>NC_072003.2:51878454-52194287 GCF_028885655.2 Pongo abelii
CATCACTCTAAAATTGGCACCACACCTGGGAAGAGCAGGCAGCACCATCACTGGCTTTCCTGTTCAAGAATGACACCTGTCAATCAGGCAGGACATCCCCTTGGGTTTTCCAGTCCAAGAAAACTCACTGGCTTCTTGAAAAGCCAAAGAGATCAAGAGAAAAGGGATGAGGAGAGTGAACAGAGGGGAGGAGGGAACAATAGGAGAGGGAGGAGAGGTGAGAATAAAGAAAAGAGGGAGGAAAAGAGAAGGAGAAATTGGAAGCAAAGGTAGAATAATGAGAGGATGTGGAAGAGCAGGTAGAGGTAGAAGAACAGGTGGGAGAAGAGGAGAGAAGACAAATGAGGAGAAGAAGACAAGCAGTGTAAAAGATGGTTAGAAGAGATGGGAAATACAAGAGAAATATGCAAAATTCTGCCGCCACCAGAGGCAACATTTGCCAACTTTTTTGCAGAGTGTTAAGCCCATGAAACGCTCTATGATCAAACAATTTTGGAAAACAGTGAATTTATGTATACCCTCTTTTCTTGGAGTTTCACAATGCATGTTAGCAGATTAAAGGCTCTGAGAAATCTTGCTGGAAAGAAACCTGTTTAACTTCATCGAATCCAGTGTTTCCAAGCTTATTTGAGCCTTAAACCTCTTTTTTTTTTTTCTTGCAAAGCATCTGTGATCCTTCCATGGTTTGGATACATTCTCTTACAGGTTTCTGACACATCCATCATTTGTTATGTTTAGAAAGGGTGGACCATCCATGGCCTTCATATCAACGTATGAAAACCAACATACTCTCCAGCAAGCTCTACAGCTATATGACCCTTATCCATGGCAAGTCCCTGGGGAAAATTATTCCTTAACATGGTGTTGAATGCTGACAAAGTACATCAGTCAGCTTTGGCTAGGTAAGGCTACAGTAACAAACATTCCCCAACTTTTCAGTGTCTTATGGAGGTCCATTTCTCACTCACTTTATTTTTGCTGCAGCAAAGTTAAGGCTCTGTACCTCTGCTCCACATGTTTTCTGCAACCTGAGATGCAGGTCTCACGGCTCAGGGAAAAGAGCACTATGAATGAACCATACAAAGTTTTTTAAAACTTCTGCACACAGATATTGTGTGTCACATTCCATTGGCCAAAGCAAGTCACATGACCAAGTTTGAGGTCAAGAGGGCAGGAAAGTACACTTCTTCAGGGAGTACTGCAAGTCACATGGCAGTGGGTGGGGAAAGTATAAACCTCCTACAGGGAGGAGAGTGAATAAAGGAGAACAATAACACACAAACTACATGGAGGTTAGGGGAGAAAGCTATGGTCTATTGGTATGCCTATTAGGGGCTCCTTTTTTTTCAGTCATCCAGGTTGGAGTGCAGTGGCGCAATCTCAACTCACTGCAACCTCTGCCTCCTGGGTTCAAGCGATTCTCCTGCCTCAGCCTCCCAAGTAGCTAGGATTACAGGCGTGTGCCACCATGCCTGGCTAATTTTTGTATTTTTAGTAGAGATGGGGTTTCACCATATAGGCCAGGCTGGTCTCGAACTCCTGACCTCGTGATCCACCCACCTTGGCCTCCCAAAGTACTGGGATTACAGGTGTGAGCCATTGCATCAAGTCCAGGGGCTCCTTATTTTAGGTTCAGCCACCTCATGGTCCCAGAAGGTGAAAACAATTAGACAAGGTCCAGAAATGGAGCTGGTACTGTGGTAGATGTGTTAGCAAATTAATGAATACAGGTGAGTCCCAATGCAAGAAAATTCAATACATGAAAAGTGAGTTTATATTATGGCTTAAGTGTTCTGAGAGGACAAAGAGACCTTTGCTTAGCAAAAGATTTCCCAGCAAGGGTCCATTGAACAGAGTTGTATTTAATTCGATGCATTAAATTGAGCCATATAAAATGGCCATTTTTGAGGTTAAAAAAATTGCCTATCAGCAATGTCATGTGGCTCAACCTAATACAAAAATGTAATTTATAGGTGTATCATCAGAAATCATCATCAAGGATGGCCAAAAGGTTTCATGTTGGGTGCCAACTTTGACTGACTGGAGCTGTTGAGAGATTTCTGAAGTGGCTTCTTGTCTCAGCAGGAAAGAGCGCTAAATCAATATGTGCCATCTACTCTGAAATCAAGGCATTTGTGTCATGCATTTGCCATCCCTGCTCTCTTGCAGTGGGGTATGGGGTACAGTCCCCTTTTCAAGCCATTAGCATTTCAGTAACAGTCCCTGAAAGTAGGACAGATGACATCCACATGCCAAATTCAAAGGATTTCTGCTAGAGTACAAATAGAATCTTATTGTAGGAGACATCATGGACCACTCAAAATTTCTCCTCTTAGGAAAGAACTTTATTTCTGGGAATTAAAGAAAACACTAAAAACAATAATCTATAGGGCAGGCAAGCCATGAGAGTGAAAGAGGTACCCAGGTGAAAACCATCTCCTTGGAGTTTTCCACTTGAGCTGTCTTCCACAGCAAACAGGTTTGCTTCTGCAAACACAGCAGGGTCTTTGCACTGGATGTCCCTCCACATGGAATATTCTTCCTCTCAATAGCCACATCTCTCACTCCCTTACTTTTTTCAAGTGTCTGCTCAAATGTTGCCTGTGCAGAGAGGCCTCCCCTGACCACTTCACATGAAATAGTTACCCCTGTCACTCTTGGTTTCCCTTAGTCTGCTGTATCTTCCTTCAGAGTCCTTATGCCCATGACATGATGAATGATGTGGACTTATAACAGACACACAGTAAACTACTCTTGAGGTAGTGAATGAGTGAGTGAATGAATGAAATCTGATCAGTAACATAGTGGTCCAACAGAATAGGAAAATTTTGGAGAAGCAGCCTTTCCTATACAGATTTATTGTTGAAAAATTGAATTCTGAGTAGTGATTTCAAAACTATTTTTGAATCTGTGAAATTAGACTAGTCAAAAAGGAATAACCTAAAATTAGAAATAATTTCAAAGACACGAACAATAGGATGAATAATGAAGAAAACTACCCAATGAGTGAAGTAGAAGACAAACTTGACAAAAGCAGCCTCATCTCCAAAGAGAACAAAGAGTTTGAAAATGAAAACAAGAGAGAAGAATGATGAGCGGGCACCCTCAGGAGGTGCGGTTTAAAAGTAAAGGGAATATCACAAAGGAAAGAATAGAGGAAGCAGAAACCAAAAAAATCAAAGAAAATAATAATAGAAAACTTGTTTGAGCTAAAGGAAAGTCTGAATCTGCAAACTGAAAAGGTCTTCTGAACAACAGGCAAATTAGTAAAAATGAGTCTTTTAAAAATCTGACTTAATTTTAGGACTTACTGTGTGCCAGTCACTGTGTTCAGTGATCACAATACATCATCTCATTTAATCCCCACAACCATAGGCAAGGTCGTACTATTATACCCATTTTGCAGATGAGGAAATGGAGGCCTAGAGAGGTCACGTGAACAGCCTGTGGTCACGTCGACAGCCATCAGCCAGGTTTCAAGCCTCCCTGGCTCCCAGGCCTTGCTCTGACCATCCCGCCAGTCTGCTTCTTGATTAATGTGAAAGATTCAGTACAGACTTCCAGGAAGCACACTGCAGGCCCAGGTGCTAAATGGGTGCCTATAATGCTGGCAATGAGGAATATAAGCTGCCTTCCCTCAGAGAGCTGTGTGGGCTTTGAGTTGATTTTCCAGGGGTGGGGATTTTTTCACTGAGCCATTCTGTCTCTCTCTTTTATCTTCTACCCTCATTGCCAGCATCTATGAGCACGGTCAAGAGAGCAGTATTTGTTTCTAGAGCAAATCACAGTGCAGTGGTTAAGCTTGCCTTCCAAAGCCAGGTTGACTGGGTTTAAATCCTTATTCTGTCACCAACTAGCTGTGTGACTTTTTAAAAGCTAATGAACTTCTCTGTGCTTCAATTTTCTTATCAGAAAAAAATAGTAATATCTAACTCATGGAGTTCATGTAAGGATTAAATAAGTTGAGACACAAAGTCCTTGGATCAGTGCCTGGCATACAGGAAGCACCCATACATGTAAGATTTCAATAGCTTTCTGGCTCTGATCAAGCTCTGGCCTCAGTGTCTTGCACCCACCTCCCAAGCCCCTGCCACAAGACACTGCTGGCAAGCGGATTCTGCTCCACAGAAGAGATTCTGCACCTTGTTTAACTGGTTTCTAGCCAACGCTATGTGACATCCCTCCAAAGTGGGCCACAGCAAGTCCTGTGCAGCCTGGCTCTCTCTCCTTGGGCCTTCTGAATGGCCTCTCCCCCTTCACACCATTTAGTCAATGCCATTAATCAAAATCCTATAGCAGAAAACGCATGCATAAGTCCGACACATTTATTGCTATGGCAACAATTCAGGCACTTGTCCCAGTGTCAAGCTATATCAGTGGAGATAAATTCTATTGTTTTCACAGTGACAGTTTTCTCTGTGTTGGACTTAATCCATGGAAAAATATAGCCTTTCTCCTTATTTGAGAGAGTGAGAGAGAGCTAGAAAGAAAAAGAAAGTGACCTCTGGGTTTCTTACCCCATGCATTCAGAACTGAAATAAAATTTTTTCCTTTCTTCTAAAAATGAAGGAAGACATTCAGTGATTTGCAGCAGCATCATACTGAGCAATTGATCAGCAGTATCCCCATAACCAAGATTCTGTTATTTGGAACCTGGAGTTCTGTGTGGAGCCAAATACATGAAGAAAATTTGCAAAATCCTGCTCTGCAACGGCTTTCACTGTCTTAGCCTATGCCAGGGCCCAGCCCTTTGGACACACTGGTGACTTCAAACTGATGCCTCTGCAAACAGTGTTGGTAAATAGAAACGGGCTTGCTCATAATGCACGTTTTCCCCCTGATGAATAGCATCTCTCACCCAGAGAGATGAACTCTTGTGTTTTGTGGAAAAGAGTGAAAGGTCTTTCCCCCACATCTTCCCCAAACATTTTTGCCTGGAGTCTCAGGGCACAGTGGTATTTATTTGTTGTTTTTTTTTTTTTTTTGCAGTAATATTTTTCAGATTTTTAAAATCAGGGATACATGTGCAAGTTTGTTATAAAAAGGTATGTTGTATGATACTGAAGTTTGGGATATGAATGAATCCACAACCCAAGTAATGAGCAAAGTACCCAACAGGTAGTTTTTCAGCCTTTTCCCCCTTCCCTCTCTTTCCATGCATCCTCAGTGTCTTTTGTGCCCATTTTTATGTTCACGTGTACCCAGTGTTTAGCTCCCACTTATAAGTGAGAATATACAATATTTGGTTTTCTGTTTCTGCATTAATTTGCGTAGGAAAATGGCCTCCAGCTGCATTCATGTGGCTGCAAACAATATGATTTTGTTCTTTTTATGGCTGTATAGTATTCCATGGTGCATATGTACCACATTTTCCTTATCCAATCCACTGTTGATGGGCACCTAGGTTGATTCCATGCCTTTGCGATTGAGAATAATGCCGTGATGAACATGAAGTGCAGGTGTCTTTTTGGTAGATAATTTATTTTTCTTTGGGTATATTTAAATCTGGCTTCTGTATTATATGTAGGCAACCTACACTCACTAAACCCACATTTCGAGAGAAAGCCGATTTGCCTTCTATAACCAGTTTGTTCCCTGTCTACACTGAATCTCTTTTCCATCCTTCCTGCCAGAATCAATGCCCAAATGTAAAATTAAATCTGAGTCTGGAAACTTTTTTGAGCATGGGTGTGTCCCAGTAACCTGGTAGGCACTGAGAAGGATGCAAAAGAAGCAAGAAACAGCCAAGCACAGTGTCTCACACCTGTAATCCTAACACTTTGGGAGGCCGAGGTGGGAGGATCATTTGAGCTCAGGAGTTCAAGACCAGTCTGGGCAATATAGCAAGACCCCATCTCAAAAAAAATAAAATTAACTAGGCATGGTGGTATGCACCTGTCATCCAAACTATGTGGGAGGATGATGGTTGGAGGATTGCTTGAACTCAGAATCCAAGGCTACAGTGAGCTGTGATTGACACTGCACTTCTGCCTGGGTGACAGAGTGAGACCTTGTCTCAAAAAAAAAAAAAAAAAAAGGAGTAAGAAATATTGTCTCTAAGTTGCTGATAGTCTAGTGGGAAAACACTAACAGTCTCTGCCTACCAACTGTTCAACCACCCACTGTATGCCAGGTGCTTCCCACACAACACCTGTGTATTAGTTTCCACTTGCTACTGTAAGAAACTACCACATACTCAGAGGCTTACAGCAACATAACTTTATTCTCCTACAGCTCTGGAGACTGGAAATCCAAAATGGATCTCACTGTCCTGAAAGCAAGGTGTCATCCAAGCTGCATTTCCCAGCCTTTTCTAATTTCCAGGACACCCACATCCCTTGGCTTGTGGCCTCATTCTTCCATCTTTAAAGTCAACAATCTCAGTCTTATAGCACCTTCCTGTAGTGCCATCTCTCTAGTTCTCTTCTGCCTCACTTTTCCCTTTTTAAAGATCCTCATGATTACATTGGGCCCACGAAGATAATTCAGGATAATCTCCCTGTTTTAAGGTTAACTGATTAGCATCCTTAATCCCATCGGCATGTTTAATTCCCCTTTCTTTACTATGTAACATAACATATTCCCAAGTTCCAGGGATTAGGATGTGGACATCTTTGTAGGGAAGGTATTGTTCTGCCTACCATGCTTGTAAGTTTTTTAACTTCCCCGTAAGGTAGGTATTATCCTGATTTTACAGATGAGAAAACTCAGGGTCAAAGAATTAGTCTTACAGGGGACCATACAGCTAAATAAATGGTGTAGATGAAAATGGAACACAATTTCCAAAGAATTCCACAGTATTTCCTACCTAGATCACAGTTCTTCTCTTGTTTGTTTACTCAACAGATAGTCTTTATTAAGCACCTACTACATGAATTTCTGAGAAACATGCATATTTGAGGGCAGAGCTGAAAGAAAAACAAGGCAATGTCTCTGAAAGAAAGACAGGATGGTGTATAATCAGATTAGGAGTTGTGCCATTCCTACAAAAAGGAAACTCGGTATGAGCTAAGGTCATCCAGGAAGGCTTCTAGGATGTAGTGCTGGGCCCACATTAAAAGAAGGGTATACAAAAATGGCTCTTTCCTTCCAGGTTCTTTGGTATATGAATATGGGGGAAGAGGTACCCTCAACTCTTGTCCTCAGATTTTTGGGGAGCCCATCCCAGGGCAGGAAGACTTCATTCTTTCCAAACCTGGAGTTCAGAGTTGCTGTTCCAACTTCCACAGAGGCCTCAGCAAATTGCAACCAAGGTCATTCCCCCTTGGATTTAGAGTGGAGTTGGATGCTGTGTTCTGTCAATCCAGGGTGCTAAAGGCAACAGTTGATAGAGCCAAAGCTCTCCATTACATTGCACAAGACCTGCATTTCCCATGATAAGCACAAGGCCGAGGCCTCCTTTACTTTTTATTTTCTTTCTTCCCCTTCCTCTCTGTCATCTTTTCTTTTCCTTTTCTTTCCTTTCCTTTCTTTCTTTCCTTTTGTTTTTTTGGCTTCTTTCTCAAAAAAGGAACTGGGGCCACGGGATCGGTGTCGTATGTCCTGAAGACTCTCTTGGGCATCTCAGACATATGAGTGTGACCTGTGGTTCTTAGCGGACATCCCTCTGTGGATCACATGAGCTCCTTCTGCGTTGGGTCCTGGTTAGGCCTTTGTTCTGGTGAGGGCTCTGGCCCCTTAGTCCTAGTATGCAGTAGCAGAAGTTAAGATGGCACTGCCCTGCTAGCCACAATCCTCTCCAGGTCTGGCAGAGGGGGAGTTGCTCAGGGGACAAACCTTTTTCTCTTGAAATGCAGAGGAGCTCTGCATCTGGATCAAGGCATGGGTGCAGGAGAAGGAAGTGATGGGGTATTAGGGGAAGGTCCTTTGCAATGGCATTTTCTAAACCCTGAGAATCCTCTCTCCATGAATTATGGAAGAAAGGTGGCATTTAAACATCAAGCTTACAGAGCAATGGGTAAGCCTAAAAAGAGGCCTGGAGAACCTGAAAGAAGAAAACCAGGTGAGAGAGGTCTAAAGTGAAAGAGGGAGGGAAGGGAAAGAACCTAGAGAAATGGCAGATAGCAGGGGTGGGCTAAAGCAATGAGTCACAGGAAAGAAGGGAAGGATTTAGCAGAAACTACAGAATTTCTAGATAGGAGGAGTCTAGGAAAAGCAGGCTGGCAGAAAGGAGAGCTTGAAGCTGGCCTTCAGAGTGTGTAAGGCTATTTCTTGCATTGCTGTAAAGAAATATCTGAGTCTGGGTAACTTATAAAGAAAAGAGGGTTAATTGGCCAGGTGCAGTGGCTCACGCCTGTAATCCCAGCACTTTGGGAGGCCAAGGCGGGCAGATCACAAGGTCAGGCAATTGAGACCACCCTGACTAACACGGTGAAACCCCGTCTCTACTAAAAATACAAAAAATTAGCCGGGCGTGGTGGCAGGCGCCTGTAGTCCCAGCTACTCAGGAGGCTGAGGCAGGAGAATGGCATGAACCTGGGAGGTGGAGATTGCAGTGAGCCGAGATGGTGCCACTGCACTCCATCCTGGGTGACAGAGCGAGACTTCATCTCAAAAAACAAGAAAAGAGGGTTAATTGGCTCATGATTCTGAAGACTGTACAAGCATAGGACAGTAACTGGCACAACTTCTAGGGAGGCCTCAGGGAGCTTTTACTCATGGTGAAAGGGGAAGTAGGTGAAGGCATGTCACATCGCAAAGGCAGAAGCAAGAGAGGAAGTTGGGTGGGTGGGGGGATGCCATAGTTTACAACAACCAGATCTCGAGAGAACTCACTCACTACTGCAAGGACAGCACCAAGCTATGGTGAGGGGTCTGCCCCCATGACCCAAATGCCATCCACCAGCCCACCTCCAATATTGGGGATTACAATTCAACATGAGATTTGGGCAGGAACAAATATCCCAACTATGTTACGGAGCTGTATACAAAGACTAAGAGGCCATCAATTACCATCTCAAACAATGGTGGGGCAATAAAGATTATGGGAATATAATGGCATCCTTGGGGCCAACACTGGGTCTATTAAACTGGAATGAAGATGAAGAATGGATTGCAGTAGGCCTTGCAGTGTGAGCTGAGATGGTAAGACTGGGGCCACACCAGCAACCAGACCAAGTTCAGAGAAATTGCTAGGGATCAGAGTGGTAGGGGAACATGTGGATAAAGGGAGAAAACTCAGGGGTGGCTGTGGGAGTCTACTTGTTCTCTGGCAATCTTGTTAGTTATTACAGTGCCTGTAGTTCTAGACAGTGAGAAGTATGAATCTCACTGTTGCACTGTATAAAACACAGTTGCCAAAATCTACTTGAAGACTAGGGGATGTATGTACCCTGGGGAGGAAAGGGGCCACTTAGAGTGTGTGAAGATCTCAGGGAAAGGCTAGCAAGGAACAAAATGGATTTGGAAGTGAAGGTTGAGGCAGATTGTTGTTGCTCCTAAAGCATAAAGAAAAATCCTTTGCTCTAAAGCAGTTTCCCAAATTTCCGGCTGATCACATTCCACCTTCATGGGTTAGGCCACATCCCTGTGCTATATACCATGTGTATATTTCTGTACTATCCCTGATCACCTCTCTGTGTTATTTGGTTAGTTATTTTTAATTGACTTTTTGTAGTTAAATTTATTTGAAAGAAAGATGTGTATCACTTATAACCAGAAAATGAGTATCCCCCTAAAGAGAAGCTAAACACAAAATAAATAAACTGGAAATGAAACAATGTGATTAAATGATATGTGCTTATGATTTTCACTGAAAGCTTTCCTCTTGAGAGCAGGTGTCTGTTTGTGGAAGAGGAATTTATTAAGAGTGATAGAGAATTATCTAAGACAAAACAGCTCTAAACAGAAACTTTCTCCACGGGGCAATTAAAAGGATTGAAAGCAAATTGAGACAGAAGTAACATCTTCGTCATCAGATTCAACGTTGTATCTGCTGTGATGTCTAAAACCATTTCCCAAACACTGGTGGTAGCGTCCAGTATTGGGGGAGATGCTGCTGACAGGTGGTGTCCTAGCACAGTTCCCTGGAGAATGGCCTGAGGCAAAGCTTATGGGCTGGGGCTTTACTGGAGCACACAAGGCCAGGACACCAAAAGTGAGGAAAAAGAGATGAGCATCGGGGAGGAAGGAAGAAAAAAATACCAGGAGGTGCTTTACTGAGCTGGCTACAGCCTTGCAAGAAACACAACCCATTGCTTGGTCAAGTAGGACATCTCTCAAGAAACTATGGAACCTCTGCAACTTGCAACTTGTCTGTGAGAAGAAGGAAGAGGTTTAATTAGATCCCATTTGTCAATTTTGGCTTTTGTTGCCATTGCTTTTGGTGTTTTAGACATGAAGTCCTTGCCCATGCCTATGTCCTGAATGGTAATGCCTAGGTTTTCTTCTAGGGTTTTTATGGTTTTTGGTCTAATGTTTAAGTCTTTAATTCATCTTGAATTGATTTTTGTATAAGGTATAAGGAAGGGATCCAGTTTCAGCTTTCTACATATGGTTAGTCAGTTTTCCCAGCACCATTTATTAAATAAAGAATCCTTTCCCCATTGCTTGCTTTTCTCAGGTTTGTCAAAGATCAGATAGTTGTAGATATGCGGCGTTATTTCTGAGGGCTCTGTTCTGCTCCATTGATCTATATCTCTGTTTTGGTACCAGTACCATGCTGTTTTGGTTACTGTAGCCTTGCAGTATAGTTTGAAGTCAGGTAGTGTGATGCCTCCAGCTTTGTTCTTTTGGCTTAGGATTGACTTGGTGATGCGGGCTCTTTTTTGGTTCCATATGAACTTTAAAGTAGTTTTTTCCAATTCTGTGAAGAAAGTCATTGGTAGCTTGATGGGGATGGCATTGAATCTGTAAATTACCTTGGGCAGTATGGCCATTTTCATGATATTGATTCTTCCTACCCATGAGCATGGAATGTTCTTCCATTTGTTTGTATCCTCTTTTATTTCCTTGAGCAGTGGTTTAAACTCAAGAGCTTCTGCACAGCAAAAGAAACTACCATCAGAGTGAACAGGCAACCTACAAAATGGGAGAAAATTTTCGCAACCTACTTATCTGACAAAGGGCTAATATCCAGAATCTACAATGAACTCCAACAAATTTACAAGAAAAAAACAAACAACCCCATCAAAAAGTGGGTGAAGGACATGAACAGACACTTCTCAAAAGAAGACATTTATGCAGCCAAAAAACACATGAAAAAATGCTCACCATCACTGGCCATCAGAGAAATGCAAATCAAAACCACAATGAGATACCATCTCACACCAGTTAGAATGGCAATCATTAAAAAATCAGGAAACAACAGGTGCTGGAGAGGATGTGGAGAAATAGGAACACTTTTACACTGTTGGTGGGACTGGAAACTAGTTCAACCATTGTGGAAGTCAGTGTGGCAATTCCTCAGGGATCTAGAACTAAAAATACCATTTGACCCAGCCATCCCATTACTGGGTATATACCCAAAGGACTATAAATCATGCTGCTATAAAGACACCTGCACATGTATGTTTATTGCGGCATTATTCACAATAGCAAAGACTTGGAACCAACCCAAATGTCCAACATTGATAGTCTGGATTAAGAAAATGTGGCACATATACACCATGGAATACTATGCAGCCATAAAAAAGGATGAGTTCATGTCCTTTGTTGGGACATGGATGAAATTGGAAATCATCATTCTCAGTAAACTATCGCAAGAACAAAAAACCAAACACCGCATATTCTCACTTATAGGTGGGAATTGAACAATGAGAACACATGGACACAGGAAGGGGAACATCACACTCTGGGGACTGTTGTGGGGTGGGGGGAGGGGGGAGGGATAGCATTGGGAGATATACCTAAAGTATAATAATAATAAATAAATAAATAATTAAAAAAAAAGAAGGAAGAGGGAGGGGTTTATTTGCAGACATTTTCCCATCTCTTTTCTCTCATTGGATAAAGTTTGCTTCACAAAATGCTTACTCCTCCACAATTCCGACATGCATTCCACTCTTTGCATTCTGTGGGTCCAAACTGGTTAGACTGAGCACTGGGGGTAGAGCAAAGACAAGGACAATGGAGGTCATGCTGAAATGCAGCTTCACCCCCAGGGGAGGCAGAGGCGGCCAACAGTGTTAGGAGATGGGGTGATGGTGGTGGAGACTGGGGCACCTCCATATCCTCTACTGTACACTAACAGGCTCAGTAAGTAACGTGAGAAACCCCATCCCATGCTGAAGCTTTTTGTATCTGAGCCGTGCTATCAACTCCGTTCCTTCTTTTGTAGAGTGAGAGACAGGACAGGTAATGCAGGATTTCCATCCCATGGATCTGCGGATCTAGGAAGCATGCAGGAGCAGGAGCAAGCAAATCCAACAAGACATGTCCACTCGTTCCTGCACCGGTGTTGACGAAGGTCTACAACTTACTGAGTTGAAATGAAAATTTATGGCAAGAGGAAATGGGGAGATATATAATTAGCCACAAATTGTGATTTGGGAAAAGAACAACACACTTGCTTTGCCACAACTTTCTGGCACTGAGAATCAGGGAACAAATTCGGAGTTGGAAGGTGATGTTAAAATCACCTCCTCTAACTCCTTCATTTTATAGTAGGAGAAACTGAGTCCCAGAAAAATAAAGATCTGTGCACACAGTCACGGGCATAGCTGAGACATGAATCCAGTTCTACCAACCTGAAAGCCAGCACACACACCACTGGGGCACACTCCAGCCACAGGAATAATGACCTTCTCCATCTCACCATGAAATGGCATGGCACTTATCAGAATTACGTCTCCAGCTTACTACTTTGTTTAATAATGTATTTAAGTGGAGTTACCATTAAAAGTCCATGATACAGAAGCAAGAAATTAGGAGATGGGGTAATGGTGGTGGTGGCTGAGACACCTCAATCACTCTGTGACTTATTCTGTTTACTCTGTTCCTAGCCTACCATTCTATCCAATATACTGCATTGGTTTAAATGATATGTATTTTCATATTTTATATATATAATATGTCACAGTGTATCTATAATGTGTGTACACATACACACACTATTATATTAATAAATATAGATGTAGATATATACACAAATACACATACACACACACACACACATGTTTTAAATTGTCACAATGTTCCTGGTCATGGGCCAGTCTCTTTCACTTACCTCAATGACATTGGTAAAATCACTCTTTGGGCAACATGGCATTATACCGTGTATTCCCCATGGCAGGTTTACGTTGGTTTTTTTTTTGGTTTGGTTTGGTTTTCCATTTCTTTAGCTGACATTTTAAAATGTGCATTTATTTTTCTTTTTGTGAAATGCTCTTTTGTGGAAATGAAACTGTGTTTGCATAACAACTAAGATCTTTGTTTTAAAATTGTTGTTGTTCTAAGGAAGTTTTGTCTCTGGGGAAAAAAAATAAATTCATGAGACAAGCCCAGATAGAGAGTTGAATTGGGGAGCCAAGTTAAAGGGGAGCTATGTGGAGAGGAAGATGAGGGAAAGTTTGCTTTACTTTAAGATATTACAAATACGCAGCAATCTTTTCCATTAGAGTGGGGAATGGGATTTCGTTTTGGTTCCAGTGCTGGTATGGAACTTTCTGTTTTGCTCTACTCAAGGAAGCAATAAGATGTCAAAATGCTATGGATACAGGGTTGTGTAGTAAAAGGGGAACTTTCTCAGGAGTCAAAAGAGCTAAGTGCTAGCCCTCACCAATCCTAATCCTCAAATTTTCAGGTGCAAAATTGGGAATAACAACACCTTTCCAGTCTCACTGGGAACTTTTGCATCAGAATCCCATTGTAGCGGGGAAACATATGTTGGCAAAACTAGAAAAATTCTCCCTCCTGAAATTACCTGTGCTCAAATTAGGGAAGTCCATGACCTTCCCAAACTCCATAGTGGACCTTTATCCATTGGAGGGGCTGTCAATCCGTCTCCATCTCCCATTTCCTCTGCTATGGCAAAGGTTAGTCTCCATCCTCCAAAGGTTCCTGCTTCCTATTCCATGATGCAGAGCATTGCTAGGAAACAGCTCTCCCAGGTGGGGTTGTATTTCTCACTTCCTCAGCAATTCAAGAGGGATCATGTGAGTTCTGGCCAATGGAATGTGAACAGAAGTGATGCCCACCACTTCAGATGTAGCCCATTAAAAAGAGGCAGAAACGCTGGGTGCGATGGCTCATGCCTGTAATCCCAGCGCTTTGGGAGGCCAAGGTGAGAGGGTCACTTGAGCCAGGAGTTCGAGACCAGCCTAGGCAATATACAGAGACCCTATCTCTACAAAAAGTAAAAAAATAATTAAAAAGCAATTTGCCAGGCATGGTGCCATGCACCTGGCTTATAGTCTCAGCTACTCGGGAGACTAAGGCAGGAGGATCTCTTGACCCCAGGCTTTCAAGGTTTCAGTGAGTTATGATTGTGCCACTGCACTCCAGCCTGAGCAACAGAACAAGGCCTTGTCTCTAAAAACAAAAACAAAAAACTGTTTACCCCAGGAATATACAAGACCTACAGTGTAAGTTTGGGAGCTACATGTCAGGATGCAGAGGTATCAGACAAAAGAACCTAGATCCCTGAATTACCTCTTGAAAGTGAGCCTTCTAATTAGAAACAACCAAAATGGACTATTATGTAAGTTGGAAATAAACTTTTACTGTGTTAAGCCAATACAGAAAATTGAGGATATTATCTTGTATGGCAGCTGGCATTCGTTTCATTAATACCACTTTTAAGCAGTTCCATGATTTCCTTTTGGGAAATTACCTCGCCCGTTGTGTGTCACCTGGATGAGATAGCAAATCAGGTGCTCATTTCCCATGACGGAAGCCAAAAAGACCCTATCTTTTCCTCTCCTCTCCTCAGCACAGCCAGGGAGCCGCCAGGGAACATGACTTAAACTCAACCAATCGCATGATGTGTTAGGAGAGAGTGAAACCAGGAGAGAGGTATTTTCGTGTTTGGAGGTGGTAGTAGCTTTCTGGCCACTCTGTTCTGCTACAAGATACTTTCTGTAATTCCTATTTTCTAGCCCTTCAGAGTTGTCCTGGTTCCTGTCCATTTCTAATCAAGCTCAAAGCTCTCAGCAATTCTGTGAGCTTCTGATATCCTTCCAATAAATGTTCTCTTCTTAAGTTAGTTGGACTTAGTTTCTTTTGCCTATGACCAGGATGCTCTAGTTAATACTACACCCTTAAAAGAACAAACGCTAAAAATAAAATTTAAAAGAGCCCATGTTCCAATAGGTAACTTAAAGATTGAGTTTGTTAAACAATATTCATGGCAAACCTAGATCTCTTAAAATATAAATATGTTTTACCTAGATGTCTGCTTGAGTTTTGCAGGTGTATGGTGTGGGAAAGGGAAATTAGGAAAGAATTAATGGTGTGGTTTTCCATAAGTTGCAAGAAATATAAAGACAGTGTAGTCAAGTCAGAGAAACTGTGATTGATTTATTACATTACAGTTCACTAAAAGTGTTCTATTGCCTTTCAAAAACCATCTAGTCATTAAAAAACCTTTGCGAATACAGCCTCCAACATCATTATAAGGGATTCTTGACAGCTCTTCATTTTTAATGGTGCTGTTATAAACAGACTCCATAATGGTTCTGCTTAGTGGGAGGCTGGTCTGGAGGCCAGTGACTAAAGGAGTCCGGGCTTATGTGGTGGCCCTGTGCAAAGACTGAGTTTGAAGCTAATTTGTGCAGTGATTGAAGAACTTCAGTTTTGTGGTGCGATACTGAAGGAACTTTCTAAAAGGGGCTAGAATACCAAATAGGGCTCTAAAATGTGTTTTCTCCTGTAAATCTGAAAGATAAGAACAAACAACTGAAGTGTCAGATTGTTCTTAAACGTCCAACAGGAAGAAATGGGACTTATATGCAATTCAAATTGGAAAGGAAAGACTGTGCCTCAGGCCGACTGAAGGGAAAATGGTGGTTTTCTAATTTGTAGCAAATAGAGATGAGCTCTCAGCTGGTTTGGCCAGAGTTCCCAAGAGATCAGGCAGCAGGAGGTGGGAAGGAGGCTGCACTTGGACCACTGCTGCTTCCCTCTCCTCTGCCCACCACCCACCCTAGAGAAAGTATGAGAAATACAGCCTGCATCCTCAGGATATGGAAATGCCCATTGCATCCCAGAAATGAATGCAGACTCCAGTCACTTACACCCAATTCATTTCCACAAATGTTTACTGAGCACTTACTATGTCCCTGGCACCATGTCAGACATTGCGGGGATATGGAGATGAAGGGGGTATAATGTGTCGTCAGAACTAGTTTGACCACTCAAGACCAAAGGGAAACTTGAGCATGGCTGGTAACAGAAGTGCTGAAGGGGTTAGGGAAGATGTCTATTATTTGTACCTCCCCAGCATCCCCCCTTCTGGAGACAAAAACCTTATTTTTCTTTAGATGAAATGCCTTTCCACTCAGATGAGGCTGACTCCTACACCACCCTACTTCATGCCCTGGCTGCAGAGCTGGGCACATGTTCCAGGTCTGAACAATCGGAACATCTCCACGCTCCTGGCCCTAGTGGTCAGCTCAGGCGTGGACACTTGACCCAAGCCAGGACAATGAAACTCAACTCCAGCACTTTGGCTGGAACTATTGAAGTTCCTATGGAAGACGTGTTGAGTTTTCATTGGGGTTATGCAGCCAATGGATGCAAACTTGGAGTTCCTGGCAGGTGTGTTGTTCCTACACGAGGAGCTTTTGTTTGAAAATAAAAACAAGACAGGAGAGCAGAGTTAAAAGATGGACAAATACAGTTACCTGATGACATCGTTGAACATCTGCTTCCTTCTCTACCTGAAGCCTTTTTACCCTGGATATTTTTAAAAAGTGGGCCACTTGCAACTGAAAAGAGCCCTGATTGTTACTAGAACAGTAGCATTGTGTGGAAAGAATTAAGTCAGATCTCCAGGAATCAGGCATGGCTATTGAGCAGGTGCCATCTGAACTGGCTGAAGGGCAATTTATGAAACTCCACATGCCTTTCATGTCCTCGATTCTGTGCTCAGCCATTCTGGTCACAGTCATTCCTGGGAAGTGCTTTGCCTTGCTTTGTGTCACATGGTCCTGTGTACTGGTCACTTGCCCCATTTGCTCTTCAATCCCTTGCCCACCTTGGCCTTGCCGTCTTCTGTATCCCAGGGGACTGGCCCCTGCCAATTATGATGCCCAGGCTCCATAGCAACAGGCTTTTGGTAGGAGTCTCATGGGAGCCCCAGCAGGAGATTAAAGACTGGGAGAAGGGATAGAGCTAAAGTATTGATATGCCCCTATCTCCTTGGGACTCTCTTTGGCAGTAGCTACATCACCTCTTGGATTCCAGCTCCCACCAGGCAGTCCCTACCATGGCTCCAGCTCTCACAGGTGACTCTGGTTCCTGGACACTTGTAACACCTCCTGCTCTCTTTGTCCCTCCAGTCCTATGAGCAGTAATGCTTCCTTGCCATCGCTAAATCTGGGTTGCCTCACCATCTTCTATTTGCTTTTTGCACTCTTCTAATTGTCGGAGGCATTCCAACTAGAGCAAGTCCATCTTAAATAGGGGCTGGCTGGGTAAAATAAAGCTAAGACCTAATGGGCTGCATCCCTAGGAGGTTACACATTCTAAGTCACAGAATGAGATAGGAGGTTGGCACAAAATAGAGGTCATAAAGACCTTGCTGATCAAACAGGTTGCAGTAAAGAAGCCATTCAAAACCCACCAAAACCAAGATGGCAATGATACTGACCTCTGGTCATCCTCACTGCTCATTACACGCTAATTACAATGCAATAGCATGTTAAAGACACTCCCATCAGCCATGACAGTTTACAAATGCCATGGCAATGTCAGGAAGTTATCCTGTATGGTCTAAAAAGGGAAGGAACTCTCAGTTCTGGGAAGTCCCCACCCCTTTCCCAGAAAACTCATGAATAATCCACCCTTTGTTTGACATATCAAGAAATAACCATAAAAATGGCCAACCAGCATCTCAGGCTGCTGCTCTGCCTATGGAGTAGCCATTCTTTTATTCCTTTAGTTTTTTTAATAAACTTGCTTTCACTTTACTCTATGGACTCGCCCCAAATTCTTTCTTGCATGAGATACAAGAACCCTCGCTTGGAGTCTGGATTGGGACCCTTTCTGGTAACACAGCTTTTTAAAAACGGATTCTCTGTATTAATTCCCCTCTATTTAATTATCTGGTATGGATTCTGTTCCCATTCTCTATTGCCATATAACAAACCACCCCTAAACGTAGTGGCTTTAAACAACAACAATCATTTTAATATATCTCACGGATTCTGTAGGTCAGAATGAGGGAAATGAAAAGAGTAAAATGAACTACCATAAAAAAGACAACCTAAAAATAAATGCAAAATAGTATTATTCAAGTCTAGCAAGATAATGTTGATTGCCAAAGGCTCTTAACCTAAGCCCTATCCTCTCTTCATTGAAATAGGAAATTAGCAAGTCTTAGGTGTTAAAGACAAGCACCAAACTGAGATAATCAAAAGGACTGAAAGGGAATTTCTTTCTCAGAATGGAAATCGATGATGATGTTTTAAAAGGCCGCAGCTATGCACCATGTAAAAATCATCTCTCCTGCTGCCTAAATATCAGCTTCTGCACCCCAGGGGTACACATTCCAGATTTGGGGAAGCAGTTTGGTTCAAGGCAAGTTTGCTTGCAGAGAACAGAAGCCCAATTAAGCAAGATGAAATTAAAGGGGCTTTATCTTGAGAAAGCACATCCAACTCTCTCCCCAACCCCTTTCTTTAGAAAAGCATCTCTGCTCCACCTGCAAGCTTGAACTCTTATCCCTCACATCTAAATGACCTGCTAAGTCTAGTCACACCTGCTAGAGATTCAGTCATTTAATACTGAATGTGGGGAAAGAAAATCCGATTGGCCAGGGTGGGTGAGAAATCCAGCCCTGACTCAGTTGACCATAGCCCCAGTAGGGGTGTGACCCCTGGGGGTAAGCATCCCTAAGATTGAGACAAGCCTTGGAGGGAGTCTTCAGTGGCCTATCAGTCACTGTGGAAATCAGGAAATTAGCACTGTCCAGAGTATTCTGAGAAGTCACTGGCTATATGGGGAGAGCCCGAGGCAATGCAGTAGCTGTGGGTCTCTGAATTATGTTTGGCTAAAGCTTCTAGTCCCTGCCCAGAGGCCACTTGTGCCTTTTAATCAGTGGTAGATGAGTTATGGTTTTGCATGTGGTTGCTCACTTCTGGACAAACATACCAATAAGAATGCAAATGTTTTCATCTTCAACTACTCAAAACTTACTTTTAAGTAAATTTGCTAATTTGTTTTTGTTCCCTGTTCATCAGGTTGTTCTTATATCACTGTCTTATATCCCCAGGAGCAAAAAGTAATAATGACTTACCTACTCTGTGCCCTGTATTGACTCATCAGATGTTCAGTTCTAGGATCACAGCCTAGGGTGTCTGGGGAAAAGTAATTAGGCTGATTTTAGCTAACACTTCTCTTTTCTGTTTTTATTGATAACATAGATGTTTAAATAACTAAAATGGCAAGCCCTTCTCCTAACGCCTAAATTCCTGTTTATGTTTGCCTAACAGTCATGCCATTTGGTTCTTTTCAAACACATCATGATATCTTCACCCTTCCTCCATAATTAGTTAGAAAATTCATACCCAACCTGCCACCCTAATATCAATCATTTGAGAACCTAGATCAGGGACTGCAAATAGCATTTTACATGCCAGCTCTCATCAGTGGCAGAGGCTTCATGGAGTGTTGTGTTGAAAAAGACTCTAAAGTTGAGCCAGAGAGGTTGAGCTCAAGCAAGTTGAGGCAGAAAAGACTGCTAAGATTGATTGATGATGTCTCCCACAGGTAGAAAGGAGGCATGGCCTTCTATATGGGAATGTCTCTCTCCCAAGGCCAAGACACACTAGTGCAGGTACAGATGTAGCTACTTGCGGGCATTAGAACAACATTTAAAGATCTCATTAGGTCCTCATGACACCTCAGTGAAGTAGGTGGGACTGAAATGATTATGACCATTTGATAGACAAGAAAGACTGAGACATGGAGGTCCTCTAAAAAGAAGTCACTGAAGCAGAATTCCTGTGCATTTGATTCCTCCTGAGAAGGAGGACCACACAAATATGGGGAAAGGCCCAATGCTGAGCATTACATGATGTTCTATTACCATCTTATTCTGTGATGGTCTCTTGAATTAATCAATTAAGTAATTTAATTAATATTCCAGCAATAATTCTGGTGGCTTTGCTAGTTGCCCCACCTCCTCCTTCACACATGAGCTCTTTGCTGTACCTCATCTCACACTCCTACTTGCAACATACCTGGAAAATATTCTCTGAGCCTCAACCTCATATAAGTTGTAGGCAAGGGTCATAGCCTCAATCTTTTTCATCTCACAGTAACTGTGCATGTAGTGGTCCTTAATAAGTGCTTACTCAAAGTCAGCACCATCAGCCCAGGGACTATTCCAAGCAAAATTGTGAATTAAGTGGATCACTGGAGGCCCCCACTTTCATTCCTAGGATCTTTTATCAATGGAAAAAGTACATAATCAACTCCTTCCATTCACACCAGGGCTTACCACTTTCTGAACCATCCCTCCCAGAGGCCATGACAATTTAAGATAACTACTGGAAGAGGAGGTCTTACATAGCTGTTTTCACCCCATCTGGGGGTCACACAAATCTGATGAAAGCCGTGGATTATGTTTTATCAAGATTCTATTGGCTGTGGTGACAGGTACCAAGTGGAATTAGCTTTTGCCAAAAAGGGCCATTTAGTGATTCAAATATGCAAATTTAGAAAGGGCGTGGGTGGAGCGGGTCCAAGGGGTAACCGGGTCAGCGGAGTGCTGTCAGCAATATTTTATGTTCTCTCTCCCTGGCTCTCATTCCCATCTCTGCTTTTTTCTGATTGACAGGTTACTTCCCTCCTATTACAGATGTGCTTTTGCCACATGGCAGAGGCATGACTGAATCCTCACACTATCAGCTAGAGTGGGAAGTATGTTCTTTCCTCCAAGTGGAGTTGGAAATGTCCCAGGGAAGGACTCTAACTGGCCCTGCTTGAGTCAGGTGCTCATCCCTCAAGTCAAGCACTGTGATCAGGATGGTGATGACTGGCTTAGCTACGCTCCCACCTCTTTGCTGGCTTTGTCATCAAAAGGGGGAAAGACCTCTCTGAGAACTGTTGTAAGACAGGCCATCACCCTCAAATCTACCTACAACAGATCCTTTCCTCCAAAAGTACACAGACACACATACGTGCAGTTTTTTACATAAAATTCCAGGGAGTTGTTGGACCCTTCAGGCTCATTGCAGGCCTGGAGATTAACCCTGTTTACACAAAGGATTTGAATTGCTAGCAGAAGAATTCCTAATGGTTGATAATTTGCAGAAGCAGAATCCTTTTCTATAGCCCCTCAAATCCCCTCCAGCTCCATTTCCCTAATCTGCCCCTTTTAGTCCTGTCTCAGATTTTCATTCCACGTCATTTCTTTCCTTTCCTCTCACTCTCTGTTTCAATCTCCACTAGGATGATGGGAAGCCATTTCTGTGCAGGGAGACCAGGAAAGAACAACAAGATATCAATCAACTTTGAGCACCACCAGGAGGGGGAAAACAATGGTACTGAATTGCAAATTGTAGGACTGCAGAAATAAAGTTCTGTTCACAAAAAAGTGGGTGATGGGGTCTTTAAAAAAAAAGTGTAGAGGAATATTTTCTGAACATTTCATAAACAGCCATTTGAAAACTGCCCTAGAGCAAACTGGAAGTCAGTACAATGCCCAGGCGTTCACTTGTTAGACTTGGAAGAATGTGCACACACAAACGGCATTCTTTATACATACATATTTACACACAACATACATAAAGAATGACCTTCCCCCACTCCACCCTTCCACTGCCTGCAATGGTAACATTTACTGCAGATTTTATTACAAAAGCCACGAAATGAAATTCTAATCAATAATAGTTTGCAGGATGCTGAAAAAAAAGGGGGAATTGAATACATTCATAGGTAAAAGATGTTATTATCTCAGTTCAGTAACTATGAAAGAGAAATAGATGAAAAAATCTGGGTTTTATATTAAAAACCGGCACAGCTGTAGAGTTACATAATAAAGTATTGCCTGTATCCATGGAAATGGAGAGTAATTGATGCAACACAAGTTATTTTTATAAACCCAAACAAAAAAATTCAATCAGAAATGTCTTTCCCCGTTTTGGGGGCATTGTATATTTTGTATCTGTACATAATGCACACATTTAGAGTGTGAATGCACTCATTATTGATCAGCCGTGTTGAATAGGACATGCTGCTTTCCCTGAATATTCAAGATTAGAATCCTGTGGCCTAGCTCCCACTCCTTCTTGAAAGACTTCCTCTGAATAAATTGTGCAGTGCTTTAAAATTCAAGCAGTTCCAATCACGGGGGAATAAAGGAGCCCCATTCCTGGTTTTGGAGGTGTCAGAGAGGGCAAATTTGGAAAATGATTGTCCCACATAATGTATACACTTTAATTCCCTGACAACACCACCATCCCACGCCTGCCCACCACACACACATGTACACACACACACACAGTGCCTAGCACAGCGCTACGCACGAAACAAGTCCTCCAAAACAGCCAGGATGCACGGCATATTACGATTTCCCCAATTTGCTTTCAATAAGAATTACTGAAGACACCCGTTAAAAACACAGATTCCTGGGCAGGGGTGGTGGCTCACGCTTGTAATCCTAGCACTTTGGGAGGCCAAGGTGGGAGGATCACTTGAGGCCAAGAGTTCAAGACCAGCCTGTGCAACATAGCAAGACCCCTCATCTCTACAAAAAAAAACAAAAAAAAAACAAACAAACAAAAAAAAAACCTTAATGAGCCAGACCTGCAGTCTCGGCTATTTGGAAGGCTAAGACGAGAAGATTGCTTGAGCCCAGGAGTTCAAGTCTGCAGTGAGCCATGATTGTGCCATGGCACTCCAGCCTGGGTGACAGAGCAAGACTCTATTTCTAATAAAAAGAAAACAAGGAATGGATTCCAGAGCTCCACCCCAACCCCCTCTATCAGATTATCCTGGAGAAAGACATAGAAATCTGTAAAATCAATGCACCTTCCCAAGGTAATTCTTATCATTAGGTAAACTGGAGAAACATGGAAGCAGGGCTGGCTTCAGAGGTGTACAACTTATGCAATCACACAGCGACCTCAGAAGGTCCCAACTCTGTTTAATGCACTGATATCCCCTTGAAATTCTTCATAATTTCTTAACAAGTGGACTTACATTTTCATTTTGCACTGGGCGCTACAAGTTATGTAGCTGGTCCTATGCAGATGTAATGATATATTTAGCAAACAGACTTGGGTAAAAATTCCAACTTCACCACTTAACTGGTTAGGAGATCTTGATCATGTTAGTTAAACCTCTGATTTTCTGTGTAGTCATCTATAAAATTGAGATAATAATGCTACTGAACTGATGAGCTATTATGAGATTAAATGACACAATGTTTATACCACGCTCACTGCTTGAAGAGAAGCACAGCCTCAGTCAGTGAACATCATTAGCTGTTTAGTCAAGTCAAGTTGAGTGAAATAAGGACACGAAGAAGGGAGGGACATATTTTAGCTGAGAGCTGGAGGGGGATACTAATTAAACCCTGGCCTTGCTGGTGTTGAATCAATGTCCAAATTACCTTAAATAAAGCAACAGTGCTGTGCATCAACCTTCGATGTCACCGAGACTGCTTAGCTTCAGCTTTGTATCAGCTTCATATTATAATCTGCTCGGTTACTGGCTGGAGAAAAAAGCCTGCCAGAATAAAACCCACTCCACCATCACTTCTAGATCCACTCACCACAGCTGGGGCTTGGGCTAGGTTGGTGCAGGGTGGTGTGACAGTGAGTAGAAATTCCTATGAATAGCTTTCCATCATATGTCTCATTTCTCTTTATTTTCACAGTCACCCTCTTTCCATGCCACCATCATCTCTCACTAGGACTACTACATTAGACTGGCTTTTTACTGCCATTTTGTAAATTTATTTATTTATTTTTATTGATGCCTGATAGACGTACATAGTTTTGGGGTATACATAATAATGTAATACATTTATATAATTTGTAAAGCTCAAATCAGTATACTTGGGATATTGATCACATTAAATATTTCTTTTCTTTATGCTAGAAACATTCAAATTATTCTCTTCTAGCTATTTTTAAATGTACAATAGATTATTGTAAACAATAGTCACCCTGTTGATCTAACACTAGGTTTTTCTTTTATCAAACCGTGTATTTGTACCCACTAATAAACTCTTCATTATCCACTTCCCCCTACTATTCACAACCAAAAATTTCACAATTTGAAGCACAACTCAGCGTTTTTAGTATGTTCACAGAGTTGTGAAGCCAACACCACTGTCTAATTCTAGAGTATTTTCATTACCCCAAAAAGAAACTCTATACCTATTAGCAGTTACTCTTTATTCCTCCCTCCCTCCATTCCATGACAATCACTAATCTACTTTTGTCTGTATTAATTTGCCTGTACTAGAAATTTCCTGTGAATGAAAGCATATAATATGTGTCTGGCTTCTTTCAGTTACATAATGGTTCAAGGGTTATTAATGCTCTAGAATGTATCAGTACTTCCTTCCTGTTTATTGCAAATAATATTTCATTGTATGGCTATACATATTTTCTTAATCTATTCATTCAGTTGATGAGCATTTGGGTTGTTTCTACTTTTTGTCTGTTTTGAATAAGGCTGTTATGAATATTTATGTATAAGTTTTTGTGTGGACACATACTTTCATTTTTCTTGGTTAGATACCTAGGAATAGAGTTGCTAGATCACATGGTAACTCTATTTTTAACTTTTTGAAGAACTGCCAAACCGTTTTCCACTGCAGCTGCACCATTTTATAATCCCACCACCAGGAAATCTGATTTCTCTACATTCTTACCAATATTTCTTATTGTTTGACTTTTAAATTTTAGCCATCCTAATGAATGTGAAGTAGTGTCTATGAGATACCACTTTTGATTTGCATTTTCCTAATCAAAAATGATGCTTAGCATCTTTTCATGGGCTTTTTGTCCATTTTTATACTTTTTGGGGGGAAAATATCAGAAATATCTATTAATATCTTTCATCCATTTTTGATTTAGCACCATTTTTGGAAAAGATTATTAAAAGTTAACTGACCATAATATAAGAATTTGTTGTTAGACTCTTATTGCTTGCTATTCCACTCACCTACATATTTATCCTTATGATAGTACTACACTGCCATGATTACTGAAGCTTGGCAGTAAGTTTTGAAATGTGGAACTGTGAGTCCTCCAACTTACTCTTTCTTTTTCAAGCTTGTTTTGGCTATTCTGGGACCCTTGAATTTCCATACGAATTTTAAAATCAGCTTGTCAATTTCTGCAAAATAGGCAGCTGGAATATTGGTAAGATTGCATTGAATCTGTAGATCACATTGGGGGAGTGTTGCCATCTTAACAACATTAAATATTTCAATTCACAAACATGGGATATCTTTCCATCTATTTAAATGTTTTAAAATTTCTTTTGATAATATTTTGTAGTTTCCGATGTACAATTCTTATATTTTTGTTTAATTTATTCTTAAGTATTTTGTTATTTTGATGCCATTATAAATCGTATTCTTAATTTCACTTTCAAATTGTTCATTGCTAGTATATAGAAACAAAACTGATTTTCATATCTTCATTTTATATCTTCCAATCTTCCTGAATTTGTGCATTATTTCTAACAGGTTTTTTTTGTGGATTCCTTAGAATTTCTATGTTGAATATAATGTCATCTGCAAATGAAGACACCTTTACTTCTTCATTTCCAAATATGATGCCTTTTATTTATTTTTCTTACTCAGTTGTTCTGGCTAGAACCAGTACAATGTTGAATAGAAATGCCAAGAACAGAGATCTTTGTCTTAGTACTGATGTTATGTCAAAAGTATTCAATGTTACACCAAATATGATGTTAGATGTGTGTTTTATGTAGGTCACACACTCTCCCATTCCTTGTGCACTGACCACACTGACCTTCTAATTTCACTCCTTTTGTGTTTGCTGTTCCTTCTGCCTAAAACTTCTACCCACTGTCTTTTTCTGCTACATAAAGTCCTACTCATTCTTTTACTGTGGTTAGTTATCTGCAAAGGCTTCCTGGGCCCCTAGACCTGGCCAGATATCACAGCTCCATGTTCTCATAGCTCCTTTTCCTTGATAGTAATTGGCGGTTTGACACTGTGTATTCATATGGTTATTTGATTGATGTCTGTCTTCTCACAGAACATATACTCCATGAGTGCCTAGACACTGTCTGTTTTGTTAATCACTTTATCCCCAGCTCCTAGAGCTGCATCTGGCACAAGGCTTTCAGAAAATATTTAATGAATGAATTAATGCAATCAAACCAACCAATATGTATGGATATAGAATGGGGGTGGTAACCTCCAGACACAGCTCTTGGCTATGGAAGACCCTTAATGTTTCATTCTTCTTGGATTTTTTCCCATGGCAAAAACTTTTGCCCGTGAGAGGGGGCTGCAATGCCAAGTGGAGGAGGCAGGAACCGGAGCATGAGCAGTAGCTGGGTGGGCACCATGGCTGGGACCACCACCACTGAGGCGGTAAAGTGCAAGATCCAGGTTCTGCAGCAGCAGGCAGATGATGAAGAGGAGCGAGCCGAGCGCCTCCAGCAAGAAGTTGAGGGAGAAAGGCAGGTCCGGGAACAGGCTGAGGCTGAGGTGGCCTCCTTGAACCGTAGGATACAGCTGGTTGAAGAAGAGCTGGATCGTGCTCAGGAGCGCCTGGCCACTGCCCTGCAAAAGCTGGAAGAAGTGGAAAAAGCCGCTGATGAGAGTGAGAGAGGTATGAAGGTTATTGAAAACTGGGCCTTAAAAGAAGAAGAAAAGATGGAACTCCAGGAACTCCAACTCAAAGAAGCTAAGCACATTGCAGAAGAGGCAGGTAGGAAGTATGCAGAGGTGGCTCGTAAGTTGGTGATCATTGAAGGAGACTTGGAACGCACAGAGGAACGAGCTGAGCTGGCAGAGAGTCCCGTTGCCGAGAGATGGATGAGCAGATTAGACTGATGGACCAGAACCTGAAGTGTCTGAGTGCTGCTGAAGAAAAGTACTCTCAAAAAGAAGACAAATATGAGGAAGAAATCGAGATTCTTACTGATAAACTCAAGGAGGCAGAGACCCGTGCTGAGTTTGCTGAGAGATCGGTAGCCAAGTTGGAAAAGACAACTGATGACTTGGAAGATAAACTGAAATGCACCAAAGAGGAGCACCTCTGTACACAAAGGATGCTGGACCAGACTCTGCTTGACCTGAATGAGATGTAGAATGCCCCAGTCCCACCCTGCTGCTGCTCCTCCCTCTGACCCAGACTCCGCCTGAGGCCAGCCTGACAGAAGCTGACCTTTAACTGAGGGCTGATCTTTAACTGGAAGGCTGCTTTCTCCTTTCGCCGCCCCCTCCTTCCCTGTGTCCTTTTCGCCAAACTGTCTCTGCCTCTTCCCGGAGAATCCAGCTGGGCTAGAGGCTGAGCACCTTTGGAAACAACATTTAAGGGAATGTGAGCACAATGCATAATGTCTTTAAAAAGCATGTTGTGATGTACACATTTTGTAATTACCTTTTTTGTTGTTTTGTAGCAACCATTTGTAAAACATTCCAAATAATTCTACAGCCCTGAAGCAGCAATTGAATCCCTTTCTCACTTTTGGAAGGTGACTTTTCACCTTAATGCATATTCCCCTCTCCATAAAGGAGAGGAAAAGGTATAGGCCTGCCGTACTGAGAGCCAAATAGAGCCCAGGGAGACTCCACTATGGGAAACCTCATTGCTCTGTACAAAGTACTAGCTAAACCAGAAAGGTGATTCCAGGAGAAGTTAGCCAAACAACAACAAAAACAAAAAATGTGCTGTTCAAGTTTTCAGCTTTAAGATATCTCTGGATAATGTTATTTCTATTTTTTATTTTTTTAATTAGAAATGACCAAATTAAGATGATAAGACCTCTGAGACCAAAATTTTGTCCCATCTCTACCCCCTCCCAACTGCTTACAGAATGGATCATGTCCCCCTTATGTTGAGGTGACCACTTAATTGCTTTCCTGCCTCCTTGAAAGAAAGAAGACTGTGTTTTTGCCACTGATTTAGCCATGTGAAACTCATCTCATTACCCTTTTCTGGGTTTGAAGCTGCTGTCTCTAGAAGTGCCATCTCATTGTGCTTTATATCAGTCAGTGCTGGAGAAATCTTGAATAGCTTACGTACAAAACTTTTTAAATTTTATATTATTTTGAAACTTTGCTTCTTTGGGTTTGTGGCACCCTGGCCACCCCATCTGGCTGTGACAGCCTCTGCAGTCCATGGGCTGGCAGTTTGTTGATCCTTTAAAGTTTCTTTCCCTACCCAGTCCCCATTTTCTGGTAAGGATTCTAGGAGGTCTGTTAGGTGTACGTCCTGCAGCTTATTGGCTTAAAATGTACTCTCCTTTTATGTGGTCTCTTTGGGGCCAATTGGGAGAAAGAGAAATCAATAGTGCAACTGTTTTGATACTGAACGTAGACAAATGTCTTTTTGAAATAAAGAACCAGTCCCTCAAAAAAAAAAAACACTTTGCCATGTTTTGGTAGAAAAAACCCACTTTAGATTCTGAGGTGGCAGAGGAAAGCCTCTCTTTGGAGATGACTTTTAAGCTGAATGGATGTCACAAATTCTTATTCTCCATGAAACATCTCTGATTCCTGCTGGTCACAGATAATCTCTTCCTTCTCATAATGTCTACAGTGCATAACTGAGAATGATGTCAGCAAGATGGCTGACTAAAGAGGCCTGGTGCTCACCCTCACCACAAAGAAAGACCAAAGCAACAAATAAACAGATAGGATATGGTTTGACTGGACTGTCAAAGGGAGAGCATTGGAGTGCAGTGGGTGGGGGAGTAGAGATTCCCCTTTGGTGATTAGAAGTCTAGGAGGGCAGTGTGAAGACACCCAGCCTCTGCAGACCCATCTTTCCCACCTGGATTGGATCTGCCCAGAGTCAGGAGTGACTTCCCATGGCACGGAAAAGGTAAGCAGAAGAACTCTACCAGCCCCCATTGCCACTGCAAACACTAGAGTCCTTAACACAGGAGAATCCCACAGTCCTCACACGCCCTCAGCCCAGTCTGAATAACCGCCAAGAACTGATGCGGCTGCATTGTCCCAGATTAGGAGCACAAGGTGTGCACACTCCCCACTCTCTACCCACCTTCTGTGAGCCAAGCTGCTGCAGCACATCACTCTCTTGAGACCAGAGCCCACTCTGGAGTGTGCCCTCCTCTGGGGGCCAATAGCCACTTCACCTCTCCAGTGCTGGGGTTCCATCTCTATTCGGCCAAACCCACACTGGTGGCTGAACACCACAAGCCCTGTAGCACAGAGCCTGGGCCCAGGATTGGCTGTGGCTCAGGTCCTGCACCACAGGAAAACCAACTTCTGCCATTCTCAGTTCCAGCTAGAAGAACAGTCTCACAGTGCCAGGGCTAACCTGGCCTTGAGTGGGCCAAACTGCTGTATGTCCTCTCCCAAGCTAGAGAGGCCCCCAAGCCCTCAAGCCACCGACAGGCTCCCAGGCCAGTAGAACAGCTATGTGCCCATGTCCAGAACTTCGGAAATAGCTCTGTGGTGCTCCACCCCTTGCAGACAAGCCCCTGGTCTGCCCAGTGGCCCCACAACTGCAAGCAGCAGAGAACCAGTTATGTGGGCTGCCCCTGGCAGACTTGCCCCAGGCCAGCCAAGCAGCTCTGTGCCTGCATCCTGAGACCGAGAAACAGCCCTCACAGGCTGCCCCCAACGGGCCAGCCCCCACACTGGCTGAGCAGCTATGAGCCCATGTCCTGTGCCTGAAAAACAGCCCTGTGGGCCACCCGCAGCAGGGACAGCCCCCCAGTCAGGCTGAGCAGCTTTGCATTCATGTTCCAAGCCTGTGGAGCCCCATGGGCCACCCCAGCAGACACATCTCAGGTCAGCCAAGCAGTTATGCAGCCCCATCTGAGGTCTGAGAAAGAATCCCATGGACCACCCCCAGAAGACATGTACCCATGACAGCTAACAAGCCATGCAGCCATGTTCTGGGCCTGAGAAACAGCCCTACAGCCCACCCTGCCAAACACACCTGTGAGCAGCTGAGCAGCTGTGTGCCCATGTCTCAGGCCTAAGAAACATACAACTGAGCAGCTGTGTGTCCGAGTCCCAGGCCTGAGAAACAGGCCCATGGGACCCTCCTGGCAGGCATGACCCCAGGCCTGCTGAGCAGCCATGTGCACATGCATGCTGCTGTTCAGAATAATAACCCCAGCTCCAAGTTGGCCAACCCACTGTGTGTACACATGCACCTCCAACCTGAGAAATAGCCTGGCAAGTCTAACCCTCATGAACCCACACCATCATTGCCACAAACTCTCTCAGCCTAGGCCACTAAGACACTTAGAAATGTCAGTAGCATGAATTACAGCTGAAGAAACAACATGAAGACTACATTACTGCATCCACCTGGAACCAAAGCTGACACACCTCACCAAACTGACACTCCAAGACCTATTTATACAAATAAATCTTTCCCTATGAAACCTACTCCATAAATTGAAAGAGGTGATTTTACATCAGATGCACAGAAATCAAGGTAGCAACACATCAAACGTGAAAAAAACAAAGAAAAATGACACCTCCAAAGGAACACAATAATTCTCCAGTATAATTCCCTAATCGTAAAGAAATATATAAAATGCCAGAAAAAGAATTCAAAATAATAACCTTAAGAAAATTTAGTGAGATACAAGTTTATCTATAATACAAATAGTCAATTCAACAAAATAAGGAAAACAATTCAGGATTTGAATGAGATATTCAACAAAGAGATAGATATCATTTTTAAAAAGAGTCAAACAGAACTCCTACAGCTGAAGAATTCAAAGAATGAAATAAAATATAAAATCAAGAGCTTCAACAACAGACTAGACCAAGCAGAAGAAAAAAATTCTAAACTTGAAGACAGTTCTTTGAAATAACACAGGCAGATAAAAAAGAAAAGGAAAAAAAAGAATACTTAGAAAAGAATAAAGAAAGAAAGCATACAGGATGTATGGGATACCATTAAGCAAACAAATATTCACATTATGGATGTTGCAGAAGGAAAAGAGAAGAGAAAAGGGATAGAAAATATATTTAAGGAAATATTAGCTTAAAACTTCCCAAGTTTGGGGAGAGAGATGGATATCCAGGTTCAGGATTCTCAAAGAACTCCAAACAGATTAAACCAAACCAGGTTCTTTCTGAGGCACATTATAGTCAAATTGTCAAAAGTCAAAGACAGCCAGGTGTGGTGGCTCATGCCTGTAATCTTAGCATTTTGGGAGGCCAAGGCAGGAAGATTGCTTGAGCTCAGGAGTTTGAGACCAGCCTGGGCAACATGGCAAAACCCTCTCTCTACAAAAAGCATGAAAAATTAGTTGGGCATTGTGGGGCATGCCTGTAGTCCCAGACACTTGAGAGACTGAGGTGGGAAGATTGCTTAAGCCTGGGAGGTCAAAGTTGCAGTGAGCTGAGATAGCACCACTGCACTCCACCCTGGGTGACAAAGTGAGACCCTGTCTCAGAAAATTAAACAAAAAAAAAAAAAGAAAAAAAGAAAAAAAAAAGGCAAAGACAAAGAATTCTCAAAGCAGCAAGAGAAAAGCATCAAGTCATATATCAGGGACTCTCCATTAGACTAATAGCAGATTTCTCAGCAGAAACCTTACAGGCCAGGAGAGAAGGGAATGATATCTTTAAAGCACTGAAGGGAGAAATAAAAGCTACCTACAAGAATATTATAACCAGCAAATCTGTCCCTAGAAATGAAAGAGAGATAAAATCTTTCACGATAAAAAAATAAAAGAATTTATCAGCATTACACTGGCCTTATTAGAAGTTTTCAGAAGAGTCTTACATCTGGAAGTGAAAAACTGATAACCATCATCATGAGAGAATGTAAAACTATAAAACTGCCTGGTAGATCCCATATACAAAGGAGAAAGAGAAAGGAATCAAACTTTTTCATTACAAAATACCCACCCAATTATAAAGATAAACAATAAGAGAGGAAGTAAGGAACAAAGGATGTACAAAACAACCAGGAAAAAAATGAATAGAATGACGAGGATAAGTCTTCACCTATCAGTGATAACCTTAAATGTAAGTGAATTAAATTTCTCATTTAAAAGATATAGACTTGCTGAATGGACAAATAAACAAGACCTAACTATATGCTGCCTATCAGAAACTCAACCTAGTCTGTAAAGACACAGATAGGCTGGAAAAAGGCATGTCATGCACATGGAAACCAAAAGCAAGCAGGAGTAACTATATCTATATCACACAAAACAGACTTTAAGTCAAAAGCTGTAAAAATGAACAAAGAAGGACATTATATAATAATAAAGGGATTAATTTGACAAGAGACTATAAGAAATGTAAATATATATGCATCCAACATTGGAGCACCCAGATATATAAAGCAAATATTACTAGATCTAAATGGAGATGTAGACCCTAATACAATAATAGCTGAAGACTTTGGCATCCTACTCAACAAAGCATCTTATTCTCAGCTTTGAACAGATCATCCAGACAGAACTCAACAAAGAAACATTGAATTTAAACTGTACTATTGACCAAATGTACCTAACAGATATTTATAGAAGATTTCACCCAACAGTTGCAGAATACACATTATTTTCATTAACACATAGAACATTTTCCAGAATTGGCCATATGTTAGGACACAAAACAAGTCTCAAAAAATTTTTCAAAATCAAAATTATATCAAGTATCTTATCAAACCAGAATATAATAAAACTAGAAAGAAATAACAAGAGGAATATATATAACTACAAATACTTGAACATTAAACAACATACTTCTGAATGACTACTGGGTGGAGGAAGAAATTAAGAATAACATTTAAAAATTTCTAGAAACAAATGAAAATAGAAACATAACATACCAAAACCTATGGGACACAGCAAAAGCAGTATTAAGAAGCAAGAGACCTCTTAAAAACAAATGCCTACATTAAAAAAAAAAACTAGAAAAATTTCAAATAAACAACCTAATGATACATCTCAAGGAACTAGAGAAGCAAGAAAAATTAAACCAAAAACTAGTAGGAGTAAAGAAATAATAAAGATCAGGAGATAAGTAAATGAAATTGAAACTAAAAAAATACAAAAAATCAAAAACACATAAAAAATGGTTTTTGGGAAAGATAAAAATTGATAAACCATAAGCTAGACTGAGAAAGAAAGAGAAAAGCTAAATAAATGAAACAAAAAATGAAAAGAAGATGTCACAATGGATACCACAGAAATACAAAGTATTATGTAGACAACTATGATGAACTATATGCCAATAAACTTGAAAACGTAGAAGAAATGGATAAATTCCTAGGCATATAGAACCTACCGAGATTGAATCAAGAAGAAATAGAAAAACTGAACTGACCAATAACAAGTCATGAGATTGAATCAGTAATAAAAAGTCGCCCAAAAAAGAAAAGTCCAGAACCAATTATTTTGCTGCTAAATTCTACTGAACCTTTAAAGAAAAATTAATACCAATCTTCTCAAAATATTTCAGGTAACTTAAGTGGAAGGAATATTTTCCAACCACTTTACAGGGCTAACATAATCCTGATACCAAAACCAGAGAAGCCCATGACAAAATAGAAAACTAAAGGGCAACATCCCTAATAAACATAGACACAGAAATCTTCAACACTAGCAAACCAAATCTGATAAGACATCAAAAAGATAATAGTTCAAGATCGAGCAGAATATCCTAGGAATGCAGGGATGGCTGAACATATAATAAACGTCTTACATTACATCAATAGAATGAAGGACAAAACCCATATGCATCTCAATAGATGCAGAAAACGCTTATGATAAAATTCAACATCCTTTATGATACAAATTCCCAGTAAATCAGGTACAGAAGTAAAGTACTTTGGCCAGGCATGGTGGCTCACGCTTGTAATCTCAGCGCCTTGGGAGGCAGAGGCAGTCGGGTTACCAGGTCAGGAGATCCAGACCATCCTGGCTAACATGGTGAAACCCCGTCTCTACTAAAAATACAAAAAATTTAGCCAGGCATGGCGGCATGCGCCTGTAGTCCCAGCTGCTGAGGAGGCTGAGGCAGGAGAATGGCATGAACCTGGGAGGCAGAACTTGCAGTGAGCTGAGATCGTGCCACTGCACTGCAGCCTGGGTGACAGAGCAAGACTCCGTCTCAAAAAAACAAAACAAACAAACAAAAAAAGTAAAGTACTTCAACATAATAAAGACCATATGTGACAGATCCACTGCTAACATCATACTGAATGGGGAAAAGTTAAACGTCCTCTAAGAACTGGAACAAGACAAGGATGCCACTTCTATTCAACATAGTACTGGAAGTTCTAGCCAGGGCAGTTGGGCAAGAGAAAGAAATAAAGGGCATCCAAATTGGAAAGGAGAAGTCAAATTTTCCTTGTTTGTAGATGACATCATCTTATGTATAGAGAAAAACTAAAGACTGTACCAAAAAAGTCTTAGAACTGATAAGTTTTCAGTTAACTTGCCAGATACAAAAGATAATTCAGTTAAGTTGCCAGATACAAAATCAATGTACAAAAATCAGTAGCATTTGTATACACAATGAACTAGCTGAAAAAGAAATCAAGAAGTTAATCTGATTTATAATAGCTGCAAAAAATAATAAAATACATAGGAATAAATTTAACCAAGGAGGTGAAAGACCTTTACAAGTGGAACTACAAAACACTGATGAAAGAAATTGAAAAGGATACAAACAAATAGAAAAACATGGATTGGAAGAATTCATATTGTTAAAATGACCATACTACCCAAAGCAATCTACAGATTCAATGAAAGCCCTATCAAAATACCAAAGACGTTCCTCAGAGAAACCGAAAAAAATTCTAAAATCTGTATAGAGCCAGAAAAGACCCCAAATAGCCGAAGCAACCCTGAGCAAAAAGAAAAAAGCTGGAGGCATCACACTACTAGACTGCAAAATTACCACAAAGCTGTAGTAACCAAAACAGCATGATACTAGCATAAAAACAGTAACTTATACCAATGGCACAGAATAGAGACCCCCCAAAATTAACCCACCTATCTACAGCCAACTGATTTTTGACAAAGGCACCAAGAGCATATGCTGAAGAAAGGATAGTCTCTTCAATAAATAGCGCTGGAAAAGCTGGATATTTACATGCAGAAGAATGAAACTAGACTTCTACCTTTCACCCTATACAAAAATCAACTCAAAATGAATCAAAGACTTAAGCCTAAGACTTAAAGGCATAAAAGTACTAGAATAAACCATAAGGGAAAAGCTTCAGGACATGGTTTGGGGGAAAAATTATGACTAAGACCTCAAAAGCCCAGCCAACAAAAGCAAAAATAAACAAACGAGATTATATCAAACTAAAAAGTGTCTGCACAGCAAAGGTAACAATCAACAGAGTAAAAAGACAACCTACAGAATGGGAGAAAACATTTGCAAACTATTCATCTGTCCAGGGATTAATATCCAGAATATACAAGAAACTCAAACATCTCAACAGCATAAAAACAAACAATAAATTTAAAAATGAGTAAATTATCTGAATAGGCACTTCTCAAAGAATAAATACAAATGTCCAACAAATATATGAAAAAAAATGCTCAACATAACTAATCATCAGGGAAATGCAAGTCAAAACCACAATGAAGTATCATCTCACCCCAGTTGGGATGGCTATTATCAAAAAGACAAAAAATAACAAGTTCTGGAGAAAATGCCGAGAAACAGAACTCTTATACACTGTTGGTAGAAATGTAAATTAGTTTAGCCACTATGAAGAATAGTATGGAGGTTCCTCAAAAATCTACAGATAGAATTACCATATGATCCAGCTATTCCATTACTGGGCATTTATCCAAAGGAAAGGAAATCAGTACTTAGAAGAGATATCTGTACTCCCGTGTTTATTGCATCACTATTCACAATAGCCAAGATATAGAATCAACCTAGGTGCCCAACAACAGATGAATGGATAAAGAAACTGTGGCATATATGCACAATGGAATACTATTCAGCCATAAAATAAGAATGAAATCTTGACATTTTTGGCAACACGAATGGAACTAGAGGGTATTACATCAATTGAAATTAGCTAGGAACAGAAAGTTGAACATTGCAAGTTCTCACTTATATATAGAAGCTTTAAAAAAGTTGATCTTATACAACTAAAAAAGAATAGATGATACTAGAAGCTAGGAAGAGTGGGGGAAGGGGATGAATAAGGAGAGATTTGTTAAAGGATACACAATTACAATTGGATTAGAGGAATGTTTCAGTGTACTATAGCACTGTAGGATGACTAGAGTTAACAATAATATATTACATAGTTTCAAGTAGCTAGAAGGAGGATATTGAATGTTCTCAGCCCAAAGGAGTGATAAATGTTTGAGATTATGAATATGCTAATTTCCCTAATCTCATCACTATACATCATATGTATTGCAACATCTCTGTGTACCCCGTAAGTATGTACAATTATTATGTGACAATTTAAAGAATTTTAAAAATGTCTACAGTGTTTTATCCATATTTCTCTTAAAAGCATTTATGATTTTCATTGTGTTGCCATCACCCATATATTAGCTCTCTCTCCCCTCCCCTTTTAAGGCAAAACCATGTATGGTTTATCTTGGTATCCTCCAACTTAGTCTTCAGAAATGTGTAAAGTGTACAAAAAATGTTGATCACGATGAAGTGCACACATTTAAGGACTTCAGATAATACAGTTTTGTTGAATCCAGTTTCATTCTCAGGTATATGTTTTTGTGTTCTTTTAACATTAAAAATGTTATGGCATTTTAATTCTTAATAAAAATCAATGTTTTGGTGACCCTATTAACCAAAACCTGTAACTATCCAAATGTAACCATGGTAAATCTTCCTGTACTCCAGTCAGTCGGGTACCATCCTCATCTGCCAATATCACATTAAGCATTTTTCTCATTTGTGCTTAGTCAAACCATTTTCACCTACTGCCTCTTTCTACCCATCTTTTGAAGGCCATTTAAAATCCTACCTCATCCTTGAAGTCATTAATCCAGAGATGTGCTGCATTTCAATCCTTGCCACATACTTAACACTTTCTTCTTTTGACTTCATTATAAGATCCATTTTCCTGCATATTTAATGGCTCTTCAAGCCAGCTGCAAGCCCCTTGCAGTCATAGGTTTTACTAATGTCCTGCTCCATGGTCTCAACACACCCATGCCCACAGTCACCAGGACTGGAACAATTGCCATTCCCATGCCTACAGCTCAATACTGGAATTATCTCATTGCCCAGACTTCAGTTCTAGAATTACTGAGTCTAGCTCTCCACCATCCCCACCAAATCTCTTCTTGCACTGACACTCCCTGATCTATACCTTACTTGATTTTACACCTTGTCTCATGCTTTTTGTTCTAGCTCTAAGAGGTGACCCTGGCTCTGACCTATCACTTCCTATGGATATTGATTCCACACATCACGGTAACAAGATAAGAGTGGCCATACCCAGATTCTCTCAAATGCTATCGTCTCTTCCTCCTGCTAGATAAGGAATATCAAACAGCATAAACTAGTTCTTAGTCATGCTAGGCATCCTTTGGTTCCTGGGAAAGTGATTTGTGTACTGTTGAGTTCCAAAATAGAATCAGAGTATTAATTACAATGAGGGATGTATCAGAGTATTAATTCTAAAGAGGAAAGACAGTGTGAACAGAGTATAATATACAGTAAAGTTGGAAATGCTTTCTTTGCATAGACATAGCCTGTATGACAAGTATTTTTTACGTTTGGAAAATTGTGATAATTCTCTATCCTAGTCTCTTCACACATACTGTGAAACAAAGTTATTGAGGGAGAAGTGAAGTACAGAGTGAGTTCCAGGCAACAAAGGAAAAAATTCTAACTAAATTGACCATTAGTTTAGGATTTCATTGTTGTTATTTCCCCAAAATGGAGGCTTCTAAATTGTAAATGAGCAAACAGTTCCTGGATACTGGATTATATGCTTCAGTGTGTTGGTAAACCAGCTCTCAAAACAAAACAAACCAACCAAGTGCACATACAAACGCATACACACACACACACACACACACACACACACACACACAAACCCTGGTTGGTAGTGTTTACCAACTTCTATGAAGTAAATATTCCTACTATGGCTAATTTCAAACTGCCAAATGTTTTGCAACTGGTTGGAAAATCACTGCATCTTTTAAATACAGATACCCAGGCAGTACCAGCACCCCATAATACAAGTGACTATGCCAAGCGCTATGAGAGATACTAAAGCCCCTCTGCCTGACCTCATTGAGCCTATAACCTAGTAGAGACACAGACATACCCATTTTGATTAATTGCTTTGCTTTTTTCCAAAAGAAATCCACATCAGCATTAGTACTTATTGTTCTTTGGAGCCCATCAAGGTAAGTACAGTGAGTTTCCCAAAGGTTCAATTCTCAAAGATTGAAAAGTTGACAATTTGTAACAATGCAGCTATAATACCATCTCTTCCAAATGTTCTACCATATTACATTTTAAAGACCCACACTGTAATAGGATTCTTGGGTAATTTCTATTTAGCATTACGGCATTTGTGGCTAGACATAACTAGTATCTCAAGATATTTAAAGACCATTAGCAAAAAAAAAAAAAGAAAAAAAAGAGTAGGACTTACTTCAACAGAAATCCTTTGATGGAATAAGATAAAAATTACTTCATTTGCTCTCAGATTTTGTATTATTTATGAAAAAATCACAAATCACTGGGGAAGGGCAGCAAATAGACATAAAATCATGTCATGGAAACCCATGCTTTACTTATGTACAGCATGTACTGAAAATATTCCCCTGCTCCTTAGCCAAATGTGTAAAGTGACCTCTGTGGTAAGACAGTTCACTCAGTAGTGAGACTAGTAAAGAGCTTGCAGAAATTTCTTTCTCCAGTAATGAGGCAAGTCTTTGAGATTGGGATTTGTTTTCCAAGTAAATTTTGGGAAAAAACCAAGACTAAAAAAGTAAGAATGAGAAAAAGTTTACTTTAATAGGTTTCATAAAGAGGGTTTCAAAGATCTAAAACAACAAAAGCAAGATAATACTAAGTCCCATGCAGCTCACCTTGAATTTGGCCACAAATTTTCCTTCTTTCAAATTGTGCTCAACTTTCTGCTGCGGCCACCTCATATTCTCTCCATCTCAGCCACGTCATGTCTTTCCCACCGTACGGGATTTTTTGGAAAGCCTAGACTCCTGAAACCAGGAAGAATCATACGTTTACTCTCACGCAGCCTTCTTAGTGATGATTATCTGTAGATGTTTAGTTACTGATGTTGCTTCCTCACACTTCTATAACTTCTATCTGTCTTTCTCTGAGAAATTTCCCCACACCCTTTAGTATCTGGCTGTCAATGTAAACACATTCATGGGGCTTTGGTGCCTGATAGATAGGCCTGGATTTGAGTTCCTTTCCCTACCCCTCCCTTCGTTTACTGTGTTCCACTAGGTAAGCTTAGATGACTTCTTTAACCTTCTGAAGAAGTTTTTTCATCTCTCAAAGGGGTATATAGTAACACTTTACAAATGTTGTATTTAATTAATTAGTTCAAATGTATCCAGAAAGGTCTGTTTACTCTCCCCAGCCAGAGTACGCAGAGTTCTTTCCTCCCAAGAAGGAATCTCTCCATTTCTTGTCTTCCTAAAGACTCGATTAGATGTGCATCTGATTGTCCTCACTGCATTGAAGCCTACTTGAAATAGCGTTCAATCCATCATATTCATATTCATTCATTATAGTTGAGTGCCAACCAATGTCTAGCAGAATGTCTTGCACACTGGAATCTTCTTAAAGGCAGGTAGCATGTGTGTTCTGTTTATTGTGTCAGTATTTCATCATAGTGCTTGATAAAAACTAGAAATGCAAGAAATATGTGTTAGATGTGGAATAGACACACAAGTAATACATTAATATGTTTTGCAAGAAATGATGCATAAATCAATGGTGGCCAGCTGTGGGTTCTTGAAAGTTCTTGTTCGCCATTGTATGCCTGGTGTTCAATATGTACATGCGAAATAAATGATTCATGAGTGAATTCATCAATGAATCAATTGATAAATCCAGTGGCCTAGTGTCTCCTATTGCTCCATGGAAGGCAACTTGCAGACTAAAAGAATTGCTGGTGGAGTTTGAGTAGCATTATACCATTAGAACCAATGGAACAGATGCTGCACAAAAACAGGCGAGTTTTCACTAAACTGGCGATTTCCAACCAGGGCAATTTTGCCCACTAGGAGATATCTGGCAATATCTGGAGGCATTTTTGGTTGTCACCACTGGTGGGCTGCTATGTGCATGTAGAGTCCACGGTTGCTGCTAAACATCCTACAATATACAGGACAGCTCCCACAACAAATAATTATTGAGCCCCCAATGTCAATAGTGCAGAGGTCGAAAAACTCCACTTTACATGATCGGCTATGAAGAGGGTTTTTTCGTAACAACATATTAAAATTGGGTCAAAATGACTATAATGGCCTGCCTCATTCACAGAATCATAAAACATCATGGTTCCAAGGAACACTGGAGACCATGAGATCCAAACTCCTTATTTCACAATGAGGACCCTACAAGTCCAGACCGGAAAGTGAATGCTCAAAGTTGCACAAAGTCACACAGCTGGTAAATGGCTGAGCTAAGATAAGAAGCCAGGCTCCCAGTTCCCAGGCTATTCACAAGGTCTTGTCCCACTCTTTTCCCAAGTGCTAGCAATTGAGCCTCCCTTTAACTCTCACCTGCAGGTTTAGCCCCAGCACAGGTATTGCAGCCAGTGTTAGCCCTGGATTTGAGCATCCTTTCCCAACTTCCATCATTCACATCCAATATCAATGACTTTTGCCATATCCATAAACCACCCATACTATGATTTACATAAAAATTTTATTAATTAATGTTGACTTTTTTCTTTAATTAAAAGTTTAATAAGCAAATACTTTACAAGTACTATAAGTAAAAGTTGGTATCAGGCCATAATTTAAAAAGAACTATAAATGGGCCCAATATAAACAAAAATGCTGTTCAGTGCTACTTTGTTAATGTTGCCTCTAAGTTTCTGAGCCTGAGCCATCCTTCTCTTAGTTAAAAGGGAGATTCCCAAATGTAGGAAGTCTTAAAAGAAATAGTGGCACCAAACTGAGGCTTTCTCCTCAATGTAATACGAGGCACAGGCAAAGAAATTAGAAGGGAATAAATTTTTCACCCTGTGCTTCAATATTATTTATTATCATGCCTATACATCACTTAAAAATCATCTTGCATCCCCTCAGCTGTATACTTACTTGGTGGAAACATTGAATTCGAGGTATAAGAGTGACCAAAATCACATCTGCCCCCTTTGATATAAGTTCCTTCTTTTATCTCCAAGACTGAAAGAATGTGGGGCTCCTGGGTTATTCTTTGCTTATATGCCACTTTGCTTCCATGCCACGTGCAATCAACTAGGAAACTAAATGAGGAATCACTCACTACGTTGCAAACTTTCACAGGATACATTTCAGGTGGTAGACAGTATGGTAGGAGAATTATAAGATCCCCAAGGGCCCTCATCCTTGTAAAATCCCTCCCCCTTCAAGTATGGGTTGAACCTGTGAATATAACTATATCACATCTGTGACTGTTAAATTTTATGGCAAAAGGGAGATTATCCTGGGGGCCTGACCTAACCATGTGAGTGCTTTAAAATCAAATTTTCTTCAGCAGGTTGCAGAAAAGAAAGTCACAGAGATGCACTCCAGCTCTCTGGGAATAAAGCAAACATCCATGCTGTGAACTGCTTATGGGAGCCACGTGGCAAGGAACTATGGGCAGACTGTAGGAGCTGAAGGCAGTTCCTGGCCAACAACTAGCAGGAGCATGGGAACCTTAGTCCTACAAATGCAAGGAAATGAATTCAGCCAACTAGCGAATTTGGAAGAGGACTCTGAGCCCAGACTTCTGACCCACAGAAACTAGGAGATAATAATGTTGTGTTGTTTTATTATTTTTTTACCTTCTATTTTTATTTTTTAGATTTACCCTTTACCTATTTCTGATATATTATATTTGTACATATGTATGGGGTACATGTGAAATTTTATTACATGCAAAGAATGTGTAATTCTATTTGGGGTATTTGAGGTATCTATCACTCAAATATTTATCATTTCTATGTGTTAGGTACATTCAAGTCTCCTCTTCTATCTATTTTGAAAAATGCAATACATTGTTGTTAACTATACTCACCCTACAATGCTACCAAATCTTATAACTTATTCCCTCTGCCTAATTGTATGTTTGTATTCATTAACCAACCTCTTTCTTAGTCTCGTATCTATCATTTCACTCTCTATCTCCACACAATGTCTATCTCCACACAATCAATGTTTTCAGCTGCCATATATGAGTGAAAACGTGCAATATTTGTCTTTCTGTGCCTGGCTTATTTCACTTAACATAATATCTCCCCATTCTATCCAAGTTCCTTCAAATGATGGGTTGCATTCATTTTTGTGGCTGCATAGTATTCCATTGTATACCTCTACCATATTTTCTTTATCCATTCATCTGTTGATGGATGCTTAGGTTGATTTGACATTTTTGTTATTGTGAATAGTGCTGCAATAAACACGGAAGTGCATGTATCCCTTTGATAGATTGATTTTTTTTTCCTTTGGATACATACCTAGTAGTGAGCTTGCTGGATTGTGCAATAGTTCTATTTTTACTTTCTTGAGAAATCTCCATACTGTTTTCCATAAAGGTTGTACTAATTTACATTCTCATTAACCATGTGGAATTTCCTTTTCTCCACATCCTTACTAACATCTGTTATTTTTTGTCTTTTTAGTAATAGCCATTCTAACTGGGGTAAGATGATATCTCATTGTGGTTTTGATTTGCATTTCCCTGATGATTAGTGATGTTGAGCATTTTTTTCATATATCTGTTGGCCATTCGTATGTCTTTTGAGAAATATCTACTCATGTCCTTTGCCCATTTCTAATGAAATTATTTTTTTTCTGTTGTTTGGGTTCCTTGTATATTCTAGATATGTGTCTCCTGTTAGATGAGTAGTTTGCAAATGTTTTCTCTCATTCTCTGTTGTTTTAAACTGACAAAATTGTGAGAATTTCTTATGGTGCAAGAAAAAACTAATATAAAGTGATGCAGATATGGGAATATGGCAGGCTCACTGACATCAAGGAAATTATATGCAAGTCCTGGGGGAGATGAGATACATATAAGGTAATTTTAATACTAGTCAGGGTACATAAGCTTATGTGTGAGAAAGACAAGCTAAATGGAGAAAAAAATATGGCTGAAGAAAATCAGAAAAGGCTTCGTGGAGGAGGTGACATTTGTGCCTTAAAATTCTAACAGAATTTCAGAAAGTGGAGAGGTGGACCCAGTGCAAGCATCTTCAGAATTGATCAAATTCCTGCTCAGCCTTGGACACAGAGAGTCATTCAGTGTACAGGCACTGGGATCAGTTTGTCTAGATTCAGTCCTGGCTCTACCACTTACCAACAGCTGCATGATTTGAGCAAGAGAATAAAGCACTGTAATCCTCAGTTTCTGCATCTGAGAAAGAGGGTCATAAAACCAGTGCCCGCTTTTGGCAGACAAAATCACATAGTCAGAAAATGGCAGAACTTTCTTTCCTTGCTTGTGCTAACTCCACACAGGTAATCAATCACGCATGTGAATTCAAAGCTTCTGAGACTGGACACCTCCCTTGACGCTTCCTCCAACATTTGTAGGTCCCAGGGCAGGATGACAAGTAGAGGCACACATAGCCTGTTTCTGGATGTCTGCAAGTTATAAATGTAGCTAAAAGCTGTTAAATAAAGTACATTCTATTCTCCTACTTTGGCAAAATGTAATAACAACATATAAAAAAATTAAAAAGCTTTGGTTCCTGCTGCCTTGCCACAACGTGGGATACTCCTGAAGGACCATCTCAGCTCCAGAGCTCCCCATAAGATTGACAGAGGCACCAGTTGTAGCCATATTGGAGATCAGTTTCCCTCTTTGCCTGATGCTGCCTTCCCTACTTCTTTACAAGAGTGTTGCCTAGGAACATGCCCCTACCAGCCTTCCACATACAAATCTGTTCCCAGGGGACCAAGTCCAAGGCAACCACCTTCTCACACCTGATTAATTGAGCACAAAATGTCTTCACCAATGAAATGTCTCCCTGCAGGTGGTCCTTCTGCATCTTTATCTTTTGTTTTTTAATTTTTCGAGACAGGGTCACTGTCGCCCAGGCTGGAGTGCAGTGGTGCAATCATAGCTCACTGTAGCCTTGACCTCCCAGGCTCAAGCACCCTCCCACCTTGGCCTCCCGAGTAGCTGGGATTATAGGCACACACCATCACCCTCGACTTTATTTTTTCTTTTTTTTCTTTTTTTTTTTTTTTTTTTGTTTTGGAGAGATGCAGTCTCCCTATCTTGCCCTGGCTGATCTCAAACTCCTAGACTCAAGGGCTCCTCCTGCCTCGACCCCCCAAAATGCTACAATTACAGACATGAGCCATTGCACTGGGCCCCTTTGGGCCTTTAGCTCTTGGACCCGTCACCATCCCACATGCTGGTCCACACCTGACTCATGGCTAAGGAGGAAAACATTGTTGCTGTTACCTCTTTATTAAAGCAAAGCAGTGCATCCTTTTTTGGCAGTTTGCCATATGAACACTCCCCCTTGAGAGGACCAGCTCTGTGTGCCGATCACACTTGGCATTTAAAAAATCATTTAATTATGTGCAAAGAGAGGGTCCATGTGTCATTTGTTGGCCAGGTTTGTTGGGGACTTTATTATCATACATGTCAGTGTAGCTTCTTATTTCTCAGCAGATTGGACAAGTTTCAAGGTTAATACAAATGTTCCAACAAATTGTTATTTTGAAAGTGATTGAAGGAAATGTCCCACTCCAAGCATATGTTTGACCTTTTGGGGGAGGAAAAAGAAGAAAATGTTTGTAGATGCCTCATGCAGTTTGAATTCTTTTGACAGCTCTAAATTGTTTGGCAAGTGTTGAGTTGCTCCAAGCTCCATAGAGACCAGCATTTCCTTCTGAAGTCTCCTCTTGGATCGTCACTTTAAGTAATGATGTTAATCATCATAAAGTCATAAGACATTGTATTTTTGAGTCAGGCCCAGTGCTCTGTGCTCCATGTGAGTGACCTCATTGTGTGTCCACAGCAACCCTGAGAAGTCAGAACTCTTTTCACCTCCATTGTGTAGAGGAGGGAACTGAGGTTTAGAGAAATTAAATAACTTGCTCAAGGTCGAAGTGTTTAAGTGGTGGAACCCAGGTGAAAAACTAGGTCTGCTCCCTCCAAAGTGTTGAAATACCATTTGTCTTCAGCCATAGCTAAAGGATACCACAGATGCTGTCAGAGAATCACCTGCCCCTAGCTATTTTGTGGCTGACTTCCAACTGCCAGTGTTTGCCTCTCTGAAGAGCTTTTCTGGGTCTGCAGAAGGTTGTATTGTCCCTGCAGAGCAGACCAGAAGTGCTAGGGATTTAACCCGGGAAGAAGACCTCAACCAATGAGTCTTGAGAGTTGGCATATAAACATCCCAGCTTCCTGGCCCCTTGAGTGGGATAATTCTGAGTCCTGTGTTGTACACTGTTTCTCGGTGTTTCCTTCTAGGGCTAGACTCTAGCCACCCACTGTGCTAGCTTACAAACAATGCACGTTTTATTGGCTGCCTTGTCTTCCCTGTACCACTTCTCCACTATCCCACAGTGTCCTCTGCACCTCCCAAATGAACTACTTGCACTTAAATCTTTGCTCAAAGTCACTTCTGGAGTAATCTAAACTGAAACAAGGTCTCCCTAAAACTCTCCCTGGGATTAAGATATCTGTGCCCAGTGAGGACTGGGGAAGGATGTTTGTTGGAATGATCCCTGTTGCTCCCTAATTATAACAATGACTTCTGGTAATTCTAGTCCCAGTTAATTTGATCCCAACATTAGTTACCCAAGGATTCCCAACCACCTTCATGTGTTGGCAGAAAATGCTATTGCAGGTAAAATCTTCCCCAAGGGAAAGTTGTTTCATTAGAACTTTTATGCCTGGAAGTTATAGACTTAGCACTTCCTGATACACTAAAGGGTACAATCAGAGAATTCAAACCCATGCCTATAGGTATGATTTCACCCCCATCCATTCAAGTTAGTGTGTTACAGTAACCTATGGCAGTCAAGTTGGAGAGGAGCAGACCTGGGTTTTCACCTGGGTTTCACCACTTAAGCACTTTGACCTTGAGCAAGTTATTTAATTTCTGTAAACTTCAGTTCCCTCCTCTGCACAATGGAGGTGAAAAGAGCTCTGACTTCTCAGGGTTGCTGTGGACACACAATAAGATCATTCACATGGAGCACAGAGCACTGGGCCTGACTCAAAAATACAATGTCTTATGACTTCATGATGATTAACATCATTACTTAAAGTGACGACCCAAGTGGAGACTTCGGAAGGAAATGCTGATCTCTGTGGTGTTTGGAGCAACTCAAATCTGCTCTTAGACTCCTTAGGTTTGAATCCTGGCTCCAGCAGTTACAAGCTGTTTGATCTTGGACTGAGTTCTAACCCCTTATTGACTTCGTTTCCTTAATAAAATAATGATAATAGCAATGTTTACCTCATGAGGTGGTTGTAAGTACAATTTAATTCATATGAAGTATTTAGACAGTGCCTGGCACATAGTAAGTACTAAATAAGTATTACCTATTACTATTATACTAGTATTATTACTAATATAGTATTATTAATAACATATTGAGGAAGAGACAGTGGGATAAGCACCCAAAAAACGTAAGGTGTTATTTATCAAAGTTTGCCTAACTCTCCTCCTACAGGACTCATTTTGCCATTTACAGAACCACAGTGCAAATCAGTAATTTACACAGAGTCATCAAGATGCATGAGTTTGCAGGTAGGTTAGAGTCTGTTCCTGTTGTACCTTGGTCCTTGTACACACCTGTCCAGGTGGCCCACTCCAGTAGAATCCCAGCTCTGCTGGAAAAGTAAACTAAGGGAGGTACTTCCCTAGAGTGATACTTTGATTCTTTAGATGAAGACCCAGTGCTGTCTCACAAGCAAGACTCACCGTGGACAGACTTCCCCCACTTATCCAACCTTTATTGCATACCTTTTCTGCTTTCTGGAGATGACTCACCCCAGGACCCCAGGAACATAGCGCTCTGTCCAGTCTACCTTCTGTGCAGTTGCATCTGCCTTTTCCTGTCTTTCCTGAAAACTCAATTCAACAGATCCCTTAGTTTTTTTCTTTCTACACAAGATCATTTATTCAACCTGACTCACTCCTTCATGATGATGACAACCCCTTATTAGCCTCCTCCTTCCTGATTCATCATTCATACACATTAGGCAATTCATCATAGTTTGTCTTCTAAAAAGGAAAATGCACAAGGTTTGTTGTTAAAAGGTCTAGGTACAGATCTCTTTTACCTTAGTAAAAGCACATAACCTCCCTGAGTCTCAGTTTCCATGTCTATTACCAACCATTCATTCAGAGGTGCTGAGAAACAATAGCCCCAGGAACTGCTTGCAGCCAACAAGAGAAGGAAGCTGGTGGATAAATACCCTGGCTCCCTTGCCTCTTGGTAGGACAATTCTGAGTTATGTTCCAGAGCAGGATTCAGCCAACTTTTTCTTAAAGGGCCAGAAATCAATATTTTAGACTTTGCAGGCTGTATGGTTTCTGTCACAATTGTATACTCCTGGCAACACATGAACAAGTGGACGTGCCTGTGTTCCAATAAAACTTTATTTCCAAACAGGCAGGTAGCCCCTGCCCCCTGTTCTAGAGTAGCTCAGAGGGTGCCTAGGGGGAATGGACCCAGCTGCCCACACCCATAACTCATACATCAACACACCACTTATTGTCTTTCCTTCCTTCCTTCACAGACTTTTTCTACCACTCCCTCTCCACATTTGCTGGGGTTGCCTCACAAATCTTGGTCTTGGTTCTGCTTTCTGAGAAACTCAAACTGAAACCAAGGGCTATGAAGGAGAGTCATGAAGCCATAGAATGGGAAACTCATCCCGTCTGATGAGGTCAGAGGAAGTGTTCCAGGCAATGAGAGCAGCATATGCACACCCCTGACTCGGGAGAACTCATGGCTGCTTTTAGAAACTGAAAGAAGACAAGAGTGGCTGGAGCATGGGAGAAGATGGGAAAAATGGGATCAAGTGGCCAAGAGAGGTAGGGCCAGATCCCAGGGGACCATATAGGCTGTACTAAGGCCTCAGGAATAGATCCTGAACCAGTGGGGAACCACCAAAGCATTTAAGCAGCTGGGTAGGGTGACATAATGTATGTGCACTGGCCAGTCTCAAGAGAGGATACCAGAAGCTTCACCCTCCTGTCGCCTGACCCCAGTGCCCCCTACAAGCCCAGTTCATACTAGTGACCTGTTCTTCTTGCCCCACTCACCCCTAATCACTTAGAATTCTGGGCAGGAAATCTAAAATACCACCTTAAAGCAGTCCCATAAATAGTTAAGTGCCCTCCATCAACAGGAGAGAGAGGGAAAAAATAATCTATAAAAATACATAATAAAACAACTACAGAACAAACAGAGCTGCAGCATGTGGGCCCTGCCAGGATATTGCTTAGACTTGGAGAAGGATTTTGTAATAATATCATTTGATTCTTTGGGCTCCCTGCCAATTATTTCAAAACTCCTTTTACTCCTTCCTACTTTGTACCTTTGTCTTGAAGAGCTGGTGTTACGAAGTTTTCAATGAGGAACTAGAAAAATAGCCCCTTTTCCCATCCTCCAGTTCCCCACTCATTACACAGACAAGACAGAAGACGATGTCACCCAGAGTTTTTCATTTGTTTGTATTTCTTCCAAAACCCCCCTTCTTTCAGCCATGTAGACACTTTTGAGCCTAGCATCCTCTTGAGGGGTAATTCTGTACTGCTTGAGGGTCCCATTACCCTCCCCGATAAAAATTCACCCCAATATTTGGAACTTGAGGGTGGACTGAATACACAGGGACATGGAGAAGCTCTCAGAAGACTCTGGGCATGGTCTCTAGGTGGGTGGTGACCTTTTCCTAGGAGAGGTTTCAGGGACAGCCATTCAGATTATTAAAAGAAAACTTCAGACAAGTTAAATTTGATGAAGCTTAATTGAGAAAAAAATAAAAAGACTCACCAATTGGGAAGCCTCCAGAATCACAGCAGATTCAGAGAGACTCCAAGGGTGGCTCATGGTCAGAATAAATTAATAGACAAAAAAGGTAAAGTGACATACATGAATCAGAAGTGAGGTACAGAAACAGATTGGTTACAGCTAAGCATTTGCCTTATTTGAATGCAATTTGAACCCTGAACAGTCTATGAGTGGTTGAAGTATGGCTGCTGGGATTGGCCAACACTTAGCTATGGTTACAGATGTATACTACTAAGTTAAGTTTTCAATTTTGTCTGCTATTTAGGTGATGGTTCATCCACAAGGACTCAAATATATAAGTAGGGAGTCCTTCTCAGGCCATATTTAGTTCACTTTAACAGTGTCCATTTGGGTAGATTCAATTAGTAATAGCAATGAAGTCTTGCTGATGGAGATTTCAGGACAAATGACCACACTTTTCTGTGATTAAAGCCACTCAGCCACAAACCACATGCTTTATAAGCTTGCCAGAGGCATTCTTTCACTCTATCCATCTTCCCTCTTGAGTTGACTGAACATGTGAACATGTGTGTTGATGCACAAGGGTTAATTAAGTTTCTCCTGGATTTTTCTGAGGAAATGGTACTGCTCCTACAAGTAGCATTAGGGATGAAATATTTGTAGACCCCAAAGAAAAGTCAGCCCCTATATCTCCACCAGAGGTATCACTTGCGTACTGAAGTTGGATAGGTCTTTCCAATATTTTTTCTTTTCTTTTTTCTATTACTTTTTTGACAATCATGAACTGAATGCATCCCTAGGCCAAGTAGTTAGGGGAATCATAAATCCTGCAAAGCCAGGAGCACCTTTTTTGGCTAATATTTCAGTTAGATTTTGTTTGGTTACAACTGACAGAAAATCCATCTCATGGCTGCTTAAGCAAAAAGGAAATTATTGGGCAAACCCAACTGAGAAGACTAGTGGTAAGGCTGGCTACAGTAGCAGCGTGGAGATATATATATATGAGAAATGTGTTATTCATTATCTTTTAAGTCCTTCTGATTTTTTTTGGTGAATAATTGTTTTGTATACAAGAAAAGGCTACAAAAATTAATCACTTACTAGCAGTGGCTTTGAAATATTTTTTGACCCTCAACAACACATACATTTCATTGTAACTCAGTTATTCTTCTCCATTCTGCTTCATTTGTTAAATGCTGGTGATGACCTGTTGAATATATTTCACAAGTATAACTCACCATTTGGAAAACACTAAGATCTTCTGCTCAAACCTTTCTTCAGAAATATCCAAGCAGTAGGGGAGAGGAAAGTGTGTCATGAAGACTCAGTTCCTCTCTCTTCCAACTGAGCCTTGCTGTATTGGCTTCATCCTTTGTTTCCATATACGAACAAGATGGTACCAGTTGTTTCAGACCCTATATCTTCTCTGCTTTAATGTTAGGGTCCCATAACTCTCCCAAGGTTCCCAGTAAAAACTTTGTCGTGTCTCATTGGCTTTGATTGTTTTTTATTGACTTTGATAAAATCATCCATGAACCAATTGCTATGACCAAAAGAATCTTATTTGTAGACCGGCCTTGGTGATGTGCTGAATTCATGACGAGGAGTGGAGCTCTATCCTGGTACATGGGCTAAAAGTAGAGGAAGGAAGATCAGGGTATGCTTGCAGAAGAAAGTTAAAGGAAACAGACCTGCAAAAACAATAGATGTCCTCTGCAGGTCTAGGCCTAATCACAGGTAAAATTGGCAATTTGTCTATGATTGGCAAGTGGGGGCAGTGCCCCCAAATGTGGCCCCCTCCTGACTCACCAGTGCCTGAGATAACTTTAGCAAAAGTTTTATTTTCATAGTAGAAGATAAACCTTAAGATACAAATACCTCTAGGAGAGAGGAGTAAATGGCTGATGCAAACATTTATTTTGATTATGGTAGAAAGGAAAAGGTATCTGTCTTAGTCTTTTTGGGCTGCTATAACAAAATGCCATAAACCAGATGGCCCATAAATAACACAAATTTATTTCTCACAGCTCTGAAGGATGGAAAGTCCAAGATCAAGGTGCTGGCAGATTCAGTGTCTGGTGAAGGCCCATTTCTCACAGAGGCTCATCTTCACTGTAACCTCACATAGTAAAAGGCAAGGGATCTCTTTTGTAAGGACATTAATCCCACACATGAGGGCTTCCCCTTCATGATCTAAACACCTCCAAAAGACTCCACCTCCTAATACCATCACTTTTGGGCTTAAGATTTCAACATACGAAATTTAGGAGCACACAAGTGTTCAAACCATAGCAATGTCATGGGATAATTCATGCAGTAGATTGGAAGAGAGGCATAGAACAAAAAAGAACAAAAATATCTGCCTCCATCACAATTTGACCTGCTTTGGTGTACTGGAGAAGCCATCATCTTTTAAGATAAGTCCAAAAGGAGCTTCCACATTGTGCAAAGAAAGCTCGTCTTGTACTAGGAGAAGAAAGAGGAAACGAAAAATACATTCTCTGCCCTCAGGAGAACTACAATTTACTTAGAAAACAGAATACGTGGTACAAAACCAGGATCACTACTTATTGTAGGGCAGATTGCACCATGAATGATGTCCTCTAAAATTGTGCCCAGTGCAGCCTGTAAAGCTATGGACCATGGCATTGTAAAGATGGCTTAAGGTAAGTCATCAGCAAATCTAAATAAACTTAGGGAAGCATTCTCCAAATTGTGTCCTGTGGAATAATTATTCTTCAGGAGACGCAGCACTTAGAGCCGAGTTTCTGGAGTTCTTCAGGGGAACTTTGGATGCTTCTAGAGTTAAAAACACTGAGAAAGGGGAGATCTGAGCCAGTTCTTCTCCACATGACGGCTCTCTAAGTCTGTGTGCATCTAGTAAGCCTTCCGCAGAGCTGAGCAGCTCTCAAGCTCATTGGTCTTAGCCAAAGAACAATCTTGTTTCCAAGATATGTTTGCTGGCAATTCAGATTACACCTTCCACTTGAAGAAAGAAGCTGGGACAGATGCCAAGCCCACTGCAAGCCACTCTGGTTCTTATAATGACACTTACAGGGGCTGTAGAAAATATAAACTGGATCATTCACTCAAGACAGAAGAGCAGTCATAACCATAAAATTCTCATTCAGCTCAATTCAATCAATAGAAACCAAGAGACTAATCTTTGCCAGTTCTGCCACCAACCAATTTAAAGAAAATATAATCTGATAAATAGATAGACAGATAGAGAAAGAGAGAGAGAGAGAGAGGGATTTGATATGTACACATATACATACCTAAATCATATGTATACAACTCAACAACTTATTACAGCACCCAGATAAAAATAATAGACTATGCCTGCGTGCAATGGCTCATGCCTGTAATCCCAGCATTTTGGGAGGCTGAGGTGGAGGGATGGCTTGAGGCCATGAGTTCCAGACCAGCCTGGGCAACATTGCAAGACCCCATCTCTGTAAAAAGAAATTAAGCCAGCCATGGTGGCACACACCTGTCCCTGCTACTTGGGAGGCTAAGGCAGGAGGATGACTGCAGCCCAGGAGTTCAAGGCTGCAGTGAGCTATGATCACACCCCTGCACCCCAGCTTGGACAACAGAGAGAGACCCTGCCTCTAAAAAAAAAAAAATAGTAGATCATAACCAACAACAAGAATTCCCCTCCCCCACTTTATGCTTCATTTTATTATATTCTATAGAAATTTGAATCAAACAGTATGTATATTTCTATGGTATCTTCTTTTCATCCTATGCTTATGAGATTCATTCATATTGTTGCATATGATTGAGGATGATTCATACTCAATGCATACTAGCCCATTGCGTGACCATACCATTTATTTATCCATTGTGAGACCATACACTTTTATTTATGTATGTGGCTGTGGATGGGCATTTGAGGAGTTTCTACTTTTTGGCTCTTACAGATTGTGCTCCTGTAAACACTTTGGTACATATCTTTGGTATGAATTACATGTATGCATTTCTCCTGAATATATATGCAAGAGTGGAACTTCTGTGTTGTAGAATATATGTAAATTCAGCTTTAGTAGATATTGCCCAACTGTTCTCCAAAGTGGTTATTTCCATTTACACTCTAACTAGCAGTGTTCCAGTTGACACATGGTTTCACAAACTCTTGGCATTTTTTTGTCTTTTCCAATTGAGCCATTTGAGCCATATGATTGGTGTATAGGTGATACTGCACTGTAGTTTTAATCAGTGTATCCTGGATGACTAGTGAAATGCATCATGTTTTCATATGTTTATTGGTCATTTGGATCCCTTCTTTTGTGAATTATCTGTTCAAGTGTTTTGCTCACTTTTCCATTAGTTTATCTTTCTCTTCCATATTGATTTGTAGGAGTTTTAAGTGTATTTTTATATGAATCTCATGGATATACACATTTTGGAGGTGGTCTTTTCACTTTACTGTATCTTTTGATGGACTGACATTTTCCATCTTTAATAAACTCCAATTTACCAATTGTCTTTCTTTCAGGGTTAGCAATTTTTGTGTCCTGTTTAAGAAACCTTTGCCTATTCCAAGGTCATAAATATTTTATCCTATTTTTCTCTAAAACTTATATTATGTTGCCATTCACACTTAAGCTTGCAATCTATCTGGGATTAATTTTTTGTATGATGTGAGATAAGGGTAAATACATTTTTTTCCCAATATCTAATTTACACCTGTCAAGTTTGAATCCTGAGGTAAGACCAGCAGATTTTTTTTTTTTATTTAGGAAGCCAGCATGGGATAGAGAGAGAAATTCTGGTTTATCTGGAACATGCCACCAGAGCAGAAAAATATGAGTATTTATATTTATATAATTGTACTGAGGCTTTGTGTAAAGGTTCTTCAAAATGAAACTAAGTCTGCTTTTCCAACCTAGTGACCTGTTGTTTTCCACAGAAGCATAAGATCCTGTGACTAACTGTGGCTGCCCTGTCACAGCATGCTTTGTCATGCCACCATGCTTCTGCACAAGACATCCTCTGCCTGGGATGCCTTCTCTGCCTCTTGTTTATCTCCTGCTACTTTTTCAGAACTGTTCTCCAACACTCCCTGTCTAGGACGAGGTCTGTGATTCTGTCTCTATTACAGTTAGTTTCTTCCGTAACATATTTTACCTGTTCCTGCAATAGCAATTATCTCACCCACATCTAATTATTTCTATGCCTCGCTTTCACTAGACCATGAACTCTTTGAAGGCAGATACTGTGACTTATCTTGGCATCTCCACCATTCAGCACAGTGACTGGCCCACATAAAAACTTAATATGTTTTTATTTGATCAATGTTAAATAAGTCAGGGTAGTGGGAATGCCATCAATAGAAGCATTGGAAGATGGAAATGTCTCAGAAAGTACAAAAGATGATAAATATAAGGCCTTTGGCAACATCAACCTCTTTGAATAGGAAAAAAAACTAAGAGAGGAAGAGGAAAAATAGCAGAGACAATGAAGGAAGGAAAAAAGAGATTCTGTTTTTGTTGATGGAGTAAACCAATATTGGGCTTGTCTGCCCACCATAAATGGCTGTAAAATTGAATAAAATATGTAAGACAACTATTTTTAAACATTGAGCAATATATAGCATAAGAATGTAAAAAATAAAGAATATAAATGAGTGAACCCCATGTTTACTGTACTTTCCTATGGGGACAGTTTCCTGATCCTAGCACAGGAAGCTTCAAGCCAAACATGGTGGTCTTGCCAAGATGGGGACACAAAGACTAGAATTTGAGATGAATGAAGCATCTGGCATTTGCTGAACAGAGTTCTGGAGAGGAAGCTCCTTCGCAAAGAGAGTGCTCCAGAAGTTTGTATGGGGAAACTCTGTGTGCTTGTTCAAAGGCTAGACTGTACTGAGCAAGGCACAACCTGACAAGGCCTTGCAGAGAACAATTGCTTATGGCACTGAGAGTGATGGAGATACTCAAGATCACACAGTAAGTTGATTGCCAGGACAAAACCCAACAGTTTGTAAAGGAAGGTAGCATAATTCAAACCCCTTACAATATATCAACTACTATGTTCAGCAACACAATTTTTAAAAAACAGATGTGGAAATCCCCTCAAGAAACAGGAAAATGTGACCCATAATTAAGAAGAAGGCCATCAATAGAAACAGGCAGAGATAACTCAGATGTTGGAATAACAGGTAAGGACTTTAAATCAGCAATTATAAATATGCTCAAAGACTTAAATGAAAATATGATCTTACTGAATAAACAGAAAGGGAACCTCATGGGAGTTCTGGGAAAATTGAAGCTATACAGAGAACTAAATGGAAATTCTATAACTGAAAATGACAATATCTGAAATTCAGTGGATGGGCTGGACAACAGAGATAATAAAAGAAGCATGGTCACTGACCTTTAAAAATAGCGAATGCAATAATCCAAGAATATCATGTATTTTTAAAATTGAAAAAATAATAGAGCCTCAGTAACCTTTGGGACAATAGCAACAGTGTGACGTGACACATGTGTGACTGGACTACCAAAAAGAGAGGAGAGATTGAGAATGACACAGAAATTTTTTTTTAAAGTAATGGCAGCCGGGTGCGGTGGCTCATGCCTGTAATCCCAGCACTTTGGGAGGCCGAGGAGGGCAGATCACGAGGTCAGGAGATTGCGACCATCCTGGCTAACATGGTGAAACCCCGTCTCTACTGAAAAAATACAAAAAAAATTAGCCGGGCGTGGTGGCAGGTGCCTGTAGTCCCAGCTACTCGGGAGGCTGAGGCAGGAGAATGGAGTGAACCCAGGAGGTGGAGCTTGCAGTGAGCGGAGATCGAGCCACTGCACTCCAGCCTGGGCGACTGAGCCAGACTCTGTCTCAAAAAAAAAAAAAAAAAAAAAAAAAAGTAACGGCGTAAAATTTCCTAAATTTCATGAAAAACAGGTCGAAGAAACTCAACAAATCCTACACAAGAAGAATACAGAGAAACCACAACTAGCAAATCCTACTCAAACTCCTGAAAATGAAAAGGTTTTTAAAATGAACTTACTGAAACAGCTGGAGAAAAATGACACATTGTATTCAGAGAAATAGTGATATGAATGTTAGCCAACTTCTTATGAAAAACAGTGGTAGCCAGGAAACAATAGGTCAACATCTTCAGAATGCTGAAAGAAAAACACTATCAAACCAGAATTTTATATGCAGCAAAACACACTCTTTAAAAATTACAGTGAAATAAAAACACTGTCATATAAATAAAAGTTGAGAGAGTTGGTCAAGCAACAAACCTGTACTTCAAAAAATACTAAAGGAAATTCTTCAGGCTTAATGGACATGATCCACATAAAAGCTCAGATCTATAGGAAGGAATGAAGAGTAGCAGAAATGGTGACTATGAGGATAAATATCAAAGATTAGATTTTTTTTCTTCTCTTAATCTCCCTAGAAATTAAAATAGGGAGAAAAAAAAAACAGAAAACTGATGAAGTCACAACCATATGCAATTAGTGAAGTTTAGGATTAGATCCCAACTCTGCCACTTATAAACTATATGTTTGTGGACAAGTTGCTTAACTTCTCTGAGCCACTCCTTTCATTCATTATTGCATTAATAATACTTACCTTTGGATGGTTGTTAAAAAATTAGAGAGAATGTCCATGACATGTGGATGTCAGGAGTTACCTAGTCAAAAACTAATGTTCCGAACTGTCTTCACTAACTCAAAGGTGCCAGAAATTTTAATAACTTTTTCTTTCTTTCCCATGTCTCTTTCCTTCAAAAATAAAAGTCACAGATGCTCATAGTGTTCACGTTGGTTTGGTCATCTTAGATTTATATATTCAGAGACATATAAGTTTTAGAACCATTGATCATTTCAAGTATGGCAAATCCCAGCACTATATACTTCATTATAAAATCTGCAGAAAATGTGTGCCTCTGATGCAAGTGGATTTTAAAGTATGCGTGAACTTTTGTCAATATGACTAAAATAGTAGAACATTCTATACTATTTCCCAAACTTCCATTTTTTGCTTACCACTTTTATAAGAGTTGTCATTATTTACTTTATATCTTTAAATGACCCACTGCTTTTTTTACTTACTCTCAAAAAGCAACTTGGGGTACTACTACATATGGAGTACCAATATCAATGTCCATAAACTGAAAATAAACATTTCAAAATTTAATAAATGCAAAACAACATGGTACAAGCTGGCTACAAACTGTGGGTTTTTCAGGGCTCTGAGTCTGAGGCTTGTTCTATTTTGTTGAAAGAAAGAGAAAGAACTTGAGAGAAATTGGTTAGCAAATGTTGCAGAGGTGTTAAAAACATACTAGCACCTAGCTGAGACTTTCTCTTTGTTGGAATCATAAGGAATGAAGCAATTTAAAAGGAAATACCTTTCTCAATGTGAAATTCAATTTCATTAATGTTCTGTTTCTAAGCTTTTATTCTCTCATATATAAAAAATGGAGATAATAATAGCACCTACCTCATAGATTTGGGTGTATGATAGGCAAAATAATTTATATCAGACTCTTAGCACAGGGCCAGGCTTATAGATGACACTCATGAAATACTAGCTAAAATTTAAAATATATACATACATTTTTCTTGTTCATGGGGAAATTACAGATAGGTTTCTTGTCATTTACCTTTTCTGCACACATGTTGAAATTGCTGGAGGACTCCTTTGAAGAGGAAGTCACCATGACAAGTTAATGGTCTATAATATTAACTTGTTAGCAGACTTTTTAATTTTAAAATTTCCGGACTACATATAGAAATAAGATTAGTTACTAAAAGACATTTTAAAACTAGCACTGTCTGCTACATAGATTTCTGCATTTATTATTCTACTCTGTTACTCTCCATGTAGGGGGAGATCATGTCTCCTACTTTTTCAGCTCCCCCAGCTCTATCCCTCTCTCTTTCTCTCTAATGTGCACACAGAGAGCCTGTCACCACAATGAACACTCAATTAATACTTGCATACTGTGGAAGTCTTCTTTAAAGATGGAAGCCCCAGGTCTGTCTCATCTTCAAAATACTTTCTAACAGGGAAGATATAACTGTGTAACACTCATCATTTCTCTAGCTTAATAATAAAAACTTTGATTCTACTGAAAATTTTAGCAGCAAATGAAAGAAAACTTTTTATAAATTTGAATTTAGGAAAACTTCAAAAAATAAAACCAGAAACTTCTAGAAATAATAATACATTTATTACTGGTGGAAAAAATCTAAAGCTCGCAATATTAGCACTACACCTTTTACTTTCATTGACATGAGCTGTTAATTAATTGCATTTTTTTGCTCTCAAAAACAATAAAGAACAAACAACATAAAAAGAAGATTTTGTCAAATCATCACCATACCTCAGACATAATGTTTTCTTCACTTTCATCAGATTGTCACCATCCATTAGATATGTTAATATTTATGGAGCATTTATAGAAGAAATCTGTTAGAATTAATAGATAATAAGGCTAACATCTTTTAAAAAATAAATCAAGAATCTCATTACAAAGTTGCCCATAATTTACAGCAGCAATAAAAAACAGAAAAGCAGTTAGCAGACAGGATTATATTTCATTATTCAGAATATCTAACTACCTCCAAAGTGTTTTTTTAAACAATGGAATAAAATGTTTTGACAACTCCAACTTCTGGGAATCTTTTCATCAATATGTGTAAGGCCATAAATAATTAGATATGTACAGCAATTCATGCTGAGAGATTTTCTTTTTCCTGATTTGAGCTCAAGATATTATATTATATTTGCTAATATATTATTCAGGATTATAGTCTATATATTTCAAATTGAGGCTGATTTTCTTATTTTGTGCTCTTTTAGCAGGTTTTAGTATTAAGATTATGTGAACATCTTGAAATTGATTAAAAAGTTACTTCTATTTCTACTACTAAGTAACATGTTGACTGACTATTCCCTGGCTTTATCCAAGTGATGCAAAATCTTCTACCGATTAGAAATTCCTGAGAGGAACGGGAAATAAAATGTTTAAATTTTCTTCAGCATGAAAAGATAAAGGAAATGAAAATATTAAAAATCGTAGATGCAAGCATCTTTTTTTCTTTAGTAGAATAGGGATAAGAGGATAAAGGTATTATACTATATACCAGCAGATCAGAGCTCTGGTTAACTTTAATTCACCTATTCTTTAGTTCAAAAATATAATTTATCTTTCATTATATTATTGAATTCTAGTTTCAATGATAATCATGGTCCTAGGAATAAAGGAGTTAGCTTTCTATTCAAAACTCAATGTTTTCAAATCTTTGCCTTAATAACTAAACTGGATCGATTACAGAGCTGATGTGATTGAATATGCTAAGGAATTTCAGACACATAGGTAGAAAAAAGATCACTATTTGATCCAAAATAGTCACTTCATGAATATATTTTATCTGTAAGTTGTTGAGAAATGAATAGTAATTTTGACACTAGCCAGTGCTTACATTGTTTTTGTTTTGGATTTTAGACTTTAATAAACAGCTTGTTAGATTACAAATGCTTTGAACTAATTTTTACTGACTTGAGCAATGTATAAGTTTGGCAGGTTTTTTGGTGTTTCAAAATTTTACTAGTATCAAGTATTTCAAATAAGTTTCTTATAAACAGCATCTATTGGACGGTATTTTAAAAATACATTCTGTATCCTGAAGACTTTCTTATAAAAAATAAAATCTGTTCTGTCAATATCTGTCTTTTAATTGGTATATTTAGACCATTTGTATTTAAGGTAATTGTTAGTATGTCAGGGTTTAAGTCTGTTCCAAATATGTTCATGAATGTCATTTCAAGATATTAATGTGAGATTAAGGGTTAGAAGAAATGGTTTTCTGACAAATCAGATAACAATTTCAAGCTGAGTGATAAATTACATTTTACTGCCCATCAGTAGAGTAGCCCTCACCTAGCTGTGCCTGGACATTACACTCTTGACTTATGTTGTGAGATGCTTCAATAAACTGCTCAATAAATCCACTACTTCATTTATTATAGGAGGGATTTTGAATATATCACCCACTGTATTCATTGTCCTCTCTGTAAATGGCAAATTAAAATTGTACTTTAGGACTCACAAGAAAGTTTTATGTCTTCTGAGGAATAAAAATGGATTTTTTACTGAACAAAATGATTTCAGAAATAGTAATATTTCACATTTTGCTTTGACTCCCAGGAGGTTCAGTGTCAATTTTTTAATTTTAAAATGATAATCTTATAATTGGCAGGGTGTGGTGATTCATGCCTGTAATCCCAGCACTTTGGGAGGCCAAGGGAGGTGGATCACCTGAGGTCAGGAGTTCAAGACCAGCCTGGCCAACGTGGCAAAACCCCGTCTCTACTAAAGCTACAAAAATTAGCCAGGCATGGTGGTGGGCACCTGTAATCCCAGCTACTTGGGAGGCTGAGGCAGGAGAATTGCTTGAACCCGGGAGGTGGAAGTTGCAGTGAGTCGTGATGGCACCACTGCACTCCAACCTGGGTGACAGAGTGAGACTCCATCTCAAAAAAAAAATATATATATATATATATATATAAAATCTTAAAATTGATTTACCACCCCATACTTTATGTATTGTGGTTTTATATTTTACTTCTTATGTTATTAATGCCATAAGATTGTTATTATTGTTGCTTTAAGCAGTCATAATCTTTTACATATACTTACATATGTACCTTTTTGAGAGTTCTTTGCTCCTTTTTTCAGTTTATCCTTCAACTGCAAATATTTTGCTTCAGCCTGAATAACTTGTTTATCCTTTCACCTGTTTAAGAACATCTGGATTGCTTCTAAGTTTTGGTTATTTTTAAAAAGTTGTTATGAACATTTGTGATATCTCTTGAGATATATGTCTTCTTTTCTCTTGGGTAAATACTTGAGCATAGAATTGCTGGGTCTTCTGACAGGTAATTGCATGTTTAATATATAAGAAAGTAACAAAATGTTATTCAGAGTTGTACCATTTTACTTTCCTACTGGCAACATCTGAGAGTTGCAATTGTACAGCAACCTCATCAACCCTTGATAGTATTAGTCCTTTTAATTTTTGCCATTCTAGTGAGTGAATAGTGGTTTTGATTTGCATTTTCCTAATAACTGACAAAGTTAAGCAACTTCTCCCATGTCTATTAGCCATTTGCATGTATGCTTTTGTGAAGTGTTTGATCAAACATGTTACCCATTTTTTATTATATTCTTTATCTTATTATTGAATTGTTAGAGTTATTTATATATTCTGGATCCAATATATATTATGATTATTTTCTTTCAGTCTGCGGCTTCCTTCCACTTTCATAATGGTATTTCTCTGAGAAGAGAAGCTTTTCCTTCATTTTTGAAGAATTTTTTTTTTGCTACTGTAGAATAAGTTGGAAGATGTTTTTTCCTTTTCATGTATTAAAGACGTTATTCTATTACCTTTTGACTTCCATACCTTCAGCTGAGAAGTCAGCCATAATTCTTAATGTTGTCTCTGAAAGTGATATGTTCTTTTACTTACTCTGCCTGCCTGTAAGATTTTTCTCTCTTGATCTTTGTTTGGTTTCAGCAGATTGACTGTAATGTATCAAGGTGATATTTTCTTTGTAGTTATCTTGCTTGGGGTTTGCTGAGTTCCTTGAATCTGTGGATTGACATTTTGCATAAATGTTGGAAAAATTCCTAGTCAATAAAGATATCATCATTATTACTTCTGTCTCATTTTCTCCCTTTACTTCTAAATTTCCAATCACATATATGTTAGACCAGTTGACAATGGTTTATGTGTCTGTCATACTCTGTTCCTACTTTGTCTTTTTCACTTTCACCCTGTGCTTCAGTTTAGATTATTTCCTTTAACCTATTGTGAAGTTTACTAATTCTTTTTCATGTTGTTTACTGTGTGCTATTGAGTCTACCTATTACATTCCTAATTTTATATGCTATATTACAGTTGTCCCTTAAACAACATGAGTTTGAACAGTGCATGTCCACTTGTACACGGATTTTCTTCAACCAAATGCTGATAAAAAATACAGTATTTGTAGGATGCAAAACCTGTGTATATGGAGAGTTGACTTTTCCTATACATAGGTTCCTCAGGGCTGACTGCGAACTTGAATGTACACAAATTTTTATATATGCAAGGGTTCCTGGAACCAATCATCTGAATATGCTGAGGGATGATTGTATTTAGTTCTAGAGTGTCCATTTGGTTCTTTTTAAAAATTTTATTCCTCCATTGAAATTCTCTATTTTTCCAATCATTTCTCTACACTTTTCTCATTTTTCTTCAACATATCTTTAATCATTATTTTAAAGTACTTGTTTGCTAATTCTAATATTTGAGTCATCTGTGGGTCTGTTTCCATTGGCTATTTTTTCTCTTAATTATGGATCATATTTTCCTTCTCCTTTTCATGTGTCCAATTTTTATTATATGTCAGATGCTCATATAAAAGTGTGTAGAATTAACATTAATGTATTCCCTTTCCATTGTCAAAGAGATGGGTTGAAGGCTGATCACTTTGATTCAGTCAGGGATTAAGATGGGTTATGGCTGAGTTGTGGATAAATTAGTTTTAATTCACCTCTAATTTCAACTTTCTTGAGGCCAGAAGCCTGTCTCATGTTTATTTTTGGCCTCTTTCTTTAGTGGAAGTTTTACTTCTAGGCACTGTGAGACTGTGGGTGATTTCACTTTCCATTTTATCAGGCTTTCTTGCTGTGCCTCAGCAAAAGTTATAGACAGGAAAGTGGATGAACAGAGAAAACCGTTTCCCTGATCAGGCCGACTTTTGTTAACCATATTATCTTAATATGGTTTATTTCTATTAACTTTCCCCCCAGTTCTTATCCTCTATTATATCTACAGTTCCCAAGTCCCTGATTTATTTCTATTTTATTTTATTTCTTATATTCATTTGAGTGGTTTCAAATGTTTTTCAACTACTGCAGGGCTGAAATATGTACATAAATGACATTAATCCAAAACTACTCTCTTGATTGTATCATATCCAATGTGTGTTTTTAAAGTTGTTCTTTAAGGTCTTTGATATTCTCTAAGAAATCACATTTAAAGATAATTTTTTTCAATCAACTTTGATTTTTCAAGATTATCATTGGAGTCTCAAGACTGATACAAGAACCAACACTCAATTTATATGTGGAATCTACAGTGGATGAGCAGTTGTTAGCTAGTGAATTGAATTCATTTTTCTAAGCCAATCTCTTTAATGAGAAAAATGAAGGAAATAAAATGGGACATTTAAGAACTAATAGAAATCTTGACTATTATAACTACTGACAAAGGACAATTAAAAATCCTTTTAAAATTTTTAATAGAAATAAATGAAAATGTTGAAATGACAGGCACCCAGAGGAAAGAAGGACATCTGTTAACTTTAACTGTTGCATTACTCCTAATCATTTTCTCTGAATCAACGAAAAATCTTGCAACTTTTTAAAAAAGTACTATAAATATGATCTCTAAGTTTATCAACAAATAAAAAAATTAATATTGCTTCCAGTGTGTTCCTAATTAAGCATCATTTTACTATCATATAGTCCCATGATGCATTCAGAATCGTCAGTCCATGTTTCATTACATGAAGAAATGGTGAAAAGTCAGAGTAGAAAGTTCTTTTCGATTAATTAAGGAGGTTTGCCAAAGGGTGAAGGAGCAGTAATTGAAACTGCACAACACAACCCACATCTCTAGGAAATTTCTTCAAAAAACACCATTTTTTGTTCTAGGTTTTTCCAAGACCTATATAGTGTGATAATACTTATAAAATTTTCAAAGATCACATACAAAGAGGAAAAAAGGTACTCCAAAATCCAGTGGGATTCATTTAAGGGCAAAGAAAGTCTGCCATATATTCCTAGCTATATTCAAGAGTCCCTATATTGTCCAAGTAAAATGTTTGCCAGATTTCCATGTAGGTAAAACTGAGGTTTTAGGGGAGGTAAAGTACAAGGGACAGTGATCTTGAAGAAGGTCTTCATGATGGTTTTCACGTTCAGTGATCTTTTCGGCCTGCTTGGAATTCAAATACAGTAACAGTAATCTGTTTCCTTTTGCCAGTGTTTGCTTGAGCATTTATCTACTCATATTGAGAAGGAGTCCAGTATCTTCTTCTAAATGCTTCTACTTAGTTGTCTATGAAAACCAGGGCCTATTTGGAAGTGTTAGAGAGTCAGGTAAGACCCCTTATCACATGGGAATAGCGTCACTCTTGAACACCAGTTCTACAAAATCATATACCTAGCTTGTAGTCAGATTGTGATATATATATTAAAAACATATATGCAAAACACCAAGCTCATATGATCATAGGTGATCTTGCCTCATGGTGAGTTATACCTACAGATCTCATGTTGGGTTATCCCAAACTATCAGGCAGATTCTAGTAATGTTGTACCTCAAAGGGGGTTGTGTCTATGAAGTTTTCTAGAACATGACTCTCTCCCAAGAAGCCCAATGGCCCAAATACCCACTTCCCTCCCCACTACAAATTCTTTGGAGGAGCAGCCTTTGCCAGGTCAGAAGAAATCCTACAGTATCTGTTCCAGGGAGTGCCTGCTTACCTTATGTTTATATAACTACAGCAAGCCTTCAAGAGGAGACTTTTTCCATCCATCTAAACAGGTAGTGGCTGAAAGTTTCACTTACAAAACAATCCCAAGTGCTTCTCTGTAACAGAGATGGACTACTCTTAGAAAAAAGCAAAAAGAAATTTACCTTTGGTGTTCCCACTCCTCCTCGTGAAATATACCCATCTCAACAAGGCTTTGTTCTGTAGAGTTCTATCTTGGCCTCTTTTCTTCTCAGTCTATATGCTCTCCCTAGTCAGTTCTATCTGGCACTGTTCAATGCATGTGTGTGGATAACTCCCAAATCTGACTCTCCAGCCCAGAGCACTGTCCTCAGCTTCAGATGCACACACCTAGCTCTTCTAGTTACCTCCACCCAGATATCTCACAGACATCTCAAACTCACCACAAGTGAACTTGCTTTCATCCCCCTACTCCAATTCCCATTGCCAAACCTGCTCCTCCTCCTGCCTTCCTCGGCATCATTTCCTGGCACCATGGTCTGCCCATGGCCCAGGCCAGAAACCTGGGAGCCATCCTTGACTGCTGCCAGTCCCTAACCACACACCAGTTCTATTTCCTATATGTCTCTCAAGCCATCTTCTCATGATCAGACCCCTGCCATTACACTTTGTTTGTTTGTTTGTTTGTTATGGAGTCTTGCTCTGTCGCCCAGGCTGGAGTGCAGTGGAACAATCTCCGCTCACTGCAACTTCCACCTCCCGGGTTCAAGCAATTCTTCTGACTCAGCCTCCTGAGTAGCTGGGACTACAGGCGTGCACCACCACACCTGGCTAATTTTTGTATTTTTAGTAGAGATGGAGTTGCACCATATTGCCAGACTGGTCTCGAACTCCTGACCTCATGATCCACCTACCTCAGCCTCCCAAAGTGCTGGGATTACAGGCGTGAGCCACCACGCTCGGCCTGCCATTACACTTTATAGGTTACCATTGTCTCTTGTTTGGATTACTCCAATGGCCTCTTAACCAGTTATCAAATCACCAGGTTTTTCTCTTTTTAATCCATTTTCCACCATGCAGTCAAAATGGCCCCTCCAAAAGGAAATCTGATCTCTTAATCGCCATCCTCCTACAATACCTATGATATCTAAAACTTGTTCTGAATTCCATAAGAATGATGTCTAAACTTCATTCAGGACAAGTTTTCCACAAAGCATTTTGACCTGGCTCTTGCCTCATTTTTTTTTTTCTCTCATGCTCTCTTCCCTTCCCTGTCTTCATCCTTCCCCCTCCACCACCTGACCTTTCCAGACACATTATAATCCTCTCTCTTCTGCCTGTAGGCCTCTGCACATGTGCATGTTGCTTCTTCTGTCACAGTGCTGCTTCTCACCCTTTTGGCCTGACGTTTACACATCATTCAAAGCTCATCTTAAATGTCACTTCCCATAGAAAGCCCTCTTTACTCTCTTAGATTAGATTAGGTGCCCCTTCTACAACCTTCTAGAACCACATATTTCCCTCATCAAAGCTCTTGCCCTACTTTTAATTAATTAATTGATCTTAGATTTAGATTATTTAATCTTAGATTAGATTAGGTACCCCTTCTAGAACCTTCTAGAACCAGGTATTTCCCTCATCAAGGCTCTTGCCCTACTTTATTAGTTATATCAATAAATATTTGGTGGGTATCTGTTATGTACCAGGCAATGGAATGATACAAGAGAGAACTAAATGCAGTCTCTTCTTGAATGGAGAGTACAGTCTACTGGGAGAGACTGATGCTACACAGTCACCAAACTATGAGGACTGGTTGATAGGTTAATTGTTTTATCCACAAGAATGTAAGCTCTGTGAAGTTAATAACACACCTTCTGGATTTGTCTTCTGAGGCTGACAGCAGCAAATGACCACAAACTTCATAGCTTCAAGTAACAGACATTAATTATCCACAGTTCTGGAGGCCAGCAATGGTGGAGGGCCATATTCCCTCTGGAGCCTGCAAGGCAGGATCCCATCCTTGCTGCTTCCCTGGTGGCTGCAGTGCTCCTTGGCTGCAGCTGCATCACTCCAACCTCTGCCTCCATGGTCACATCGCGACCACTTCTTTTTTTTTTTCTTTCTTTTTTTTTTTTTTGTGATAATGTCTCACTGTGACACCCAGGCTGGAATGCAGTAGTGCAATCATGGCTCACTGCAGCTATGATTCCCCAGGCTCAGAGGATCCTCCCACTTCAGTCTCCCAAGAAGCTGGGACTACAGATGCATGTCACCATGCCTGGCTAACTTTTTGTAGAGATGGGATTTTGCCATGTTGCCCAGGCTGGTCTCAAACTCCGGAGCTCAAGCTATCCTCCACCTCAGCCTCCCATAGTGCTGGGATTATAGGCATGAGTCACCACTCCCATCCTTCAACCTCCTCTTCTGTCTGTCAAGACTCCCCTCTGCCTCATTCTTAGAAGGACATTTGTCATTGGATTTAGGACCACCTGGATAAGCTTCTATCAAAATCCTTAATTCCGTCTTTTGCCATATAAGGTAATATTCACTCTTTTACCATATAAGGCAATATTCACAGGTTCCAGAGAACAGGATATAGACCTGTCTTTTTTGGGCCTACCACTCAGGCCACTACACCTGTCTTGCTTAGTATGTATTCATACTTCCTAGCTCATACCTGGCACTCAATCAATAACAGCTGAACAAAACATGAGTGTGCTATCTCCTAGGCCAGCCATCCTTGATTTTCTTTTTAGCATCCTCATTTCCTGTTGTTTTCTCCTTACATTGACAAGGAAACTCACTTGGCCCCATCTCTATTTACTCATGGCCAAGCTACTGATCCCTCCATCTAATCGAAAAGGAAAAAAAAAAAAAAAGCCGGAATGAAAACGACCCAAAGATCAGTGAGAGACAGTGGCCGATAATAATGTGTCACTGAAAAGTGTTCTCTGACCACCTCCATGATCTACAAGCAGGGATGTCCCAAGGGCAGAGCAGTGGGGATGGCCCACCTTGGGTGCAGCTATAGGGAAACACGTTGTAGAGATATTAAAAATAACAATAAAACTGACTAAAAGTTGTGTTTTTTTTCCTATCAACATGCACCATCCAGTCTAAACAGTGTCAGTGATAAATACTCCTCTCTGAAAAAAAAATTTTCTCAGTTTAAGTTCTAAATAATTGCTGCATTGTCTGTTAAGTTTTAACAGCATATATGTAAGCTTCAAATTAGCACATTTTTATCGCTATGCTTTAATAAATACTACATTCTACATATAAGGTTATTTGGAGAACTCCTAGTTATTCAGTGGGACCCCATCCCATGAGGACTCAGCTACAGAGTATGTCTCAAGGGGACAATTTTGTAAAGCTTCAAAATCCCTTGAGCTTGCTTTCAGCATAGTTAGTGTCTCTAAGCCCTGTAGTGTGACATATTCCTGCATTTATATGGTCGATTTAAAATAAACAATGATAGTAAATGTAAAAATGAGAAATTTGAGTTGAGTTCTGTCATCCTTGGTGATCAATAGGAGTTTTTATTGGTGTTTAAAATAATGAAACAGTACCAATGACTAGACGTAATTTTTTGTTTGGTAAAAGCAAACTTTAGTTCATATGTGAAATATTTTACTGAATTGAAAAATATCTTTAAAATTGGAATGTATTGTTTTAAAATTGTTTGTTGTTTGCTTTAAAGCTAAATGAAAAAATCTTAAAATAATGATTATTACTAATTATAACATAATAATCATTGAAAATAATATGGTTGTATAGAGAAGAGGGATTAAAAATGATCTGCTTCAGGTTTTTAAAGACTCTAGGTACACCACTAAATACAAGACTTACACTTATTATAAATTGGAAATTATTGGCTGCTATATCCCTACACTAAGTGCTTTGCATGCATTAAATTATTTAATTGACATAATAACTTTACAAAGTAGAAACTTTATTACTGTTATCCCCATTTTGAAAGATGAGGCCTAAAGATGCTATGTGAGAAGTGAAGATGAGATGAGAGCCAGGTGATCTGATTCTGGAAGCTGTGTCATCAGCTATAATGATGCACCTGCTCTTAGTCACTCATGCAAAAACTAACCATCACAAGCTGCCTTGTGGTGAGTTCCAGATTTAATCCTTTAATCCTCAAAACAACCCTCCAGAGTAGTTATCATCATTCCCATATTACAGATTTAGGAAACTGAGATTCAGAGAAGTTCAGCAACTCATCTAAGATCAAAGAGTTATTACATGACAGAAAGTGCATTCTGATTCTGCCCTGCCTGGCTCCAGAAACTTCCCACAGCCACATTACCTCCTTCCTTTTTTTTTTTATTTTTGGTAAAAAAATATCCATAGATTTCAAAGTGCCGGAAAGAGCTTCCAGACCGAGCAATAGCAACTTCTGATTGAGGGGCAGTGGCCTATTCTTCCTTCTACAATAGCCATGAGAGAGAGAAAGAGGAGACACAGCTGCTTGTGAATGCAGGGACCTTGCAGGATTACTGGCCTGAGGCTTGTAGGCAATGGCAGAAGCCCAGGTTAGGGAAGTCCAGGAGTTATTACAGCAGAAGGAAAACTGAGGCACATGTATTGAGCTTCAAAATGAAACAGTAGGCCAGGTGCGGTGGCTCACACCTGTAATCCCAGCACTTTGGGAGGCTGAGGCAGGCCAATCACGAGGTCAGGAGTTCGAGACCAGCCTGGCCAACATAGTGAAACCCCATCTCTACTAAAAAAATACAAAAAATTAGCCGGGCATGGTGGCAGGCACCTGTAATCCCAGCTGCTCAGGAGGCTGAGGCAGGAGAATCGCTTGAACCCAGGAGGCAGAGGTTGCAGTGAGCCGAGATCATGCCATTGCACTCCAGCCCAGGTGACAGTTTTTGAGACTCCAAAAAAAAAAAAAAAAAAAAAAAAAAAGCAACAGTAGAAAAGTAAGCATTTTCTTGATTCATCAGAGACAAAGTTGTCTTCCAGCAGGATAATGCAGTGCCCAGTCAAATTGCAGGGGTGTTCAACTTTTGGCTTCCCTGGGCCACATTGGAAGAAGAATTGTCTTGGGTCACACATAAAATACACTAACACTAACCATAGCTGATGATCTAAAAAAAAAAAAGAAATTCTTCAAAAATCTCATGATGTTTCTAAGACAGTTTATGAATTTGTGTTGAGCCACATTCAAAGCCACCCTAGGCTGGATGCGGCCCATGGGCAATGGGTTGGAGAAGCTTGAACTAAAGCAGAGTAGTGTAGTGCCAAAGGAGAGAAACAATGACTATAGCTGTCTAGTTTAGGCATGGCTGGAGCAAGGTAGCATAAACAGGACCCATCTCTCTTTTCATCTATTGGCATTAGGGTTGGGCAGAGCCTCCTCCAGTGGCCAGAAGAATGACATTTTGCACTCCAGGCTGAGGTCTTACCAGCTGCATGACCCCAGTAGAATGAACACCTCTCTCCTGGTGGCATTAGCACATCCCCAAGGCTGACTTTTTAATGTCCCAGCTTGGGCACATGTCCATCCCTGAAACTATTAGGAAAGAAGACACAGAAGTTCTCATTTGGCGATTGTGAATTACACACCCATCCTTGGTGCAATGGGGGTGAAGTCAGCCCACCTGAACCACATGAATTGAGTGAGAAAAGCCATCCTACTGTTTCCAGAAGAAAAGTGAATGCATGTCAAACCCACACACAAAAAACAGATGTTCACTTTGTGGCTATCTTAATTGCCAAATGTAACAATTATTTCCCAGTCTTCCCCTGACCTGTCCTTCCCAGCACATGTCCCACAGCTGACCATCTTCTACTTGATTTTTCGACAAGGGCTTGATCTTGGGATCATACAAATCATCAGAAAACAGGGCAGGTGTGGTGGCTTACGCCTGTAATCCCAGCACTTTGGGAGGCCGAGGTGGATGGATGACTTGAGACCAGGATTTCGAGACCAATCTGGCCAACATGATAAAATCTTGTCTCTACTAAAAATACAAAAATTAGTTGGATGTGGTGGCGCATGCCTGTACTCCCAATCACTTGGGAGGCTGAGGCAGGAGAATCACTTGAACCCAGGAGGTGGAGGTTGAAGTGAGCCAAGATCGCACCAGTGTACTCCAGCCTGGATGACATAGTGAAACCCTGTCTCAAAAAAAAAAAAAAGAAAAAGCAAAGAAAGAAAACAATCTAGGTATCTGTTCCATGGCTATCCCTGGGTCATCTTCCAGGCCTCACAGATACTAAATACTGCAAAGACCTCAGCCTCTCCGTCTATATTACATGACACAAGTCATACATGTAATGACTCGTTTCCCACAGTATTACTACCAAATTAGCAATAGCTGTAATGCCACCCTCTCTTCTCTTACAAAAGCATACAGGAATAGCCACAGAGAACAATATTATTAAAGAGACAGCATTAATTCTCTCTCTTTTTTCAAGGCATTTGAAAATTTCAGTTCCTAATTATTAGTCATTTTGCAAGACACCTCCCAAACCAGTCATGACCAACAGAAACTTCCAAGTAAACAAGGTCACATAATTCAATCATCTTAACATCCCACCCACAGTCTATATCTGTACCATTCATTTGATCATGGAATCATATACTTTGTTGCATTTTTGTTTCTGTGTCTTTCTTACATAACTATTTCAAGGATTGTAAATACAGATGCCTGCTAAAGCAAGGCAGGTAATATAATGAGTGAGCCAGACTGGAGTAAGACAACAGGGTGTGGTAGGGACTGTGGTGAACTAGACAGTACATTTCGCAGCATATAAAAGTGGGCACTACTCAGGTCCAGATGGTTGTTGCCATGAGGGAATTCAGAATGAGTGTTTCCTCATCATCTGATGTTTTTCAAGACTAGCCTTACTCTTCATTTTCAAGTGAAATGTCCCAAATTCTAAATACCGGCAACAAAAAAAATACAGTTTTTATTTTATGTATTTACTTATTTTTGGTCAGAGACTAAACACACCAAATAAAATACATCTGCAGAGCACATCCACCATTTTGCAACCTTTGGTCTCTGTGCCTTGCTCTTCATCAAGAGTGTACACTTTTGAAAATGTAGGGGAACTAGATATTTTTCTGCAAAACCTAAAGCACTTTTCACAGGGTGGAACTTAAGGCAAGCAGTCAATAAAAAAGAGAAATAAAGTAAGTCTTGCTGACAAATGTTAGAAACACAACAAATGCTGCAACAGCAATTGCACAGGGCATTGCATCAATTTGGATTAGTTTTCAAGGATGTCAAATGACTTCGCCAAAATCATTTGACTTAACCAAAGTTTGTAGTTCTGAAGAGGTTGACTTTCTAAGCCTTGTGAGTTCACTTAAAGAAAGGTCACCCAAACAGTAACTGCGATGCAGGGTCCTACTGCCTGGGGAATGTAGCAGGACTGGAGGCTCTGATTAAAGACCCTCACCCCATAAAATCTTCTCATGGCACGCACCACATTTTTCCCTCAGTCTTCTCTCATTTTCTAAAAAGGGTCCCAAATCTGCACATAGTACATAATCTCCACATACTCAAACAAATGATATTTAATATGACTTTAGCAACTCTCTGAAGTTCTTCTGCTACTGAGTTTCTCAATACCAGAATAGAGAACTGATTTTATGTGTCAAAAACACGTTTAAGGAGGTGTCTTCAGCCAAGCACAGATAAGGCAGCCCAACATGATCTTGGTCTTTGAGTCCACCTTTGAAAAGATCTAGCTGATGATTTGTTTAAGCGGTAAAGATTTTGAATGTACAGTGACCAAACATTATTTGAGAATCATGTCAATAGAAATGGTACATCAAATCAATATTTAATTGATTAATTTACTTTATGAGTCAGTGACTGGGAGGAACAGAGACTGATATGAACTGAAGTCAGAAACCAAACTTGTGCCAGCTGGCTGCTCCATGTCCACCTCCAGCTTTAGAACTAAAATTGGCACAACTATTTTTGTGTGTGTGTTTTGTGGTTTTTTTTTTTCGACTTGGAGGGTACAAAGGCATTTTTGCTACACGCATGTATTGCATAGTGGTGAAGTCTGGGCTTTCAGTGTACCCATTACCCCAATAGTGAATATTGTACCCAGTATGTGATATCTTCAGTCCTCACTTCCTTCCCTCTCTCCTGTTTTGGAGTCTCCCATGTCTATTTTTCCATCTGTATGTCCATGTGTACCCATTGTTTAAGCTCCTACTTATGAGAACATGGGAGTGAGAATCTGATGTTCTATTATTTCACTTAGGATAATGGCCTCAAGTTTTACCAGTGTTGCTGCAAAATACATGATTGCATTCTTTTTTATAGCAGGGTAGCATTCCATGGTGTATATATCACATTTTCTTTATCCAGTCATCCATTGATGGACATTTAAGTTGGTTCTGTATCTTTGCTATTGTGAATAGTGCTGCAATCAACATACAAGTGTGGGTATCCTTCTTATATAATTTCTTTCCCTTTGGGTAGATATCCAGTAGTGGGAATGCTGGATCAAACGGTAGTTCTATTTTTAGTTCTTTGAGAAATCTCCATACTGTTTTCCATAAAGGCTGTATTAATTTACATTCCTACCAGCAGTGTATAAGCGTTCATTTTTCTCCACATGTGTAGTTTTCTGACTTTTTAACAGTAGCCATTCTGACTGATGAAAGATGATATCTCATTGTGATTTTAATTTGCATTTCTCAGATGATTAATGATATCGAGCATTTTTTCATATGTTTGTGGACAACCCTTTAGTGTGTTTGAGAGTGGCTGGGGGAGTGGCAACAAGACCTCTGGCTGAGAGAAAACCATCTACCCTCCTCCTCCCCTGTTCCAATTCACCACTCACTGATCTGCTGAACAAGAGGACCCCCCTGCTTCTGCATCTTGCATTTCATGAAGTGCTCTGTCTCTCTGGTTTCCATATCCAGAAGAGATGAGCAAACTGGCTAAAATACATTGGGGGGTGGGGGGGCGGAGCTGGTGAAAGCTCCAATCTTACCTAATGGGAAATGTTATTAAGAAGTCTAAGGAGCCGGGCGCAGTGGCTCACACCTGTAATCCCAGCACTTTGGGAGGACAAGGTGAGCAGATCACTTGAGGTCCAGAGTTCCAGACCAGCATGGCCAACATGGTGAAACCCTGTCTCTACTAAAAATGCATGGTGGCTGGTGCCTGTAATCCCAGCTACCTGGGAGGCAGAGGTTGCAGTGAGCCAAGATCGTGCCACTACACTCCAACCTGTCCAACCTGGGCAACAGAGCAAGACTCCATCTCAAAAAAAAAAAAAAAAAAAAAAAGAAGTCCACGGGTAAGGAAGGAGAAAAGACAGTGAGCATGACCCAAGGAGAAGGTAAAGGAGTGCATTCTTAGCCTATGACAGCAGCAGAGATTAGATAATTCCCCTGATTGACTTTTTTCTTACTTAAAGCTTATATTATATATTATACTCTGCTCTTTATTTGCTGTATTATTGGATTATCAAAACAACATGAGGATTACTATATATTTTTTACTGATGAGAAATTGTCTCAGAGAAGATAATAAATGGCTTTAATGGAATTGTTGGGTTGAAAGAGTCTTCAGATACCATCAATCTTATTCTACTGTATAAATGTGGAAACTGATGCCCCAGAGAGAATAAAAGATCTGCTGAAATCCAATGAGTAATTATTGGCAGACCAGACTAGAACTCAGGCTTTCTAACCTGTGGCACCCTATTCTTCCTAAGTGGCTATGAAGCAAAAGCTGCCCAAACAAGCTTTTCTTACTTGTCCTGGTGCCAAAACTACTCAGGACTGTGTTTTACAAGTTGGTCTTTCTATCATCTTAACTCTAACAGAAAGGGGACAGACAGCATCTAAAGAAGAGTTGTCAAGAGGTGTTTAAGGTCTTATAACTCTGAAGTAAGTGATGACATAAAAGGCAATGTAAATCAACCAAATAATGCCTTAAATAATAAGAACTTTCAAGAACTCCCTCCCCACCTTGTTCAATTTCATCCCACTAATGCTCACAAAATTCTGCTAAGTATGGATACCCAGCAGACCAAGATTAATGAATAGACCAGATTACTTATAATTGACCTATTTATTGCTCCTATGCAGATGGTTCTACTAAGTATGTGAAAACAATTTGTTCTCTTAAATAGGTTATATATTCCCTACCCTCAATCTTGTTTACACTATTAATTTGCTTAGCAAACCCTTTCTTCCATATCTAGTACAAAGGTAAACTTCAGCCCAGCCAGAGGGTCTGAATTATTCATACATTCCAAATTAGCAGGGTCCAGATTAATGAGGTTTTACTCTACTTTTTATCCTCAACTACCTTCCCTTGGGGCATAGATCCCTTGCTTTCCTCTCTCCTTCCCTATTATCATAAGCTATATCCCCCAAGTGATACCCCCGTAAGGGGGCACCTGGTCACAGTCTCACCAGGGCTGCTCTGAAGGCACAATGCAAAGAAAGACAAGTGGCTGTGGAGCTGCAGGTTTCCTGTTACCTCATTCTTGGTTTAAATCCTTTTCAGTAAGTAGCTGTTGGATGCTGACAACTGGCTTCGTTTTCTTTTACATATAATATTCTTTTTTTTTTTTTTTTTTGAGACAGGGTCTCACTCTGTCACCCAGGCTGGAGTGCAATGGCGCCATCTTGGTTCACTACAACTTCTGCCTCCCGGGTTCAAGCGATTCTCATGCCTCAGCCTCCCGAGTGGCTGGGATTACAGGCTCCTACCACCACACCCAGCTAATTTTTGTATTTTTAGTAGAGACAGGATTTCACCATGTTGGCCAGGATGGTCTCGATCTCCTGAGCTCAGGTGATCTGCCCACCTCGGCCTACCAAAGTGCTTGGATTACAGACATGAGCCACCGTGCCCAGCCTACATATAATATTCTTTAAAGAACTTGAGCACCATGACAGCATAGATGGGGAGGACTTCAAGGGACAACTTGTGGGCCATGAATTTAGTGAAAATTAGAACTCCAGCTCCAGGAGACAGTACACAGGCCTGTCTGGTTTATTATCAAACTCTGATCTTTGGTGCTAGATAGAGATATACATTGTAAATGTTATTTTTCATGCATGATTCATGAACACCACCACCTTCCTTCCAAAAATAGAATAACCACAGGAAAGGCTCTCTCTCTCTGTCTCTCTTTCTCTCTCTCTCTCTCCTTCTCTGCCAATGTCATCTTTATGATGTGAAAATAACTATTTGGAGATTGGTGCAATCTGTGAAAACTAAAAGCAAAGAAATTATGTGTGTTTATCCAAGGTAAGTATGTAAGCACCAGGAACATAAGAACATGGACGTTGTTGAGGATTAGCTGAAAGCCAGTTGCCGTATGCATGCTCATTTCCTCTTTTACTGCTTAATTCCCCCGTGATGCCATCTGATCAGTCCTCGAATGTCCCCTGTGTCTTTGCCTTAACAATCGAGCCTGGTAGGCCATTCCACACATTTGTGATTCTCTGCATGAAAAAAAATGCTTCCTGACATCTGTTCTGAATTTGTTTCTCTTTAATTTCCATTTATGCTCCCTTATCCTAACATCTGTGTCATTCTGAAAACAGTAACTCAGACTGACGTTATCTGTGCCATTTACAATTTTATATTCCCCAGCTAGAAGTTCCTCTTAACCATGTAGTGGATGTGGAATTCTGGTTGATGTTCAATCCAGCGAGTGGGGCTCAGCTGTGATTTCAGAGGGTTCAGCAGATGTGTCAGCCCTCAATCCTTTCTCAATATCTTTTTCAAAAGAGAAGCCAAGGGGGTCAAACCTGGCTAAACACAGTCTTTCGGCTGGGAACCTTTCTACTGAGGCCTCTTCCTGGCCCTTCAATACAGAGGTGTACTTCACTCTCAGTATCTTGAGGCTTACTCACTGCCTTTTTAATAGTCACTTTCCAGCAAGATCCTGGAACGTTTCATGCCCTCAAGGAATATTTGATGAATGAATGGATGAACAAAAGAAGGTAGGTAGGTGGGAGAAAGAATTGAAGGAGGGAAGGTTGGTGGTTTCTTAGAAAACAAATCAAGACAGAATCTAAAACTCAAAATCTAAAGACAGAATCTAAAACTGATTCTAAAGTAATCATGTCCTTCTGAAATTCACATGCTTGTTATAGTAGTTATTTGGATGATTATAATTTCTCAGCTATCCTATAGTCCCCCTCTTCAGGTAAACCTCTCTCTAATGGGCTTGTCAAGTTTATCCTGTGCCCAAGTCATTCTGTCATTCATATACATTCTAATCATTGCTATAGAAGGCCACTTTCGAGACAATGCCACATTTTTGGGCTTGTGGTTTCCATTTCTGCACCCCTGGTTTTCATTTCTTCCTCTAAGCTTAAAAGTGCACACATTTGAAATGGGTTCTGAGATTCAAGCGCTCCCCCTCAAGAGTTAAAGGGCCTTCAGTTTTAGAAAACTAATACCGTGTTTCAATCAAGAAATGTTAGTTTGTTGCACGACTATTATGTGCCAGGCAGACTCTGTGCTACGTGCTTAGAATACAATGAGGAAAAACAGACATGGTCTCTGCCCTGATGGGATCAGTCTAGCAGATGAGGCAGAAAAAAAGCATAAAGAGCAAAGCAAAACAAATTATAACCTCTAATTGCACATTGTGGTCAATGCTATGAAGGAGAGGAACAGGGGAGATCTGAGAGAGAATGAGAGACAGCTGTTTTTAGATTGAGTGGTCAAGGAGCAAGCACAAAATATAATCTCACAATAAATATGTAGCAAAAGTATCCATGGGCATCATGAGCAATGAGTTGGTCAAATGCAAAAGCCATGTGTCCATGGAGGAGAGATAGGGCAGAGAAGTTATTAGGCAACCTTAAACATCATGGCAGAGATAGATGCACCTGTACCAGTGTTCAGGGGAATGGAGAAGCAAGTTGAGATTCTGAAATTAAGTCCTTTGTAAAACATTGCTAGGAAAGTTCAAAAAATAAAGATCTTGGAGAAGACTGGAGATGTCAGGAAAGGCTTTGAGAAAGAGAAGAAGAAATTTAGGTAAGGCTGAGAAGGATAAGAAGATGAAAAAGGCCCTGTCTCTCTTCTGGTCCAAGACACCACCATCTCTAGCTTTGACCACAGCTCCAGCCTACTACCTGCTATCCTATGTGAAGCCAGAACGAAGCTCCTACAATTTAAATCTGGCAATGTCACCTCAATGCTTAAACCCTTCCATGACCCCTACTGTCCTCAGGATGAAAGCTGAACTCCTTCATATAGTTCATAGACACCCTCAGAATCTGGCCTCTGCACACTTATCCAGCCACATCTCTTGAAAGTCCCCACAACCCCCCTCTCCACACTAGATTATGTCCACTTACACCATCTTCCTTCAGTTCCATGAACATATGATATGCTATTTGAAGATGCTGTTGCTTCTACCTGGGTTACTCGTTAGCCTTCTACTTGACTACCTACCTCCTGCTCATCCTTCAGAGGCAAGTGATGAGATTATTGCTCTGGGAAGCCTTCTCTGAGCCTCTGCCCAGGTCTGGATTGAAGGCCTTTGCATGTGTTCTAACAGCCATAGTTCCCTCATCATGCTTCATTATAACTGCCTATAACAGATCATAAGTTCTGTGAAATCAAAGCCCATGTGCGGCTTGTCCACACCAGCTCCCAAGAACTAGCACAGGTCTTCTTAGAAACAAATAAAGAGTGAGTGCCAATTAAATTGTTTAATTACATTGCTGAACTGAAAGTATCTCTGGCCAGTGGAACTAGGTCTTCCCCAGAAAGATTATATTGGCATCCCATTGGCTGATCACAAGCTTTATCATTGAAATCATCTCCGTTTGGAGATAAGTCAGCCTCCCAGATGTAAAGATGGCCCAAACTAAAGAGCCTCCAAGAGATGAAGCCCAGAGTTCTATTCACATCCAGGAAAAAGTTTAAAGAAGGCAAGAAAATGGAGAAAGCAGAAGGGGTCTTTAAGCACTTCCCCCAGTAATGCCAGCCTTCACATCAGAATGTCCGAGAAGAGCACAGCTGCCTTCCTTCCCCTCCCCCCAAGTTATGATGAACTCCCTGCGTCAGGATTCCATTTCTCCCTCTTGGAATTATTTATGGGGCACTGGGCTTAAATAAAGAATCCCCTCTTTTGGAGGAAACCATTGCATGTTCCCTCAATTTTTTTTTAAACATTTGGTATATGGATCCTGTTTTTAACTAAGCTCCAGTCTGCAAGTAATAGGTAGGTTTTCTTTCATGGTTATATCATCCTAAAGCTTATTCAGATGTGATAACGTTTTGCTGCTGTATCTTGGCAACATGATTTATTCTGCAAATGCTCAGTGTTACCGTCTCACAAAGCTGTACCATCTGGGTTGAATTAATAGGCTACCCAGAGAAATAAATGAGAATGGTCTCCTATAATTAACATGTAGGTAAAGTATATTTAACAGATTATTATAATTAATATGTCAGTTACTGATTTCATGCTAAATAGAATTGTGAACACAAGATATTAAGATTAGTTACCCTTTCTGCGTGTGCCTCAAACAAAATGCAATGGGGAAAAAATGAGGGCATGGAGTTCAGTATCAATAAAATTGACCTTAACATTAAGAACATCAGATACCAAAACTCTAAGCAAACAGTGACAATGTCAGGCATTATAAGCTGGGAGCAGCAAATTACTGGTTTCATAAATTTAAGGTTTATACCAGAGATGTCCAGAATATCCCAGATGTGACCTGCAAAGGCAGAAGAATGTGCTTAATTTATACACAGCTGAAGGCGCCTATCTAAAGGAAGGGGGTGGTGGGGTGGGGGGAAGGGAGTGGAGGAATAAAGACAAAGAAAGAAACCAGATTTGCTCCTAATGCCAGCCTGAGTTCCCTGCTGCTCTGCACTGTATGCAAAATGCCAGTTTGAGTGAGAAAAACCACAAAGGAGACCTAGAGGCAATGGAAATTTAGGGGGCAAAGGCATCCACGCTGAATCCTCAAGGGGAGTAGAGAGAGGGGGTTTGTGTTGTCAACTGGCATGGGCAAAGGACAAGGCAGTCGGGGTTGGGGAGACAAGAGAAGATGCTTCCCTGTCCTTTAACAGGTCTTTCGAGACAAATTCGTCTATCAAGATAATATTAAGTTTTTGTTTCTTTCAAAGCTTCTGGGAAAAGGAGAGATTCATCTTGGCAGAGATTCTCGCGGGGATACTGAACCAAACTGTTAACTCACCCAGCCACGCAAACCACTCTTTTTAATCCAGGCTCTTCCAGCTTTCCTATGATAAGTGTGTATATGTTTCACTCCACAGTGGTCCAGCCATAAAATTTTTTACATGTGTGTTTGTGTATGCGTACATTTGTGTGTAATTAAAGCAAGAATAGGAATTTGTTTTCATCTCTCTGGGGTTCCCTAGTCAGGGAAGTATTTTTCTGGACAGTCCTGTGTTCCCTGCTCTCTGCCACCACCCAGTGATCAGAAACTCTTTGGGAATTTGCTTATTTCCTCACTGACTTTGAGTCTCTAGGCTTGGATTTACATTATAATTCTGGTTACACAGGCTTGTCCATGTTGTCAGTTTCTCCAGGGGAAAATAGCAGAGGCTTCATTGGCCTCCACAGTGAGCCACATTTCTGGGGAAGCTTCTCTAGGGGATGTGCCTGGTCTCCCATCTCCACCCAGCAGAGAGCAGTGAGGAGCCTCTCGCCCAGTGTGTCTGCTTCCAGGGCTCCCTAATTGATGAACAAATGGATTCATGAATCCTCCAAGCTGAGCCTTCGTTAGGGAGTCCCTGAGGACAGAGTTCATCATGTCTCCAAAACAATCAGGCCATTCGAAAAATGGCAGATAGAGTCAGAGAGAATATATCTCCCAAGAACATATCAAGTTCAGCCTTTAGGAACAGGATGAAAAGAAAATTCTCTATTGCTCTTTTTCTCAATAGTACAAAGAAGGAAGCAAATACCGTCTTATCCCAGAGGGTGAGGGTGGTTATCAGAAAGAGGAGCCATCGGGTTAGCTCAAGAAAAAATGGGGATTTGTTGGAATGGTTGGAAGGCTCAGGGAACCCAAGAATAAGAAGTGCTCTGGATCTCAGGAGATAATTCTGACATAAAGGGAGATACTCGCTCCAGCTCTGTTTCTTTCAGAAGCTTCATGGTTCGCTTCCCTGCTTCTTTCCTTTTACCAGCTTCATTCTCACTTTCTCTGCAGTGTGGTCCTCTCTGCTCCATCTCACCACGGGTTCCACCTTTGTAATGCTTTCCAATTAAGCTGCCCTGAAAAACCTGACCTGAGTCATGACGTTACAAAACCAGCTCCCCAAGAGAGGATCTGATTGACTGAGCCTGAGTCAGGGCTTCAGTCCTGGTCCAATCAGCTGTGCTGAGAGTAAAGAGGTCACATAGTTCACTCAGCTGGGTTGGAGCAAACAACGCTACAGGAGGGAGGAGAGGGAGATGGAGGCAAAATGATTAACAGCATTTGATTTATTTTTTTATCCCAGTGTCCTGCCAACTCTCTGCTGCAGTTTTTAAGGAAGTTTTGTCATCACCCAGCTTGGGCTGATTTGTTCTGGCTTCTAAAATACCTTTTCAAACCTACCTTTCATTTAAAGTGTTTCCCAGACATAAAACCAGACTTGTACAGGAGAAGAGAATATACCTAACTGTGATGTTTTACAATCACCATGAGAGAAGGTCACCGCATGTGTTTTTGGTCATCTCTGGTATCTTTAACTCTGGCCACAGTGCTTGGCTCATAGTAGAGGCTCAAAAAATAGTTGTTAAAGGAATGAACCAATTAATGAGATTTTGTCAAAGGCTGTAAGCCTTCAGCCCCTCCATTTCAGGCAACCATTCTTCTGGATCCCATGTACTCTTAACAGACAGTGGTTTCAGACTTTGGCCGTGGGCATCGCTGAGGGTACAACCAGTCACTGCTTGTTGGGCAGCGGCTCCCAAGCCCCAGCTGATGTCTGCAGGTAGGCAGCATGTGTTCAGAGGGCAGATGTGCACAGCTTGGGAAGCTGGCTCCAAATCTGCCACAATAAACCTAAGCCCTGGACCGCTCAAGGGAAGACGGGACTCAGATGAGCTCTTGAATATAAAGGAGGCTCCAGTGGGAGTGTGACAACCAGCGCAACCAAGAAGGCACGTTGTCTCCGTGCCCAAATGATCCTAAGCACAGGAAAAACAGACAAACCTAACAAGCTCTAGGATATTTCACTGGAATCCCTTTAATGGTGCTAAAAATGGTCTTTCATGCATTTACTTTAAAATAGAGAAGTGTGCTAGCCCCTGCAATTCTACTTCTAGAGATCTGTTTTATAGAAATATTTAGCCTTGTGGCAAAGATATATACACAAGTGTATTCACTGCAGCAGAATTTAAAATAATAGTTTTTTTTTTAAATGGAGGTAACTGAAATGTCCATCAGTCAGGGAATGACAATACTAAATACATATGCTCATATTTGTGGATTAAATGTAGTTATCAAAAGCGCAATAGTAGATCTATATGTACCCTGACATGGAAAGATGCCAAAATATGATTCTATTTTTGTTTTAAAATAAGCAATGTGACTATAGTTAGCAATACTGTATTGTATACTTGAGATTTACTAAGAGTAGATCTTAAGTGTTGTCACAAGAAAGGAAAGAAAGAAAGAAAGAAAAAGACAGAAAAAGAAAGAAAAGGGAAAGAAAGAAAGAAAATTGAAAAGAAGAGAAAGAGAAAGGAAGGAATGAATGAAGGAAGGAAGGAATGAAGGAAGGAAGGAAATGGTAATTATGTGAGGTACTGGACATGTTAATTAACTTTATTATGGTGATTATTTTACAATGTATATGTATATCAAAACATCAAGTTACACACCTTCAGTATATACAATTTTTACTAGTCAATAATACCTCAATAAAACTGGAAAAAGCAAAACAAACTCTTTACACGTGTTGTAAGAAGACTGTAAATCCATGGAAACAGTTTGAGAGATTATACACCCAAGTTTAAAACTAATCCATAGCAGAAGCCACTGAGGGGAGTTTTCATGCTGTTCCTACTCACTGCTCTCTATTTCTGTGTCAAGTTCTTATAAGCATGTTTTTCTTTTGTAATTTTCAAAAACTTGACAAAGTAAAGAAAATGAAAAAATAAAATAATAATTTACTAATCATGACTCCAATATAAAGAACCTGAGTCTCAGATACTAATTTACTGTAAATCACATGCCCGTTTTGAGATTGGCACAATGTAATCCCATGTGACTTACAAGAAGCAATGGGTTTACACTACATCGTGATGGATTTAAGTTAGATGTAAGGATCCAAATTATTATGGACTGGTAGTCAGTGTGATCCATTAGTAATTTCTAAAGTCACTAAAGTGATTTAGAATGTGGTCTCTTGTGTCATCTAGATTGAGATTTAAATTTTACTCACTTATAAGCTGGGTGACCTTGAGCAAGATACCTAACTTTTTCATCTTTCAAATTATTCATTTGTGAAGTTAGGATAATGATAACATCTATCCAATAGGGTCATTGTGAAAATATAGGTAAATACTACATGTTAAGTGTAGTGGCTGAGACCTGGTGAGTACTCAAAAATCTTAGCCAGCATATTTGTAGCATCCATGAGAGACCCTGTAAGATGTAAAAAGCAAGTCACCTGTCCAGGTTCCTACTGTATAACCTGGAATCCCCAAGGGGCCCACGGCTGGCTTTCTGCAATTCAGAGAACCACCTAAAATTACATGGAAAACTTGGTGGGAAAGGGCACGTGTAAATCTCTCTAGGGAAAAGAGTACAGCCTCCTCACATCCTTAAAGGTACTCAGAAGGCCAAGGATCCCTGATGGGAGGCCACTTCTCTCTAGAAACACAGCCTCCAGCTGAAACTCACCAGCCCCCATACCCAGCTTTTCAGGGCCACTCTTTGTCTCTGCTGGGGATCCTATGGCCACACTCTTTACTAGAGCTGAGCCGGCCCTGGGCTGCCCTACCATCGATCTCACTAAGTTAGAATAAATCTAATCTAACAACAAGTTGATAAATCCATAAATACCTTTTGTCACAGAATTGACCAGTTGGCTGAATTCACCAGCTGGACCACTGAATTAATCAGGACTATTTCAATTTCAGGTGACAGAAAGCCAACTCATTCTCAATGGAAAAGAATAGAATCTCATCATGTAAACAAGTCCAGGAGGTCTTCTAATTTCAAGCAGGGCTTTATCCAGGTGCTCCAACAATATCATCAGGAATCTGTCTCTGTCTCTCAACTCTGCTTTACTCCGAGTGGGCATCAATCTCAGGTGATCAGGTCACAGTGATGAATTTCTGCAGTGCCAAGCTAGCCACCCCAGCAAAAGAGGAGCTTCCCTTTCTCAGGAGTTCCAGCCAAGGGTCAAAATTCACACCATCATCCCACCTTGGACATTGCCTCACCTTAGAACCAATTTCCATGGCCAAGGAAGGAGGTGGATGGCTCTGATTGGTTAGCCCAGAGCCCAGCCTTAGGGGCTGGGGATGGAGTCCCCCACACAGAACCTCATGGATTAAGAGTAGTTGAAGGATGATGGTTACTCAGAGTAAATCAGGGTGCTATTACCCAAAGAAAGGAGAATAGTAAATCAGGGTGCTGTTACCCAAAGAAAGGAGAATAGGTGTTGAACTGGATGGCTGTCTGCTAACCTGTAATTAGTCATCTCAAAGACACAACCTCTGTATTGTTTTAGCCAAAACACAATAGCCAAGTCTTTTCTGATAAAAACAGTCCAGCCTGAACCTGATTCTGCAGACCCACGCCACAAGTCCAGGCAGAAAACTTCCAAATCAAGGGATGGCCGCAGACTTCTCCAACAGATAAGCCATGCAGACACGGCTTCTGCTACTTAACATCCTCTCGGTAGCTCTCCACTGTGATTTGCAAGGCTCGTATTAGCCTGTCAGAAGGGAAGGATTAACATGTATTTTGATTTCTGTTGAAAACACGTTGTTTCAGAAATAAAGTTGGCATGGCAGGCATCTTGGTTGATTTAATCTCTGACACAGGAAGTTTATTTATAGCATCACAGCCTTCTGAATGTTTAAAAACTCAAGCATTATAAGCCTGCTGTGCTTTTCCTGCGAAGTATGGAATGGCACTAAATGAATAATGCCACCAGGGCCAACAGCAGAGCCAGGATCCAGAATCAAACACCACTTTCATCTGCTCCTGATAGGTGTGAACTCCCCTCTGCCGGGGCTTGGATCCCTCCTGCAGGATGGGTTTCCTGGGCTCCCAGTCTGCATCTTAGCTCTCCAACCCCCTTTCCCAATCTGCCCTCTTTCTCTTTTTGAACTCTCTCTTGGATGGCCAGAGAAGTTCTAAATCAGATGAGCTTCCATGCACAGCATCTTCCACCAAGATAACCCTTTCTCAGGACAGTCCTATTCCACTCGACATGTGTCAAGAATATTGTTGAGAAATGGTGTGAAAGCAGCCTAAGCCGCCATCCTCATTTTCCAGGTCAGATCAAGTCTCAAACAGCACATTTTCCCCCAACAACTAACTCTTACTAAAAATAGATATTGACGGTAAGGATGTGGGGTAATTTAGGCATTTAAGACTGCCTTCCTGTCGCGGGAAAATTGATTATACTCAAGTTGAAAAGGTAAGTTGCTCTGGGAGTACGTGAAAGAGCTACCCGGGAAGGGGGAATGGGTGGAGGGGGGATGAACAGAGATTGGTCGATGCTTGCAAACATACAGTTGGATAAAAGGAACAAGTTCTCATGTTTGATAGCAGAGTAGGGTGACTATGGTTAAGAACAATATGTTGTATTTTTCAAAATTGCCAGAAGAGAGGAAATGTAACCAACACATAGAAATGGTAAATACTAAGGTGATAGATATCCTAAATGCCCTAACTTGATCATCATACATTCTATGCATGTAGCAAAATTTCACATGTATCCCATAAATATATACAAATATATCATATCCAAAAAAATTAAATAAAGAACCAGACAATGACGTCCTTTTAAGCAGAGGATCCCAAATGATGGCTGCAAGCTTAAATATTTTATATTAATTTACAAGAAAGCACCAACAGCTTCAACACTTTAATCTGAAGCAGTGTACTTTTACAGGCCAAAGGATCAGGTAAATCTTTTTTCTTGAATTTTAATGTCAGAAGCTATGGTTTTGACGTTTAGACACAAAACAGATGGCATGCACTTTAAATCAAGCTAACACCACCTCATTCTAGAATCTGGCAATAAAGAAATTTCATCCCATCATTTTTCTATAAGAAAAAGAATGGAAAACAGACAGAAATTTGCTCTCCCTTCCAAAGCATATGCTTCATTACAGGGAAGTTCTCGTCAAGGGAAGGAAGATCTCAGAACCAGATCAGGGATCTCTGGAAGAGGCATGTGACAAGCCTGTGAGTTACTAATGTTGGATTTTATGACGATGTCCACTCCAAAATCAGAACAAGAGTTCTTATGGAGATAAATATTGACCTGACAACAAAAAACTGTACCACTGTGATGAGTGGACATAGGATAATACCTTGATCCTGGAGTTAAAACTGAGTTTGAATTCCTAATGCACCAATTACATGACTATGAGCAACTTATTCTTTCTCATTAAGCCTCAGTTTCCTTATCTGTATAATGGCAATAATATCTACTTCATAAGGCTCTCATGAAAATTAAGTGAGATAAACTGAATATTAAATAAGAGTTCTCAGCCGGGCGCAGTGGCTCACGTCTGTAATCCCAGCACTTTGGGAGGCCGAGGCAGGTGGATCACCTGAGGCCAGGAGCTCAAGAACAGCCTGGCCAACATGGTGAAACCTCGTCTCTACTAAAAATACAAAAATTAGCTGGGCTTGGTGGCAGACGCCTGTAATCCCAGCTACCCGGGAGGCTGAGGCAGGAGAATCGCTTGAACCTGGGAGGCAGAGGTTGCAGTAAGCCGAGACGGTGCCATTGCACTCCAGCCTGGGTGACAAGTGTGAAACTCCATCTCAAAAACAAAACAAAACAACAACAAAAGAGTTCTTTGTATTACTAAAACCCTAAAAGCCAAAGACAAGACAGCAGAGGCCAAATTTCCCCAGTAGGACATCCAAAAAAAAAAAGATTGTTTTTGACTCGTAGTCATCAATAACTTTGTGGGAAGGCAAGAAGTTTGATGGACAAGGCCAGTATTGATTGAGGATTTAAAAAGAAATTTCTGGGGCACCCTGACAGATGTTCTGTTGTCACCAAAGCTCGAGCTCCCAAGGGCATCGTTCCCTGGATCCTCATCCTGTACTTGGAGCTAATTACCTGCTGTGCCCCATCCACCCAAAACCACTGTGCTCCGTGGAAATACAGTTTGTCTTCAGCAAACACCCCCATGTCTTCCATTTCTTTCCTGAACATCTCCTTCAAAGTGACAAAGATTTTTCTTACGACAACAATTCTCTCCTTGCGACAAATGTTCTCTTCTTGATCAAACTTTAGTCAGGCTTCCAACTAGATCCCACCCTTAAGCATATCCCCCAAGAGCTTAATTTTAGCAAGAATCCTGCTGAGTCAGTTTAGCCAGAACCCCCTCCCCTCAATATCTGATCACTCTCTATATCTGATCAGGTTTCTCATCCTCCATCATCGTCCAGGTGATGTCTGGCCTGCCTTCAGCAGGAAGCCAGTTAGGCAGATTTGGCCAGAATCCCCCGTTTACCCTTGAAGTTTCATTATAGTAATTTTCAACCATCAACACCCACCTCACCCTACCCCTCTTGACTATGAATTTCCACTTTTCCTTGTTGTATTTGAAGGTGAGCCTGATCTCTTTCACTTACTACAAAATCCCAGTTGTAGGAGGCCCCTGGAATAAAGTCTTTAGTAGCATATTTAACAAGTATCATGAATAATTTTTTTCTTTAACACTTGTCTTTAGCAAATCCTGGTTATCCTTGAGTGTCCTAAGTTGGGTTCCCTGCAGGCAGATGCTGAAATGGAATTTGGTGTGCAGGATACTTATCAGGGATCACAACTCCCGTGTCGGAGGTAGGAAGAGGCAGAAATGGACAGAAGGAGACGCTGAGCATGTCTTCTGTGTCTTCGAGAGAAGCGACTCTCCTGCAGCCCTGCAGAAACCAATCACTGGGGGTGATCTACTGACAGCACCCCCTGCAGCAAGGCAACAAGTCTTTCCTTGGTGGGGGATGTAGGTGGTACTTCTCTGCGTTCACCACCCCAGGCACCCCCAAGTATCCTGCAGCCACTCAGGTGGGGCTTTGCTTTTTCTTCTCACACTGTGCATACTTCAAGGCCTGAAGTGGTGGCCAGCGTGATCCTTGTGTGTCTCTTGGCCTCTTTCATTCCAATCCTTCTCCTTCCTCCAAGGGCACCAGTGTGATGAAGCTCATGCTGTCATGATCTGATCGTCAGCCAACCCTCCTTAAGTCATTTATAGATCCAAAGCCACCCCTAAACACCCAGGCCCCAGCTTACTCCGTCCATCACTGATGACTCCAACAGGGTTTACTGTCTTCCTCCCCCGACCCTTCATCCTGTACCTTTCTTGGTAACTTCCACATCCACTGGGTGTGGCTTCACTATCCACTATCTTGGCCTCTCGGTTGCTCCATCTCCTCACTTCCCATTGTATCGTTGGACATTAAGCTCAAGCCAGCCTGCCTTTTGCACCTCACCCTATGTTCATTCTTTTATACCTTCTGTCATTATTGTTAACACCCTACTTGCTACCTTCCCCCCGACCTTCCTGAATACAAGATCCATGAGAGAAAAGCCCTTTTCTGTGCAGTTCACTGCCTCAACCCCGTTAGAATGTGCTTGCCACACACTAGGCATTCTCAATATATGTGTTGAATGAATGAATGAATCACACTCAGATGTTCTTCTTGGGGTAATGTGAAGAACTGACATGAAATATAAAGTTAATTGTCTTTTCCCCCTGAGTGAATTAATGTTAATTAATTATCTGGCTTCTTAAAGCCCTCCTGTAGGCCCACACTCCATATGCTGGAAAACACCGATCTGAGTCAACCCTTTCCTCCTTGCAGTACAGACACTGAGACCAGAGCAAGGCAGGGACCTGTGTGCGGTCAGGAAAGGAGGCCTCAGCTGAACCACAGTGAGCCTGCAGGTGTCCTGACTCCCTGTTCAGCCATCTCCAGAGCCCACTGTCTACTGCCTCTTATTGTCAAGACAACAGCCATTTCAGCAAGTGATGTTGCAAAAAGAGCTGGTCTTGTGAAGGGCTGGCCTCAAATTCTGGCTTTGCTCCTTATCAGTTGAGTGGCTCTGGGTAGCTGTCCACCCTCAAAAATGAGGATGTTAACTCCTCCTCTCTGGAGTGTTGGGAAGCTTAACAGATTATGAGTCTCCAGCAGCACTGACATGTCGCTGATAATCAATGTAAGTTCCCTTCCTAAGGTATTCATTCTACATTTAATTAATTTTAGTGAGCTGCCTTATAGGTGTTGGGTGCTACCCAGGCCCCAGTGATTCAGTTCATGGACTAGTTCAAATGATGGGATGGCGGTGAAGCTGGGGACGTTTGGGTCACATTTGGATAATGAAGACACTTTGCATTTGCTCAATCAATGGAAGGCAAGCAGATAAAGTGCTGAGTATGAACAGGAATCATAGAAAAGTCCTCCACTGTTGGGGTTGGGGGAGCACTTACCAAATTTACACATGCCCTAGACTCATGAGACACTCCCACCTGTAAGACTGTAAGAGGGGAGGCTTAAGAGAGAAAATAGAGAGAAAGGAAAGGAAAAGGAGGACGCTGAACCTCTGTGGCTGTGGCCATTGGGGGATGGCACAGAACACATAATAGTGGTGAAGTTTTTCAGAGCACAAGTTTGGAAGTTGACCGATTCAGGTTCAAATCCTGGCTCTACAACATTCTCACCATGTGGTACTTCAGGTGACGAAGTAGTTCTCTCTCAGAGCTTTGGGTTTCCCACATCTAGAGTAAGGATCCTGTAGGACTTTGCTTGTAGACTCGCTGTGAGAAATAAAATGATGCATGAAAATCATCTAGTGCTGGTCCCGGAACAGTAAATGGCAATAAACACTTGTTCTTGTTGTTGATGATTATTGTCATTGGAATACCACCTTCTTTCGTCAAGCTCAGGTTGGAGACAGAGTCAGTCACAGACTTGTCAGCAAGTCAGTTCTCAGCTCCAGACAGTTAAAATCCTCCTCTTCTTCCTCTCCTTCACTGCTCACCCTCTTACTGAAATTACTGATAGACTCTGGTTTTGTTTTGTTTCGTTGTTTTTTAAGAGACAGAGTCTCACTCTGCTCCCCAGGCTGGAATGCAGTAGTGCAACCATAGCTCATTGCAGCCTTGAACTCCCAGGCTCAAATGATTTTCCCGCCTCAGCCTCCTGTCACCTGAGTAGCTGGGACTACAGGTTTGCACCACCATGCCTGGCTAATTTTTTTATTGTTGTTGTAGAGACAGTGTCTCACTATGTTGCCCAGCCTGGCCTTGAACTTCCAGCCTACAGTGATCCTCCTGCCTCGGCCTCCAAAAGCATAGACCCTGGCTTTAACGATCTCTAAAAGAGGACACAATGTTTTGGTCACTGAGCTGGACCAGGAATCAAAGATTAGGAATAGAGTCCTGGCTCTTTTGCTTATTGGACATCGAGGCTCAGGCAAACACATTTTCTCTCTGATCCTCAGTTTCCTCCTCCACAGAATGAAGGTGACGATCATCCTTGGGAGGAAGTGATGTGTGTCCCTAACAGAACAAAGGCTCTGGAGTCACACAGATCTTATTTGTGTCCCTGATGAGCAGCACCCTGATGACCTTGGGAAATGGGCACCTTTTTCCATACCTCAGTTTTCTCATCTGTAAAATGGAAAAAATGGTAACTCTCTCTCAGGTAATTGTGAAGATTAATTGAGCTAGCTAACATTTCTTGAATACTTATTATATGCCAGATATGCTTCTAAGAGCTTTACTAGTGTAAAGGCATTTACATATGAGAAACTGAGGCCAAGAGGGTTTAAGTGACTTGCCCAAGGTCACCCAGCTAGGATTCAGCTCCCAACCATCTGGATCCAGAGCCTGAGTGCACGTTCTCTTGCCGGCTTCCATGGTGCCTGCCAGGCCCTTAGGGCAGTGTCTAGCACATAATACACATTCAATAAACCATGGCTGTTATTACTACTTCACAGTTTCTGTGAAGGTAAATGAAAGATATACTTTAAAATACTAGGAAAATTGTAGATAGAATATAAACAGAGGTCAGCAATGCAAATAATATAATTATACTCAGGACACTTGAAATTACAGTTACCCAGCTCTGTCTCCTAAATCAGGGGTTGGGAGACCAAATCCAGCTGCCACTATTTTTTCGTAAATGAAGTTTTATTGAAAGGTAGCCATGCATGTTTATTTATGCATTGTCTATAGCTGATTTTGCATTGCAACAGCAGAGATGAGTAGTTCCAACAGAGGCCATACGACTCGCACACACTAAAATATACACTATCTAGCCCTTAATAGAAATGTTTGCCAAACCCTGTCATGTGTGGTGTTTGTTTGTTTGTTTGTTTTTAGACAGAGTCTCACTATGTTGCCTAGGCTGGAGTGCAGTGGCGCAATCTCTGCTCACTGCAACCTCTGCCTCCCGGGTTCCAGCAATTCTCCCGCCTCAGCCTCCTGAGTAGCTGAGATCACAAGCATGCGCAACCACGCCCAGCTAATTTTTGTATTTTTAGTAGACAAGTTTTCACCATGTTGGTCAGGCTGGTCTCAAACTCCTGACCTCGTGATCCACCCACCTTGGCCTCCCAAAGTGCTGGGATTACAGGCGTGAGCCACTGCGCCCAGCCTCATGTGTGTATTTTGATTTTTGGTTTTTTTGCTGCAGCCTTGACCTCCTGGGCTCAAGCGATCCTCCTGCCTCGGCCTCTCTAGTAACTGGGACCATAGGCGCATGCTACCATGCTTGGCTGATTTTTAAATTTTTTGTAGAGAAGAGAGGTGGGGGTTCTCCCTGTGTTGCCGAGGCTGGTCTCAAACACCTGGGCTCAAGTGATCCTCCCACCGCAGCCTCCCAATAAAGCATGTATTTTAAATAAAGTTCCTTAACACTCAGAATGTAAGAAGTAACACTATGAAAAAATGTATATATTAACTTGGGAGTCAGAATAAAACAACAGCTAAGACAATTGCCTCCTCCTGAGTGTTTGTCCTATGATTGGAAGTAGCTAAGTGTCTGATGTGTATAATATCACTCACTCTTCACACCAAGCCTCGCGTTCCATGGTGTGCATTCTGTTTGTGTTGGCCCTGCTACTGAGGAGGGAGAAATCCATCGGTTTCATTAGCTCTTTGAAAAACAAGGTGGGACCATGTTGGTGAAGTGACGAGGTCACCAAGAGTCATTTATCATTTTCGATGAGGCATAATGAACTCCTCGAAGCTGAACTCTAATTTAATTGTCTTCTACTTAATTGAGAAGAAGGAAGCCAGTTCCAAGGTTCTGACTGAAGGTGTTTTTATTGAAACATAGACAGTTCTTATTTGTAACTCTGTAGGTGACAGAAAAACTGCTTCTGGTTAAACTGTCTCACTTTCTTTCATTCAACACAGTCTTTATTTTGTGCCTCATGGAGTCTAGATTTTTTTCTCCAAACTGATTAACTCCTTTCAAGAAATGGCACCACCATTCACCAACTTGCTCAGACCAAAAAGGAAGGAGTCAACCTTAGTTCCTTGAACCCCAAAGCCTCATCAGTGAATCCATCAGCAGATCACATCAGCTCCATGAAAGCTGACTGTTTCTCACCACCCCTGGAGATAACCCCTGATATGGTTTGGCTGTGCCCCCACCCACATCTCATCTTGAGTTGTAGCTCCCATAATCCCCACATGTCTTGGGAGGGACCCAGTGGAAGGTAATCAAATCATGGGGTTAGGTCTTTCCCCTGTTGTTCTCATAATAGTAGTAAGTCTCATGAGATCTGATGTTTTCATAAAGGGCAGTTCCCCTGCACATGCTCTCTTGTCTGCCACCATGTAAGACGTGCCTTTGCTCCTCTTTTGCCTTCTGCCATGATTGTGGGACCTCCTCAGCCATGTAGAACTGTGATTCCATTAAACCTCTTTTTCTTTATAACTTACCCAGTCTCGGGTATGTTTTTATTACCAGCATGAGAACAGACAAATACACCACCCTTGGTTCAAGCCACCACCATCATTCATCTGAATACCTACCAAGCCTTGCCAATGTTCTCTTTGCTTCTACTCTTTACCCCTCCAAAGTTCTTTGTCCATCCAGCAGCCCAAGGATAGAAAATCACAATCAGATGATACCACTTGAATTATTTATTGCTGCAGAACAAATTACTCCAAAATTTAGCAGCTTAAGACAAAAAAAAATAGTATCTCACATAGTTTCTGAAGATCAGGAACTTGAGCAGCTTAGTTGGGTGGTTCTGATTTCAGGTCTCTCCTGAGGTTGCAGTCAAAATGTTAGCTGAAGCCGCAATCATTTGAAGGCTCAACTGAGGCAGGAAGATCCATTTCCAAGGTGGCTCACTCACATGACTGTTGGCGGGAGGCCTGAGTTCCTCACCAAACAGACCCCTTCTAAAGCTGCTTGAATGTCTTCATGGCACAGCAGCTGTCTTCTTCCAGAGTGAATGAATGAGAGAGAGTAAGACAGAAGCCCAGCATCTTTTACAGCCTCGCCTCCAAAGTCACTTGCTGCTATTTCCACAATAGTCCGTTAATTACAGGTTAGTCTTATTCAATGTGGGAGAGTATGAATAATAGGAAGCAAAGATTCCTGGCGGCCACCTTGAACACTGGCTATCAGATGACTCTTTGCTAAAACCTTCCAATGGCTTCTTACTGAAATTGGAATAAAATTCCAACTCATTGTTAAAGTTTAACAAGCCTGGTGCAATCTGACCTCTGCTTACCTCCCCAAATTCATTAAGCTCCAGCTGGTGTGGCCTTCCTTCTGTGCCTCAAGCGTAGTTTTCCCTCCTCAGGGCCTTCTCACTTGTAGGTCCCTCCGTCTGGAATGTTATTCTTCCAGACTTTCACATGGCTGATTCTCTGTCACTCAGGTCTAGAGGCAAGTGTCACCTCCTGAGAAGCCTGCCCACCAACCCTATCTATAGGAGTCATCCTCCCTTTCCCATTCCCCACACTGAGGGTTTGATAAGGAAATTAACAAAATGTCTTATAATGTAATGACATATAATAACTACCTGTCAAATTTGGTTGAAAACTTATCCTTTTCTAATAATTTAATTGGAATGTACTCTTTTTTATTTTGAAATAGGGTTTCACTCCCATTGCCCAGGTTGGAGTGCAATGGCACAATCTTGGCTCACTGCAACATCCACCTACTGGGTGCAAGTGACTCTCCTGCCTCAGCCTACTGAGTAGCTGGGACTAGAGGCACATGCCACCACACACAGCTAACTTTTGTATTTTTTGTAGAGACAGGGTTTCACCATGTTGCCCAGGCTTGTCTCAAACTCCTGAGCTCAAGTGATCTGCCCACCTCAGCCTCTCAAATTGCTGGGATTACAACCATGAGCCACCACACCTGGCCTGGAATGTGTTTCTTTAGGTAGAGATCATATGCTTGGGTAACCTCCCCTATACCTACTTCCCACTTACTGTGCCCAACAATGCATCAGGTACTAGGCTAAGCACTTCATAAAGTGCATCTCAGGCAATTCTCACGACAGAAATCTCTATGAATAGAAAGTCCTGTAGCCACTTCACAAATGAAGGAACTGAGACTTGCCTAGAATTCTACAACAATTAAAACATAAGCTGGAATTCAAACCCTGCTTTAACTGCAACGTCTGAACTCTTAACACTACATTATACTACCTTTTTAATTTTTTTTAACTTTTATTTTAGGTTCAGGGGTACATGTGTAGGTTTGTTATATAAGTAAATTGTGTGTTACGGGGGCTTGGTGTACAAATTATTTCATCACCCAGGTAATAAGCATTGTACTTGATAGGTAGTTTTTTGATCCTTACCCTCCTCCCACCCTCCATGCTCAAGTAGGCCCCGGTGTCTGTTGTTCTCTTCTTTGTGTCCATGTATACTTAATGTTTAGCTACCATTTATAAGTAAGAACATATGGTATTTGAATTTCTATTCCTGTGTTAATTTTCTTAGGATAATGACCTCCAGTTCCATCCATGTTGCTGCAAAGGACATGATCTCATTCTTTTTATGGCTGCATAGTATTCCATGGTGTATATGAACCATATTTTCTTTATCCAGCCAATTATTGATGGGCATTTAGGTTGGTTCCATGTCTTTGCTGTTGTGAATAGTGCTGCAATGAACATACACATGCATGTGTTTTTAGGGCAAAACAATTTATATTCCTTTGGTTATATACCCAATAATGCAATTGCTGGGTTGAATAGTAGCTGTGGTTTGAAAATTGCCAAGCTGCTTTCCGTATTGGTTCAACTAATTTGCATTCTTACCAGCATATACTACCTTCTTTAATGTTTACAAAGGTATCGTTGGTAGTCTATAGAAATCCAGTGCATTTATTTAAAAAATATTAATATATGAGTTTTTCTTAACAAACAATATTTATTCAACACCTGCTATGCACCTAGCACTGCAGTAGTTGCTACGGGGATCCTGAAAAGCATGACACCATTCTAGCCCTCCAGAAGCTTGCAATTATATGTTGGCTTGAGAGGCTAACCAAAACCAAGTAATCTCCCCAATACTGTATTTAGAGAAAACAGAACATCATTGACATGGGTAGATCTGGGTGGGGAGGGGCATTTGAGGTCAGAGAGGAAATAGAGTTTGAATCAAGCTTTAAAGAATAAGCAGAATTTACAGCCACAGAGGGAAGGAAGGAGGTATTGTAAGCAGAAGAAATGGCACCTGCAAACATGAGGCAGAAAAAGTCAGAAAATAGTGAGATGACCAGTTTGAATGAAACTGAGGCCATATGCATGAATGCAAATGGTGTAAAAACATAAAATATAAAAAGAAAATGGTGTATGAGGTAATTAACTGATTTACATGGAAGGTGTCAATAAATTTTTTGGGTTTTTTGTTTTTTTTATTTTATTATTATTATACTTTAAGTTTTAGGGTACATGTGCACAATGTGCAGGTTAGTTACATATGTATACATGTGCCATGCTGGTGTGCTGCACCCATTAACTCATCATTTAGCATTAGGTATATCTCCTAAAGCTATCCCTCCCCCCTCCCCCCACCCCACAACAGTCCCCAGAGTGTGATGTTCCCCTTCCTGTGTCCATGTGTTCTCATTGTTCAATTCCCACCTATGAGTGAGAATATGCGGTGTCTGGTTTTTTGTTCTTGCGATAGTTTACTGAGAATGATGATTTCCAATTTCATCCATGTCCCTACAAAGGACATGAACTTATCATTTTTTATGGCTGCATAGTATTCCATGGTGTATATGTGCCACATTTTCTTAATCCAGTCTATCATTGTTGGACATTTGGGTTGGTTCTAAGTCTTTGCTATTGTGAGTAGTGCCGCAATAAACATACGTGTGCATGTGTCTTTATAGCAGCATGATTTATAGTCCTTTAGGTATATACCCAGTAATGGGATGGCTGGGTCAAATGGTATTTCTAGTTCTAGATCCCTGAGGAATCGCCACACTGACTTCCATAAGGGTTGAACTAGTTTCCAGTCCCACCAACTGTGTAAAAGTGTTCCTATTTCTCCACATCCTCTCCAGCACCTGTTGTTTCCTGACTTTTTAATGATTGCCGTTCTAACTAGTGTGAGATGGTATCTCACTGTGGTTTTGATTTGCATTTCTCTGATGGCCAGTGATGGTGAGCATTTTTTAGACCTAAAACCATAAAAACCCTAGAAGAAAACCTAGGCATTACCATTCAGGACATAGGCATGGGCAAGGACTTCATGTCTAAAACACCAAAAGCAATGGCAACAAAAGCCAAAATTGACAAATGGGATCTAATTAAACTAAAGAGCTTCTGCACAGCAAAAGAAACTACCATCAGAGTGAACAGGCAACCTACAAAATGGGAGAAAATTTTTGCAACCTGCTCATCTGACAAAGGGCTAATATCCAGAATCTACAATGAACTCAAACAAATTTACAAGAGAAAAACAAACAACCCCATCAAAAAGTGGGCGAAGGACATGAACAGACACTTCTCAAAAGAAGACATTTATGCAGCCAATAAATATTTGTTGAGTGAGACATGATAAGAACTAGTCCTGTTCCCAAGGAAATACAACTGGATAATTATCCTTCTACCCTATCTGCCTGTTCTTAAGTAACCTAAATGTAAAATCGAGAAAATTGAGTAGTCATATGTTTTCAATCAACCATGTGTTTTGGATCATATAAATAAGGTATCCAGGTACTTTAGAATTTTCTTTTTTAGCATAGTTCAAGACAACTAAATCCCTCCTACATGCTCAAAACTATGAACAGAGTCCAACAGAGCTGGTTTCTAAACCTGGCTCAGCCATTTACTGGTTGAATGACCTAACCAAGGTAAATAGCTTTTCTAAGCTCACCTGTAAAATATGGACGATAGTCCCATTTTTGCTTGGCATCTGTGGGGATTACTTTAGATAATATCCATGTTTTATAGGATTTATTTTATAGATTTATCTCCCTAGCCTTGACCTTTCATTCTCTAAGGTAGATGGTCAGATTGAGATAGGAGGGAGGGAAGGGCAACCTCATAAACCGCATTGTGGTAGCATCAGTGATTTTGGCTGCCCAGAGTACCAGAATAGCCTCCTTTCCTGGGCTCTGCTCCACACCCCTTTTCTTTCTTTTTTTTTTTTTTTCTGCGATAAAGTCTCACTCTGTCACCCAAGCTGGAGTGCAGTGGCATGATCGTGGCTCACTGCAACCTCTGCCCCCCACCGGGATTCAAGTGATTCTCTCACCTCAGCCTCCTGAATAGCTGGGATTATAGGCACATGCCTGACTAATTTTTGTCTTTTTAGTAGAGACAGGGTTTCACCATGTTGAACAGGCTGTTCTTGAACTCCTAACCTGAAGTGATCCACCTACCTCAGCCTCCCAAAGTGCTAAGATTACAAGCGTGAGCCACTGCGCCTGGCCCCTATTCAAATCATGTTACAGATCCCAACTTCCTGGGCAGAATTATTGTGGGTGGAGTTTATCCTAAACTAAGTTAGGCCAATGACAGGGCCCAATCTCTTTGCCATTGCCACCATACCAGAGATAAACGCCTGACACAAAATGGGCCAATCAAAGCTCTTCCTTAGAATTTTTGAACCTAAAACCATGGAGACTGATAGTTTCATTTCCTCTCCTCTGATAGCCCCTCTCCTATGGAAGTAGTTCGACAATAAAGAAAATCTGAATTTTCATGTCGAGGTAGCAGCAAAGACTAAGAGAGACCACCCGAGAAGCATTTTGGTTCCTAGTTCCATCTATGCCAAGTATCCAGCTACCCCTGCCTCCCTCATGTATAATCTCATAAACTTCCGCTTCTGCCTAAACAGATTTCAGTTGGATTTTTGTCACTTGAAACCTAAAGTGCCCAACACCAGAATGATGAAAGAAATGAATTTGTCATGTTTGAAGAACAATGAAAAGACCAACTTCTCTGGAATAACAGATTTATTTTAAGGAATGGTGAGATCAGAGCTGAATTAGGAAGGGTGTGAATACCAGGCAATGAGGAGTTACTGAGGCTTTTGAGCATGAAAACAACATGGTGAAAGCAGTCACTGAGAATGAGTAAGGGGAGGCAATCTATGATGAATAACAGAAGGTAGAGCCGGAAGCAGGAAGACCATTTGGGAGGCTGTTGACATGGAACAGGGTAGATATCATTACATCAAACTTCAGTTAGCAATGGAGAGCCAGGGGGCTTCACCTGTTGGCACATGAGCACTGAAGGAACCTCCCGGACCTTCAGCATTCCACTTGACAATGGCTTCATTAGGAAAAGCCCTATCCACAGTCACACCAATAACTAGATGTGTAATTAACTTGCTTTCCCACCCCATCCCCCTAAGGGGTGGCAGTAAGGATGGTTGAAAATATAAGGGCTCAATATCATAGTAAATGTTTTTACGGATGTGTCTTTCTCCAATGGGTGCCACACTGACAGCATGGCTAAATGAGGCTTAATTTGACAATCCCAACAATCCATTGTTAATGATGTGCCATCATTGTGATTTGCATTTGGTAAATGCAATTTTTTGGCTGTTTGCTCTCCCCTTGCTGCCTCCTCTGGGTTCCTGGACCCCTGTGTTCTTTGGCAAGCAAGTTTCCTTTTCAACATCACAAATACCATCTCTGCTATTGGGACACAACAGTTAAATAATGTGAAATTGCACTGATGCCAGTGAAATAAAAGTGAGTTTTACAAAACCGAGTTCCTTCCCTGAACATAATAACAGTAAATTTCTAGGGTCCTATAGTGTAATATCCATTAGATTTATTATGTTGCAATTCCCAGTCCCACTAGTTCTGCCTGAGGGTGAGTATATTACATTTCATCACAGTTTCATTTTCTCCTACAGATGAGAAATGGGAATGCGATTGCAGTTATGTAGCATGCATGTGTTAAATCTGATCTCTAATAAAATCAAACACATCACAACTCAAAGCACTTTAGCACAGTGTCGGCAAAATGAAACACCATCTGTCATCATGTAGAGATTGCCTTATTATAAAACAAAATCAAACTGCTCAGTGTGAACATTGTTACTTAATAAATGGGTAAATGAAAACTGATAATTATGATCTTATTTATTTTAAATGATTACTTAAAGCCTCCAAAAGCACAACATAATTTGTCAATTAGACACTCTGGACCTCATAACAGTGTATAGAGCAAACACCCCTCAGAAAAAATGGTAAACAGACTTGAAAGAAACAAAGGGGAGGGATTAAGAGGAACTTTTAAACTGCCAGAAGTGCAGATGAGGAAGAGAGCTCAAGGCTTGAGAAATCATGGTCAGTTCTGATTCAATGTTTGCAGCTTTGACACCAAAATTACCCAATATTTTCACTTGGAAAGAAATCAACAGTTTCCAGTGTGCTGGAAGATGCAGTGACAGGCTGGAGGCACCAAGGAAAGCTGGTGGCACTGCCTTGGTCCCCGTGAGGTACACCTCAAGCCAGGACATTGCTTCCAACTCTTGAGGGCAGGTTTTTGACTTGGTTTTAATCTTTCATTTAAACAGAACACCATTCATTTAGAGTTAGTCCTTTCTGAAAATGGATATTAAAGTAGATAGAAAATACACTATTTGGGAGAGAGGAGTGCAAAAGTTGAAGCAAAGATAAAGGCAGTGACTATTGTGAATCCACCATAAGATGGAGGAGTGCTTTGCTCTTTCCTGCGGGGAAAAAAATGGAAACATTGAAATCAGTGGTCCCCAACCTCTTTGACACCAGGGACCAGTTTCATGAAAGACAGTTTTTCCACAGACCAGGGAGGGACAGGGGAGATGGTTTCAGGTTGATTCAAGCCTATTACATTTATTGTGCACTTTATTTCTATTTATATTACATTGTGATATATAATGAAATAATTATATGACTCACCATAATGTAGAATCAGTGGGAGCCCTGAGCTTGTTTTCCTCCAACTAGACATCCCATCTGGAGGTGATGAGAGATAGGGACAGATCATCAGGCATTAGATTCTCATAAGGAGCACACAACCTAGATCTTTCGCATGTTCGCAGTAGGGTTCACGCTCCTATGAGAATATAATGCCGCCGCTGATCTGACAGGAGGCAGAGCTGAGGCAGGTGGTAATGTGAGTGACGGGGAATGGCTATAAATACAGATGAACCTTTGCTCGCCTGCCACTCACCTCCTGCTTTGTGCCCAGTACCAGTCCGTGGCCCGGGAGTTCAGGACCCCTGATCTCAATGACCCACGGTAATGTCTCTTGCTAATGCTTTCACCTATAATACTAATTATCTGCCCTCATGAAATCACAATTATTCCTGTGATCTTACAAGATGTGTCAAGAGTTTTTGAGCTGAAAAAGCTGTAAAGATGCTTCCTGTCTTCCTGCTAAGTGTTTCACGTGGGCGTAATACACAGGGATTAACAATCCTAGGCTCTTCTTTGTCATGATACCCAGTTTTTCAGTCTTGCAAGTACTGCATATTCTCTTAGTCCCCAAGAAACTAAAGGAAGAGTTTACACATTTTTCCTAGGTGTCTCAGACCTCCCCCTAAGATGTGGATATCATATATTAAATGGTAGAAAAATAAATTGAGTCTGAAAAAATATAGTATACTGTCATCTTCCTACACACCTCCTTCAACACCATAAAGGGTGCTTTTGTGGAGGGGTTGTCTCCATCTCAAATGATTTAGTTATCTAATTTCAAGAACACTTTATTACAAGACAGTTTCACCTGTAATATTCAATTTGATTAAGTAAATATTTTTGGAGCTCTTGCTATATTTAAATCAATGAAGTCATTTAAATAAATAAGCAGTTTGTGTTTGCATGGAATTTGCAATCTAGTTACAGGGAGAAAACTTGTAACAAGGATTAGAATTTGTGGTAATAAAGGAAAAGTTAGAGTAACAAAAAAAAAAACATTTTTATAGGAGTTTAAAGATGGGAAAGAGCATATCCAGTTGAGGTGATGGGGAAAGGCTCACAAAGGAGGGGGCATCTCAGATGGCCTTTGAAGACTTGGTTAAAGACGATGAGACAGGATAGGTGTAGTAGGCAGAATTCCAAGACAACCCTGAGGTAAAATAAAGAATTTGTCTGGTCTTTGTCCTGGGTTTTAGGCTTAGAGTTCTTAAAACCCTTGGGATTTCCTGAGTGAGGGGAATGTCTTTGCTGTGCTAATGAGGTGACTCATTGTGGGCCACTAGATAACTTCAGGATGGGGTCTGGTCACCAGAAAGACCAACTACAGGCCGAGCGTGATGCGCCTGTAATCCCAGCACTTTGGGAGGCCGAGGCGGGCGGATCACGAGGTCAGGAGATCAAGATCATCCTGGCTAACACAGTGAAACCCCGTCTCTACCAAAAATACAAAAAATTAGCCACGCATGGTGGCCAACGCCTGTAGTCTCAGCTACTCGGGAGGCTGAGGCAGGAGAATGGTGTGAACACGGGAGGCGGAGCTTGCAGTGAGCCGAGATTGCACCAGTGCACTCCAGTGTGGGAGACACAGCAAGACTCCGTCTAAAAAAAAAAAAAAAAAAGACCAACTGCATGATTAGAGGGTTGGAATTCTGGACCTCCAGAGAGGAGAGAGGGGATGGAGGTTGAGTTCAATTATATGCCCAATGACTTATGTAATCAATCATGAACACATAATGAAACTCCAGTAAAAACTCTGGACACCAACGATTGATGGAAATTTGTGGTTGGTGACCATTTGGATGTGCCTGGAGAGTGATGAACCTTTGACTCCATGAGGACAAGTGTGTAGAAGCTCTATGTTCCCTATAGCCCCCACTCTACACATCCTTTATAATAAAACTATAATCATAAGTATCGCTTTTCTGAGTTCTGTGTCATCATAGTGAATTATCAAACTTGAGAAGGTTATAGGAACCCACAAATTTATAGCCAGTCAATCAGAATGGTGGCCTTGGATCTCACTTGCATCTAAAGTGGGGTCAGTCCTGTGGAGGGCTTTGTCCTCAACTTGCAGAGATTATCCTCAGTGGGCCTGACCAAGTCAGGTGATCCATTAAAAGGAGAAGGGCTCTTCCTGACAAGACAGCTGGAAGCATCAGAAGGATTCAACAGGAGAAAAATCATCCATTGCTGGCTTTGAATACTGAGTGGGCCATACGGCAAGGAATATGCCAGCCTCTAGTAGAGTGGAGCTATGGCTGACAGCTAAGGAAATAGGTACCTCAGTCCTGCAACCTCAAGGGGACTGAATTCTGCCACAACCATGTGAACTTGGAAGAGGATCCTGATCTCAAGATGAGAGGCTGGCTGACATTTTGACAAGCTTTCACCTCAACCTTGTGAAACTCTGAGAACCAAGCCATGCTACACCCAGACTTCTGAGCTACAGAACTGAGGTAATAAACAGGTTTTTCTTTAAGCCATTAAGTCTGTAGTAATTTGTTTCACAGCAGTAGGAAACTGATAAAGAGGACCTGATGATGAATGTCATGAACCATATCATCATCCTGTGTGGCCATACTGAGAGGTGACAGCATACTGGCAGCCTTGGCAGCCCTCGCTCACTCTCAGCACTGCCTCAGCCTCGGCGCCCACTCTGGCCGTGCTTGAGGAGCCCTTCAGCCCGCTGCTGCACTGTGGGAGTCCCTCTCTGGGTTGGCCAAGGCCGGAGCCGGCTCCCTCTGCTTGAGGGGAGGTGTGGAGGGAGAGGCGCAGGAGATAACCGAGGCTGTGCACGCTGCTCGCTGGCCAGCGCAAGTGCTAGGTGGGCGTGAGCGCAGCTGGCCCCGCACTCTGAGTGGCCAGCTGGCGCCACCAGCTGGGCAGTGAGGGGCTTATCACCCGGGCCAGCAGCTGTAGAGGGTGCACCGGGTCCCCCAGCAGTGACAGCCCGCCCGCATCGCACTCGAATTCTCGCCGGGCCTCAGCTGCCTCCCCACGGGGCAGGGCTTGGACCTGCAGCCGGTCATGCCTGAGCCTCCACACCACACCGTGGGCTCCTGTGTGGCCCAAGCCTCCCCGACAAGCACCGCCCCCTGCTCTGTGGCGCCCAGTCTCATCTACTGACCAAGGGCTGAGGAGTGCAGGTGCTCCACGCAGGACTGGCAAGCAGCTCCACCTGCTGCCCTGGTGCAGGATCCACTAGGTGAAGCCAGCTGGGCTCCTGAGTCTAGTGGGGACTTGGAGAATTTTTATGTCTAGCTAAGGGATTGTAGATACACCAATCAGCACTCTGTGGCTAGCTCAAGGTTTGTAGTAAACGCACCAATCAGTGCTCTATGTCTATCTAATCTAGTGCGGACTTGGAGAACTTTTGTGTCTAGCTCAGGGATTGTAAACGCACCAGTCATCACCCTGTCAAAACAGACCAATCAGCTATCTGTAAAAGAGACCAATCAGCTCTCTGTAAAATGGACCAGTTAGCAGGATGTGGGTGGGGCTAGATAAGGGAATAAAAACAGGCTGCGGGAGCCAGCAGTGGCAACCCCCTCAGGTCCCCTTCCACACTATGGATGCTTTGTTCTTTCGCTCTTTGCAATAAATCTTGCTGCTGCTCACCCTTTGGTTCCGCACTGCCTTTATGAGCTGTAACACTCACAGTGAAGGTCTGCAGCTTCACTCCTGAGGCCAGCGAGACCACGAACCCACCTCGAGGAATGAACAACTCCGGACGTGCCACCTTAAGAGCTGTAACACTCACTGCGAAGGTCTGCAGCATCAGTCCTGAAGCCAGCGAGACCGTGAACCCACCAGAAGGAAAAACTCCCAACACCTCTGAACATCAGAAGGAACAAACTCCGGACACACCACCTTTAAGAACTGTAACACTCACCGCGAGGGTCTGCGGCTTCATTCCTGAAGTCAGACCAAGAACCCACCAATTTCAATTTCGGGCACAATACTTTTTGTCCACCCAGCTTCTCTGGTTATTTAGGAGCTTCCCCACATTACTGCCTGCATCACTCTAATCCTCGTGGTCATCATGGGAGCAGCCATTTTGGACATGTGACCTGCCCCTGGACACAGCTGATTGGTTAAAAAGTGAGACCTGCCTGGACCAATTAGGGCTCTTCTCTGGATCTCTTAGACTTGAGACCCAGAGGGTGGCTGAAATGATAAGATGCAAAATTCAAGCATTAGCAGTGACCATGTATTCCACTATGTAGGAGAAGCTCCTGCTGTGAGTGAAAATAATAAGTTAACACACAAAAAGAAACTAGGACAAGAAATGTTGCAGCTGTTTTTGAGCCCTTGATTCCAGTTGTTTCGCAGGCCCAAACACAATCTACCTGTAGGTTTTGAGAGACACTCAACTATATTTTACAATACATTCCTTTTTTTGCTTATGCCAAATCAAATTGGGTTTCTGTCTGCTGTAGGGAAAACAATCCTAACTAATACAACCGTGGTAGTTAAAATGCGTGGTCTTCATGCCTGTAATCTCAGCACTTCGGGAGGCTGAGGTGGGTAGATCACCCGAGGTAAGGAGTTCGAGACCAGCCTGGCCAACAATGTGAAACCCCGTCTCTCCTAAATAAAAACAAAAAAATTAGTTGGGCGTGGTGACAGGCACCTGTAATCCCAGCTACTCAGGAAGCTGAACTGGGGAGGCAGAGGTTACAGTCAGTTAAGATCGCACCACTGCACTCCAGTCTGGGTGACAGAGCGAGACTCTGTCTAAAAATAATTTTAAAAAAAGCATGGTCTTCTGATTTCTGTTAGGCCTAACTTCTGCCTTTTCTAGGGCACTGTTACTCTTCCAGGGAATATTTTCATTTGCACTCCACAGGCAGTACACCAGATTCCCCAGACACTAATTTAAAGAAGGCCTTTACTTTTGTCTTTTAGACGTTTCAACAGGATGCCAAAATTATTGATTCAGTCGATTGATTCAGGAAACAACTTGTTAATTAGGTTAAAAAGTAAGAATTTAGCCAAAGCTGACGCATCAAACTGGCATGGCAGATAAACTTCCAACATGTGGTTGAAAGGAAAATTTGCCTGAGTTAGGACACATCCATGGCGTCCTAGGATGAAAAGTGGAGGAACATCATCATTCCAGAGACTGTTCTTCCTTCACATTTACCTGCTTCATCCAAAACACTGATGCAGCCGCTTCTCCTGGACTCTCTCCGGTAAGTAGGGACATTCACCAGCATCCCCATTTCGTACACGATCATGTCTACCAAAGCCCAGAAGAAATTCAAGACAATTTTCGAGAGTCGAAGAAAACACTGGGCATTTTAAGCCTTCTATCGGTTTTTTCACATGAAAATCAAATGGCAGTGCAGCAAAAATGAAAGGATGAATGTAATAGGACTCTTTCTGTGGCAATTAATTGAAAAACAAAACTCAAACTGCCTTCAGCAAAAGGTTGGAAAAAGGAATTTAAGTAACTGGAAATCTGGAAGGTTTGGCTGCCTTAAGTCATAGCTACCCTAACCCCAGGCTTCAGCTGGGCTTTAGGACGTGGTTCCTCCCTCTCCTCGTCTCATGGCTGTGTTTTTCTCCGTGCTGGCTTTCCTCTTGCTCTAGCTCTCTTCATGTAGTGACCCCATACAGGTCCAGATTAATACTTTTAGAACTCCAAATCTGGCAGAGAGATCCTCTTTTTCTCCAACTGCTCCACAAAAGTGCACACCTCCAAAACCACTAGATGAATTTGGGCCACATGTCCATCCCAAATCCCTGAGGCCAGGGGTGGACTGGGTTAGCTGACTTAGGCCTAAGTCTTATGGCAATTTCTGCAACAGGGGCTGGGGTCAGTTTTTCTACAAGGACTGAGGTCTGAGGTGAGAGAGGTAGTGCCCCCCCAAAAAATCAGAGTGGTTACCAAAAGCAAAAATGACTTCTAGGTCGGCAAAACAACAAGCGTCTACTACCATAGTCTTGCCTGGTTCTGGCCCCGTACCTAGAGCCACTTAACCTACATCTGTCAGCAAAATTGGCCAAAGTGCTGACTTCAGGCATAGGGCATTTAAGGAGCTACGTCTGTTATCCCAAAATTCAGCCTCAAGCCCCTCCTACTGGTTATGCTGCTCTGGCCCCATTGTATATCCCAGGATCCTGTTCTTGTTCCCAAGGCCTTCTTGTTTTGGCCAACTGCCTTGTGTATGTCCGTTTGCTAATTTTGTCCCAGAGGCTGGCTTGGAATTGCAGTCCCATATCTGACCACATGTGGACAGACTTCAATGATGTGAGCATATGTTCCTGAATTCTCAGCCACCATGCTCCGCTTGCCTATTGGCACTCCTTCCAAACCTATCTTTAATCCAGATTACCACCTGTCCACCACAAGCTAAGATCTGCTTGCTGGGAAGGATTTTGCTCAATTACTTATAGCTCTGTCTGACTTTTTAAATGCTTGTCTGTAGGGGACATTTTTATATTTACAGCCCTCCCTCTTTTCATAGAACCCTAATTTTCCTCCTGGGAACCCTTCCTGTGCCACTTCTTAGCTTGTTTGCCCCCAGATCCACTCCTCACCTTTCCTTTGCTTTATTTTACATTTCAGGAGAGCTGAATTTTCCTCCAAGCTGCATTTCCCAGGCTCGCCTGTTAGCTGGTTTTCTGAGTGGATTAAGCCAATGAAGGGTAATGGCAGGAGACTGGAACATAGAGGAAGACAGAAGCTGGGGTATTTCTCCCCTTTCCTTTCTGCCTTGAGTGATGTCTCTAGCATCTTCTCCATGGTGTCAGCTCCTGCTAGACAGGCTCTGCTGCAGCTCCTGTTTCCACCGGGTAGACCTAGCCCCTGGATTCCAGAAACACTGTCTCCATCCTTCCTTTATCCCACCAGCAAGTGGAGGTAGCAATATCCTGCTGTTGTTAATCTCAAGGTTATTCCACCATCCCCACTTGGCTTGTCTATCCCACTATCACCTGTGTGACCAATTTCTTACATTAAACTACCTCTGTTTTAAAGACTCAAAGTGGTTTCAGTACTCCTGGTTGAACCCTGACTGATACGACCCTTTTCTCCATTCTCAGCCAATCTGCTACAAGGGAAGTTGACTCCACCTGCAGCTGCAATAGTGGGCATGTGACCTACACTCGGCCAATCAGAACATCTTACACCCCTGGCTGTGGTGACTGGTTCAGGAATTTGCACATAGCACAATCAGCTCCACTGGTAACCACCACCAGGATACTGGGTGTGTTGGGAGAGAGACAGATTCTTCTTTTCCTGGTCTTGTATCTGTAAAGATGCAAACCTGGAAGTACTGGCACCCATCTTGCTGCCTCATGGAGAGAGCCCTGCCTGAGAATGAAGTCAACATACATGGTAGCAGAGTTGAGAGGTAGAAGGAAGAAAACTGGGTCTTCATAATATCTAGAGTCTGATATCTTGAGCCACTGGCATCTGAAGACAAAAAGAACTACCTTAATGAGGGTAAGGGTAGATCTATCTATCTTCTTAAATATCTGAGATCTTCTTAAATATCTGAAAAGTTTAGTCAAAGCTAGATGCAGGGGCTCAAATAATGTGATCAAGGCAACGTATCCCTACCCCCACCCCACCCTTTTCTTGGCTCTCATTAGCTTGGTTTGATTTATGAGCACAACTCTAAACCACTGTGACTAAGGATATATTATTATACTTCATTGCTCTGTCCTTGTCATGGGTCTACCCATAAGAGGACTGGAGGAGAAGGGGTCAGCCCTACCCAAACCACATGGAGAGTCTGGGTAGAAGTGATTCCTGAAAGTGTTTGAAGTACTCTTACCAAAAGAGGAGGGAAGGGGGGCTAACGAGGCAGTAAGAGTCCCTGACCTAGTCCAATACTTTTATCTGGTAGACAGAAAAACTGAATACTGGAAAAAGGACATGGCTTGTCCCAGGCCACAAAGCTCAAAACCACTTGTGTCATGTCTAGTATCATGGTAGCTGGAGACCTCGTTAGCTTCTTTCCACAAACATTCACCTGAAGCACCCTCTGGGATATTTAAACAACACCCAAAATGTTCCCAAACTCTCTCCGTTCACAGCATCCTTGGAATCTCACTCATTGTTCATGATGTCTGTAGGGAATCTCAGTCATTGTTCATAACGTCTGTAGGCCAAAGCAATATGTAAAAGGTCTATCTATCTAGTAGTTAGGTCCAATCAACTGCATATTTATATACTAAGAACTTAGCAATCATTTGAAAAAATAATAGAAATAAATTTGTATTTCATTCTTTAATACCCACACACTTTTTTTTTTTTTTTTTTTGAGGCAGGGTCTGGCTCTGTCACCCAGGCTGAAGTGCGATGGCATCATCATGACTCACTGCAGCCTCAACTTCCCAGACTCAAGCAATCCTTCCACCTTAGCCTCCCAAGCAGCTAGGGCTACAGGCATGCACCACCATGCCCAGCTAATTTTTGTACGTTTTGTGGAGACAGGTTCTCACTATGTTGCCAAGGTTGGTCTCAAATTTGTGGCCTAAGCAATCCTCCCACCTCGATCTCCCAAAGTGTTGGTATTATAGGCGTGATTACTGCTCCTGGTCCCACAATACTTATTAATGGGAAGCAGGCATTCATTGGACATGGCACTCAAACTTTGGAATCAGATTAGACATCAACAGCCTTATTTCCTATTGCAATCAATGTTCACACACTTCTTGTTTTTGATCACAACAGTTATGTTGGGGGAAAAATTTCACGAAGATAACACATCACAGAAAGGAATGTAGCATCCTCTAATATTAACTATCTCAAGCTAGCTGTTTATACAGTGTCCAACAGATGCTATCACTGATTTCTTTCAAAAATGTTGAAAGATCACATGGTGCCCCCTGTGAGTTAGCTGTGGTGCCCTGGTGTGCATTGACACAAGTTTAGGAACTGCAGCCTTAAGATAAAAGCCCATGGACTTCCCTACCCGGCTTTATCCTACCTACAGGGTGGTAATCAGTGACCTTGAGCAGCAGAAAGGAGCTATGGGGAAGAATGAAGATGCTGCTACCAATTGGCCAGATTTGGAGAAATCCCAATGCAATCTGAGCAGAGGAGACATCCTCCCTGAGACCCTTGTTTGTCCAAGAAAAAGCAAAATGCCACCCCCAATTCTAAGGAATTGGGGTAACCACTGCTGGCCTCTTTCTAAAGACAATAGGCCCAGATGTCTGCTGCCCCCAAGGACCATTTGTGGTGCTATTTATTGCATTTTAGATGTTTGTTTCTCCCTGATTTATTAATAGTTTCTATTTCATTTTGCATCTCTGGTCTATAATTGCATTGCAAACAAAGCACTTGGATTATAAATTTCTTCAGAAATTGAAGCAAAGGCCCATTTAAAAATTTTACATCTTTTACCTAAAATAAAAACTGATGCTGCTTATTTTCCCTCTACTGTGATCACTGACCTGGAAGTATAAAGACCTGTGCTTTCAACCTGGTCGTGCCGTTCCCTTGCTATTGGAGGCTTGCTGACGTACACCCCCACCAGACCCCATTTTTCTTATTTGTTAAAAAAAAATAGAAAGGTGAGGAAAGACGTTGAGATTTTACCAACCAGTAAAATTTTTCATGCTTTGGAGATCAACCTATAATAATTGCCTATGTGCAATTTTGCCAAAAACATACAAAAGCAACTACAATCTACTATCACCATTATTTTATAAAGGTTATTTTAATAAATGGTGCTGGGAAAACTGGATATCCATATGCAGAAGAATGAAAACAAACTCCTGTCTCTCATCCTATGCAAAAATCAAATCAAAATGGGTTAAAGGCTTAAATATAAGGCCTTAAATAATGAAACTACTAAAAAAAAATCTTAAACAATGAAACCACTAAAAGAAAACATTGGGGAAACTCTCCAGGACACCAGAAGGGACAAAGATGTCTTGAGCAATGCCCCACAGGCTCAGGCAACCAAAGCAAACGTGGACAAAATGGGCTCGCATCGAGTTTAAAAGTTTCTGTACAGCAAATGAAATGATCAACAAAGTGAAGAGACAACCCACAAAAAGGGAGAAAATATTCGCAAACTACCCATCTGACAAGTGGTTAAAAACCACAACTATAAGGAGCTCAAATAACTCTATAGGAAAAAAAATCGAATAACTTGATTAAAAATTGAGCAAAAGATCTGAATAGACGTTTCTCAAAAGAAGATACATAAATTGCAAACAGGCATATGAAAAGGTGTTCAACATCAGAGAAATGCAAAACTACAATGAGATATCATCTCACCCCAGTTAAAATGGCTTTTATCCAAAAGTCAGGCAATCCTATTCACAATAGCAAAGATGTGGAATTAAACTAAATGTCCATCAAAGATAAACTGGATTAAGAAAATATGGTACATACACGATGGAATACTATGCAGCCATAAAAAAGAACTCAATCATGTCCTTTGCAGGGACATGGATGGAGCTGGAGGCCATTATCCTTAGCAAACTAATGCAGGAATCGAAAACCAGATGCCACATGGCCTTACTTATAGGTGGGATGTAAATGGATGAGAACACATGGACATATACAGGGGAATAACGAATAACACATTGGGGCCTATTGGAGGGTGAGGGTGGGAGAAGGGAGAGGATCAGGAAAAATAACTAATGGGTACTAGGCTTAATACCTGGGTGATGAACTAATCTGTACAACAAATCCCCATGACATAAGTTTACCTATATAACAAACCTGCACATGTACCCTTGAACTTAAAATTAAAGTTAAAACAGAAAAGAAAAGAAAAAAAGAGCAAAAGTCAAGCAATAACAAATGCTGGTGAGGATGTACAGAAAAGAGATCCCTCATCCACTGTTGGCAGGAATGTAAATTAGTACAACTACTAGGTAGAACAGTTTGGAGGTTCCTCAAAAAACTAAAAATAGAGCTACCATACGATCCAGCAATCCCACTGTTAGGTATAAACACAAAAGAAAATAAATCAGTATATCAAACAGGTACCTGCACCCTTATGTTTACTGCAGCGCTATTCAAAATAGCCAAGATTTGGAAGCAATCAAAATGTCCATCAACAGGTAAATGAAAAAAGAAAATGTAGTACATATACATAATGGAGTACCATTCAGCCACTAAAAAGAATGAGATCCTATTATTTGCAACAGTATGCATGGAACTAGAGGTTATTATGTTAAGTGAAATAAAGCCAGGAACAGAAAGACAAACATCACATGTTCTCACTTATCTTTGGGAGCTAAAAATTAAAACAACTGAACTTATGGAGACAGAGAGTAGAGGACAGAGGAGGGTGCCAGAGGCTGGGAGGGGTATTCGGGGTTGGGCGAGGGTGGTGGGGGAGTGGTAAATGGGCACAAAAAATAGTTAGAAAGAATGAATAAGATCTAGTATTTGCTAGCACAACAGGGTCCCCATAGTATAAAATAATTTAATTGTACATTTTAAAATAACTAAGAGTATAATTGGATTATTAGAAACACAAAGGATAAATGCTTGAGGCGATGATCACCCCATTTACCCTATTGTCATTATTATACATTGTATGCCTATATCAAAATATCTTATGTAACCTATAAACATATACACCTGCTATGTACCCACAAAAATTAAAAATTAAATTAAATTAAATCAAAAATGAAGGTCATTTTACTGTCAAAAAGCAGAAAGAAAATATCCCAAAGAATCTCCCTTTTATTTCCTTACTTTAACAGAAAAACTCATTGTTGTCATTTTTTCCATTTTGCTTCAGACTGGTGAAAACCTCATCATAATTACCACAAATTACAAAGGAACATTTGCATGATTGTAGCATCCCTCTCAGCCCTGACTTTGCAGATGTATTCACCATAATGACTTAACTTTATGAGCCTCAGTATCTTCATCTGAAAAATGGGCACAGTAAAACCTGCTCTCTTTACTTCTCAAGGTAATTATGAGGGTGAAATGAAAAAGTGGACATGACAGTGCTTTGTAAAAAAAAGAAAAGAAAGAAAGAAAGATGAAGGTATCACCCCAAGTGGTATCTTCTGGACCCCTTTACATTGTACCTAGAATCAAGGCTACAATTATGAATCTCCAACTTTTTCTCTAACTCTCCAGCCTTGACTGGTTTAATTTAGACCCTGAACATTAGTTTAACAAAGTGCTTTCATGTTTATTATATTGGATTAGCAAATTATAAGCTATCATATGAGGCTTTTGAGAACACCCAGACAAATGGCTTGCACACAGGGAATCCTCATATACTCGCCATATGGGCTTCATTTATTAAAGCTTTGGACCGCGAGCTTGGGGAGAGCCAACCTCTTTACAGAGAGACTCCTGAGGATTGGTTGCTAGGAAGCTACAAAAGCTAGTGTTTTTAATGAGATTTAAAGTATCATAAATTATATATTATTTTCTGCACTTAGGACATTCACAGCTCTTTGGTTTATTTTGTATTTCATTTCGCATTGGTGACACATAATCCCTTTACATACAAAATGCCTTGCATAAGAATTCCCTCAGAAATCAGACCAAAATTACATTTCAAAATTATTTTTTTTTCTCCCTAAAATAAAAGTTCACTTTGCTTTGTCTCCTCCTGCATGTCCAAGGCAGGCAATGGCTAAGAATTTATTTTCTCCAGCTTAAAAAAAAACTTAATCCCAGCCTTTCCCAGTGATAATTACTCCAGTGAATACTGTGAGTTGAGTCTGGAGCTGCTGTTAATAAGAATTCTCATAATTCCATTTTCTGATGAGAGTTAATGTGGGTTCTGTGGGTTTAATTCCACAGATAATTACGGAGGCAGTATTTTAAAAGCCTGTTTAGTCAGTACCCTTCCTCAACTCCCTTCAGTTTTCAACATTAAATAAAGAGGCAGCCATTCCACAAAAGAAATTCAAAAACTATTTGGTTTAACTGCCCATCTTTAAGAAGGCGAGTCATTATGCAAATGCAGTGCCCAGAGTTGGCTCATGGAGGCCGCTTCATCCAATCTGCATAATAAAAGGCAGCCGCTGGCCGGGCACAGAGGGCCACAGGCACATTTCTGCTGAAAGTGGCCACCGATAAGACAAATTAAGACGGTGGTTTTCGATTAAGAAATTGTTTTGATCAGAGATCCTTTTTGAAATGAGATTTTAACATCTTTGGAAAACAACGGTGCCTGAGCAGCACACGTCTTCTTTTTTGCTTCTCTTTGTAACTTCTCTTCCTCTTTCTTGTGCTTGTCGCTCATGGCCCGAAGTGTGTTTTAGAGGCATTAGGCTGCTTTCAGGAACATCTCAGCCGTTTCATTTAATAGACTCTATTTTTCACTTTTAACAAAAATCAAGTGCTCTAACAAGGTGCAATTAATCAATTCTAGCAAAAGTTGTAGGGACATTTATAAGTCGCGACGCGGGGAAATCGTGAGGCAACAATGTGTACAGTCTTATCAATGATTGTATACAGAACTACAGGGCCCATGCCTTCTTTAAATGTTGAAAGTCAGCTTTGTCTTTCCTTAACACTAGCTGATTTACCAAACTCTCCCCATTGCCTTCCTAAGAGCTCTACGGGCTTCAGGTTTCTGATCTCCGCTTCTGATTGCTTGATATGTGGATTGAGTTTACCCGTCGCTTGGCTCATAGCTGACCAATCAAAAATCCAGGCCTCACTGAGCATCCAGGTCCCACATTCCTTCTCCCCTGCTCCGTACCAAAACGCCTTTTCCAATCGCATATTGTTTCAATGGGCCGCACTGAAGCAGGACTATTCGTAGACTTGTCAACTTATGAACTATGTCCTTTAGCTGTAATTTCAAGAAAGCCACGAGAGGATGGAAGGGTGACATGGGTTAGCTGGAACAAGTGGCAAAGTGGAAAAAATAAGAACTTGCTGGTAGACCGGAAAGAGCACTCAAAATGGGGGAACGGAAAGTCTGAAAAAATACTCATACACCAGAATCATTATAGAAGCTACATGTGAGTTTCAATCGTTGATTTATATTATCTTTTTTGGCCTCTTGTCTTTTCTACATTTCCAACAATGATCATGCATTATAATTATATTATTTTAAAGTTTTGTTTGTTTGTTTTTTAAGCATGTACCAGTTTCACTTTTAGTATGGCCAAGTGAAACCATCCAGGTCTGTCTGGCTGCATGACCTTGGACGCATTCTATCCTTTTGGACTTCCGTTTTCTGATTTGTAAATAAAGAAGCTGATTCTGAAATCTCTTTTAAGGCTCATATGTTGAGTCATCTAAGAATATCTGTTTCATCCTAGGGATAAAACAAGAATAAGAAAACATAAGGATAAGGAAGCAAAATAAATCTTAATCCTACAACTAACTCAGCAATACTAAAGCTTTTAGAGGGCTTGGAGATCTTCCAAAATCTTCTTGTGTAAGAATTATTTGAAAGAAATATTCCACTGAGTAGGAAAATGACAGGGAATTTCTGTTCTATCTCAGTGCCTTAGATGAGCAGTAGGTGGCACCAGGGTGGCAAGCTGGAGGGGGGCAGAGTGAATATTAGAACTTCGATGGCTTAGATCCATCCAGAGCTTTTTCTACCAAATTATATACTACCTTGAATTTGTGACGTTTTCCTATTGGACCCTGAAGTAGAATGATCATTGACTGGCATTTGCCTGGGATCATCCAGAATTATAGCTGTTGACCCAGTGTAATTCGTCATAGCATCTCTTTTGCTCTTGAACATGTCCTGAATTAGACAACTACTTTTATGGTCATGTCACCCACCCCTTAACCCAGTCCTTGCCCCTCTTTCAGCTTCACAACATTTCACCTTGCAACACAGCTTGACCCAGGTTTCTTCCTTGACCTCTGCCTTCACCAGAGAGAGGACAGACCCTAATGTCTCAGAGTCCGTATTCACTCATGGGTCAACTTTGTCTCTCATTCTCACTCATGGTCTGGAAGCATAAGCTGGGGTTTAACCTCCAAGCTCAGGACCAAACTCTTCAAAACATTATAAAATACAACTCAGGGAAAGGCCAGACCTGCTTAACAGGAGCCCATCACACCTGTGTGGTATAACACCCTCTTTCTTCCTGAAAGGCAGGAGGTTGTACATGCAAAATGGCAGATATCACTACTAAGCAACCTTCTTTCATTCATTTATTTGACAATTATTATGTGTCAGCTTCCATGTAAGTTTTTGAGAAAACACAAAGATCACCCAGGCATCATCTGTGTTCCCAAGTTCGCACAGTCTAGTTGGGGAATAGAGGGTGGGAATGTAGACTATATATATATCACTGACTCAACATTTCTTATCTCCTCCAGAAAACATGCCGTATAGTAGGCACTCAAAAAGATTTGTTGAATCCATGCCTATATGAGGTAATGCATTAATTCATATTGCTTTGCCCTCTGATTGCATTGTGCATCTATCTCTCATCTCCCAAAAGACAGAACTGTATCATTATAGTATGGTAGATCAGAGAGGCAGAAACCTGCGGCAGTTAAGAGTACGCATCTAGAGACAGAGTTCCTGAGTTTGAACCCTGGCTCTGTCACTTGTTAGCTGCATGATTTAGAGCAATTTATTTTACCTTTCTGTGCTTTACCTTTCAGTTTCCTGTTCTGAAAATGAGGATACCAATAGTAGCTACCATGGGGTTGTTGAGAGGACTAATGAGTTAATACCCTCAGAGTGCCTAAAACAGTTTAACAATTGGTCTGTGGGGGTGAAGAAAAAAAAATCCCTGATTTGTAGTATTGGCTGATTTTAGTGTTGTAAATGCTTCTGCCACCAATGTGATGTCACTGAATGTGGAGGTGGGAAGAGTTGTATACAATTGGTTCTTCCAGGCAGCACACCATTGCACCATTAACTTATACATAATGAGACAATGTATGTGAAGGCATTTCCTCAACTTTGTACATGTGAATTTGCTCTGTTAATCAATCCTTTTTCTGCTTTTGGTCTCTATTGTGTTTAATAGAATGGTGAAACATGAGATCAATATTCTAAATAATTATACAGCCAACTACACTCACCAAGTCAGGCTGAACACCAAGTGAGGGAAGACACCTCCACAGCACTGTCTGCTGTGCACGATGTTGTCTAGTTTCTTTAGAATGATGCCATCATCACAGCAACTACCATTTTAAGGGACTTACTATATTCCATGAACTGTGTCAGATGCTTTAAATACATGATTCCATTTTATCCTCACAACAGCTTTGTGAGATTGGAATTGTAACCCCCAATTTACAGATAAAGAAACTGAGGCTCAGGGAAGTATATAACATGCTCTTATTCCACCATACTAAGTGACAAAGCCAGGATTCAACCCTAGTCTGTGTGATGCCAAAGCTCACCCTAAGCCACCACACTTAACTGTCATGACTCTTTTTAAGTTGCAATGTAATTTTAATTTTGACTCTTGGTGGCAATAGGCAACATATCATAATAGCTAAGCATATAGACTTATAAAGTCAGACCAGGCTCAAACGCTACTCTGATACTTATCAGCCTTATGACCTCAGGCAAGTTCCTTAACCTCTCTGTGCTTCAGTTTCTTCACCTATAAAATGGGGATAATCATGGTGCCTGCTTTATAAGAATTAAATGACCTAGTATGTACAAAATATTTAGAACAGTGTCTGGCACATAGCAAATTCTATGTCAATGTTTATTAAATGAAAATAAAGTTCTTTTAGATGAGGCAGGAGTTTGCTTGTGTTTCAAGACAGAAATGGTGTGAAAGCCACACTTAGATACAACAGCTAACCTGCCTGATTGACTCTCCAGAAAAGGTCCAGGCAGATGAAATCAAGCAATATTAGGACCAAATGCAGACAAATACCAGGTCTAGCTTTTCCTGGAACAGGTGCTTTGCACACTGATTTTCCAGTTAAACGACCTCTGTGGTAACCACAATCATAACATGTAAAGTACAGCTAACTTTTTTCTAAGCGGCTTCTTCCAAGGTGCCTATTAATGACCCTCAGAGGACACATGATAAAAAGAAGACAGGGGTTTTTATATGGTGATCAATTCATGACTTAAGCTCCCTTCCCCCAATTACAGGTAACACAGCCACCACTCAGCTAACCAATCCCAAACAAGGCCCTCTAAGCATGGCTTTCCCTTCTGACTTTCATAACGATAAACACTCCTGTTGAGGGGCAAAGGCTTTTGAAAAATCTGATAAAGATATAGACCTGGATGAAGACACTGTATCCATCAAATGGGTGACTTTCCAAAGGCACTTGGATGCTTTTTTGTCATGTTCATGTTTCTTTTTTCAAAGCATTTAACTAAAAGTGGTGGCAGCAATACTAAGCAGCTAGACCCAAACACACCTCAAAGAATTGTTTTGCATAGGACTGATAGCACCTCCAAAACCTGTACCCACATCTATATCCATTGAGTCCATCATCCCCAGCGTTGCACCCACAATGTTCTCCAATAAACTCACTATCATTAGGGATTGCCTCTTCTACATAGAAAGTTACAATGATTTGTACAAATTTACAAGATCAGGGGTTACAGAAATATGATAAATGATGTCACTGGGATGCAATCAACAAAACTAGGAAACTCTGTAGGATAAATGGCCTACTTTCTTCAATGAATCAACAACAAAGGGGAAAAGTAGGAGAGGGGAACTGTCATACATTAAAATAGATTTTAGAGTCCATCCTGTCAACCAAATGCAGTGGGTGGATTCATTTGGACCCTGATTTCAGCAAACTAACTATGGAAAGTCAAGGCTATTTGAACACTGATTGAATATTTGGTGATATTAAGGAATTCATGTTAATATTTAGACATATTAAAGATATATGTATGCTTTTTAAAGTTATAATATTATCTCTTAAAAATACATACTGCAGTATATATGGATGAAATAATGGGATATCTGGTATTTACTTTAAAACATTCCAGGCAGGGGTGAGGGATGTAGAGTGAGGAAGTCAGAACTTGAAATCAAATTGACTATATGTTGATAGTTGTTGGATGATAAGTACGTAGGGGTTTATTATACCAGCCTCTCTACCTTGTATATGTTTAAAGATTTCCATAATTAAAAGTATTTCCAAATTTCTGAATTGGAAACACAGGAGTCTTTTCTGACTCTCCTCCACCTTCCTTCCTTCTTAGACCCCTTCCCTACCTTATTCACTCACTAGGGCTGATCTCTTCTACACACCACAAACTCTGTCCTCTCCACTCAGCATCAGCCACCTTAATCAAACCCTCATATCTTCTTTCCTGCATTATTGCAACAGCCCCCCTAACAGTCTCAATGCTCCGGAGCCGCCATCCTCTCTCCCATCAGAGTAATCTTTCCAAAATTCAAATCTGCTCAAGTTACTCCCCTGCTAACCACCCTCCAAGGACTCATCCTCACCCACCATGAAGTGTCCAATCATGATCCATAAGCCCCATCATGATCCATTCCCCTGCCTACCATCCATCCTCATCTTCCTGTCTTACCTTCAAATGCAGCAGGTTCCAGTGATACCAAGCTACTGATTGTTCACTTGCCAAGAATTTACTGGGCTCCTATTATAAGAGAAATACTGTGCTAAGCATGGGAAACACAATGGCAAACAGTAGAGCAGTCCCTATATCATGGAGCTTGCATTCTTGTAGGGGAGACAGACAATGCATAAATCAACAATGGATGGTGATGGATGGTAGATGCATGCATTTGTGCTCCCCCGAGTTTGCTATGCTCTTAATCTTCTGTGGGTTTGCTTAGGCAATTGCTTTCACTTGGAATGCCCTTCCACAATCAGCTCCCTTCCATCTGCTGAATGCCTGCTCCTCTAGTCACCCTTTAAGATTTAACCCATCCATTGGTTTCTTGGGGAAACCTTCCCCACCACCTCCAGACTTAGTTTGTCATCATTATGTCACAAACATCTTGCACTCTGCCTAGACCAAAATAGGTATTTAATAAACGCTTATTGAAAAAACAAATGAGTGAATGGGCTGATGGATGGATTTCTGCCTTCCTTAAAGTGGCTTTCTGAAGCTTTTGAGTCATGAGTGTTATGAGCAGAGATTATATCTGCATATTATTGTATATCCTGAAGCATTTGGGATTATGATGTATATTTTGTTAACCAAAGCCATTGAAAATAGATATTTGCTTAAAATTAAAATGTCTCTAAGTGTTTCCAGTGAATTTGTATTATGGCAAAAAAGAGTTCTACAGTGCAATATTTTGAGCTCAGCAAAAGTCATACTGAGTTATTCTTATTTTTTAATTTCAGGAGTTCTTAGAGTCTGTAATATACTAATTTATGTGACCCTCTAGGATGAGACTTTATTATATGATTTTCCAAAACATGTTTGGCCAACAGATCCTTTTGTTCTCAGCACATCTCAGCAGACTAATGTCCTGAAAAGTGCCTTTTGGAAAACATCGGCCTACCTGATGCTCTAAGAGTTTTCCTTCATTGATTCATTTGACTTACTTTGAAATAAGGTAATAAGCAGGACCTTGCCACAGTAGCTGTGCAACAGCAGAGAAGTGCTGAGGCTTTCTGTTCCCTCACCTCCTCATCTGTTAAACTATGGTAATAATGCATGTCGTGATTGAATCAGCAGAATGAAAAGGACTTTACGAGATTGGGGCATGGAGTTTTATTTTCCAGCCTTCTCCCTTTCTGTCTTGATTTCTCAATCTATACAGTAAAGGTAGCAATGCTTCAGTAATTGTGAAAACGGCATATCAATCAATGCTTGTTAAAACAAATGTACAAAAATGAAAACCTCTAAGGACAAAAATCAGTAGGTGGCAAGGCTGCTTCTGGATATGTGAGAAATGAAATAAGAGTAGACAATATGCCATTTGGGAGAAGAGAGGTTTTTTTAATACAATGGTTTATATTGTTTCGTAAAACACAAGGAATGCAATAAAACACAAGTGAATGTATGATTTTACACATATATATGAATATCCATCTTATACTATCACGTGAGAAGGTAAAATTGACAGGCGTTTTCTTTTCAGTATACATCTTTGTAGCTTAAATGATGACTAATCTCATAGATTAAATCTGATCACTGGATTATTGATATTAATTCTTTCTTTGGGTTGACAGCTGTAGGATGGAAACGTCATAGGAAACGCAGTGAAATCAACTGAGCCCAATTAAACAAGCAGGACCTGAGCCAACACATACAAAATACATCAATCACAGCTCATAATTTTATTTTTAAGTCAGAATATTTTATAACCTGAGAAAGTAAGTTTAAAACACTATATTAATAAAAATGTTATTTTACATGATGATTTACATAAAGAGTTCAGCTGTATTCCATTGTTTTAAACCTAATCGGTCAACAGTGAAAATTTTCTTAAACTCTTTTAGAGCACAATATGACCAAGAAATGTTTGGAGATAGAGGAGGCTTTATCTTCAGTATTTTAAGCCCTGCTTTTAGTTAAAGCTTTTAGTTAAACAAGAACAAGTCTAATCTGGCAATTTGCAAATAGGCTCATTTCTGCACCCATTCATTAATGTGCTGATTAGAATCATAATGTAGAGTTGGGGGCATCTTAAAGTCAACTCATTTATGGAAATGCTCATAAATTTAGCAAATCATTGTTCAAATGGAAACATTCCACGATGATAGAATGTAGAAAAAGAGCAGATTTAGAGCAATCAAGCATGGAGGAGCATACAAGCTTCTTGTTACAAAGTTATCTGGTCTGAAATGAAAGATATCCAGTATCAGTCACTGGTAGAACTGACAGCAAGACTAGTCACTATCTAGGTACAGAAAGAAGTGGGAAAGACGGGAATTGAGGGAGTATAGAGAGAAGAAGGAAATCAAAACTACATTTGAAAGAGGACTGACCATGAGTTAATCACCACTGGAACTAGGTGATTGGTAGATACACAGGGGTTCACTACTTTTATATTTGTTTGAAACCTCTTGTGATAAAAATGTAAAAAAAAAAAATTAACCTTTGGCTTCTAGCAAGAGATATAATATTTTTTTTTTCTTTGAGACAGAGTTTCACTCTTGTTACGCTGGCTGGAGTGCAATGGTGCCATCTCAGCTCACTGCAACCTCCGCCTCCCAGGTTTAAATGATTCTCCTGGCTCAGCCTCCTGAGTAGCTAAGATTACAGTCACCCGCCACCATGCCCAGCTAATTTTTGTATTTTTATTAGAGACAGGGTTTCATCATGTTGGCCACGCTGGTCTGAAACTCCTGATCTCAGGTGATCCACCCACCTTGGCCTCCCAAAGTGCTGGGATTACAGGTGTGAGTCACCTCACCCGGCCTAATAATTTTAAATGAATAAAAAAACTAAAAGCAAATCAAAAACTATGAAAGGAATATATTAACCATAAAGAGGAAAGAAGGGAGAAAACTTTCTAGGGAAAGGAATAAAGATTGTAAAAGGAATATTTAGAAGAAAACCAGGATTAACAATGATTGCAGATGTATTTTGATAGATAACACTTTTTTTTCAACTTCAAGAAAAAAACAAACAATTATTGAAGAATGCCATATATCTGAAGGATTAATAAGAAAAACTTGTGGGCAGAAAATTTGTCATATTGTCAGGACAAAAATAACAAAGTATTTAAATCGAAATTATCATGAGAAGGTGGGTAAAAAAAAAGAGTGGGAGTATAAACTCCCACATACAAAAGGGGAATGTGTGAAGGTAAAAGAGCCACCTCAGAAAGTTCCAAGAATTGATTTTCTCACCAGGACAGTATGCATTCCACCTACGCTGGCCACCTTTCCCCTTCTGCACCCTGTACTTCTAATACATCCCTCAGCATGCTTCTAACTGGTGCTAGGACAGGGCAGGGAACAGGTGACATACAGTTCCAGGTTCTACCTCAACAGTCACAGGGAACAGGTGACCAGGTGTGCAGCTATTGTTCTTTAAGCCTTAAACTCTTTTGCCATTGATTTTTTTTTCCTGAGTTTTTAGCGCTGTATTCCTTGTTACTGACATCTAGTAGATTCTCAGTAAATATTTATTGAATAAAGAAAAGGGCCGGGAAAGGTGGCTCATTCCTGTACTCCCAGCACTTTGGAAGGCCGTGGTTGGTGGATCACTTGAGGTCAGGAGTTCAAGACTAGCCTGGCCAACAATAGTGAAATCCTGTCTCTACTAAAATACAATAATTAGCCAGGAGTGGTGGCGGGCACCTCAGCTACTTGGGAAGCTGAGGTGGGAGAATTGCTTGAACCCGGGAGGCGGAGGTTACAGTGAGCCAAGATCATGCCACTGCACTACAGCCTGGGCGACAGACTGAGACTCTTTCTCAAAAAGAAAAGAAAAGGAGAGGTGAGGGGAGGAAAGGAGAGAGGAGGGAAAGGGAGAGGAGGGGAGAGGAGGGGAAGGGAGAGGAGGGGAGAGGAGGGGAAGGGAGAGGACGGGAGAGGAGGGGAAGGGAGAGGAGGGGAGAGGAGGGGAAGGGAGAGGAGGGGAGAGGAGGGGAGAGGAGGGGAAGGGAGAGGAGGGGAGAGGAGGGGAAGGGAGAGGAGGGGAGAGGAGGGGAAGGGAGAGGAGGGGAGAGGAGGGGAAGGGAGAGGAGGGGAGAGGAGGGGAAGGGAGAGGAGGGGAGAGGAGGGGAAGGGAGAGGAGGGGAGAGGAGGGGAAGGGAGAGGAGGGGAGAGGAGGGGAAGGGAGAGGAGGGGAGAGGAGGGGAAGGGAGAGGAGGGGAGAGGAGGGGAAGGAAGGGGAGAGGAGAGGAGAGGAGTGGAGGGGAGAAGAGGAGAGGAGAGAAGAGAGAAAAGGAAAAGGAAAAGGAAAGAATGAGTGAGTGGATAAGAATGAATGAGTGAACCACAGAGCTTCCGCTGCACAACACCACCACCTCCACTAGACACCTGGGCCATATGAGCTGCATTGCTTTCAGTTCCGTCTCACTTTGGAATAAGCAAATCAGAACTGGTGGTTTCAGAGTCACTCTCAATTCCTCCCTGCCCCTCAACCTCCCTATAAATGCAATGACCTAGATATATCAGTAATTTTATTTACTAGGTTTTGGATACCCAAACCTTTCTGTGGTCTGCTAATAGTAAAAATCAGCTTGGAACATAGACAGCAAATAGCAGGGAAACAATGCCAACAGTGCCCAGCTCCTGTTGACGCCCCCCAGCCTCCATATCTCACAAGATGTATAGGAGTGGTCGCAGAGGAGTTCTACATCCATTGTCTAGTTGGGCCCTCTATCATCCCTCACCTAGACTGTATCAATAGCTTCCTAACTGGCTGGCTCCAATATGATCCTCTTCAACTGCAGGTCCCATCATGACATTTAAAATGTCCACTGGTTCCTCATAACTCACAGGATAAAATCAATGCTCCTTAGCACAGCAGAGGCTTCCCACTGCCCAAGCCTGGCTTCATTTCCCAGGGCTTCCTCCACCCACCCACCAGCTCCCTCTGCTCCTGACAGAGAGCTCCCTTTGAGGGAGATTATGCCTGGTCTTACACAGGCTTTTGTCTACCAGATATGCTTTTTTCTCTCTTTTTCTCCAACTATAGCACTGCAGATCCCTCCAAGCCTATTTCAAATGTCACCTCTGAAACACTTTTCAATCATTTTGTCTTCTCTGTTCCCATTGGCATTTAGGTCATAGGTTTTTCTAGCACTTATCAGATCAGCCTAGAATTATTAGTTGGCTTGTCTGCCTTTTCCACTAAACAATGAGCTCCTAGGTGAAAAACATTGATTCTTATTCAGGTCAGAGTCTCCAGTTCCCAGCAAGCCTGACGCACAGTAGGTACCCAATAAATGTTTGTCATATTAACATAGTTTACATCTGGGAATGAGGATAAAACAGAAAGGGAAGTGACCCAAGATGCAATCAAGAGAATGTTGCAAAAAATCCACAAATTTCTTGAAAACAAAGTAAAGAAAGATCCTCAACACATAAGGATCCTAAAGTAGCAAATGGCTGGAATGTAGCGAGTTTTTGGGCCAACTGTTATCTCACTGTTTGTTAGGAAAGCTGACCATCATTATTTCAGTTTTCCCACCATGTTATATAATTCCACCACGAAACAATTTGTTCCTCATCTGGAAAAGAAACACATTGGTGCAAGCAGAAGATCATGCCATGGATTTGAGACCCGAGTTGGAAAGGACAAAAGAGGGAAGAAAGGAAAGAGGGAAGAAAAGGAACACCTAAAAAGATAAATGCAATGACCTAGTTACATCAGTAATTTTATTTACCAAGTTTTGAGGACCCAGCACTTTTCATGACCTGCTAATAATAATAATCAGCCCAGAACAGAGACAACAAGTGGGAGTGAAGTGATCTCTCCCCTCTTCTTGTTCCTTCTTTGCCAAAATGCCCTTGATTTTCCCCGATTAATTGCACTCCAGTTCTTCTAACATAGAGAATGTCTTCTAAATTACCCTCTGGTGTGAGAGATAATGTAATTTATGAGATGAATGAAATACTCAGCTCCTCAAAGCTCCCCAAATACTTCTTTCAAAAATGATCCACTATTTTCTTAGCTTGAATAGTCTTTTCATACCAACCTCAGTGACTACCAAAACAGTTTAATGTTATTAGAATATCATCAAGTTTCATTCTGTTTAATAAGAGATGGTGACAAGAGATAATTTTAAATACATTTTCCCCAAAATTAAAATCACAAGTTGTAAAATTAATCTTAGAAGTGTCAGTTCAATGTGATGTAATTTCAGTCTCCTTAAACTTATTCTCTTTAACTGCTCTAGTATGGATCTCTAGTAAGAAAATTATAAATATGGCAAAGAAGCTAAAATCTCCAATCTCTGTCTTCATTCTTGATAATGAAAACTGTTATTTGTTTCTTCAATTTATTTGCCACTTTAAATGGATTATCTAAAGGAAATTGATTGACATGGTCAAATATCTCATTGTCTATTCATCATTCAGTGTATATTCATTGAGCATTTATACGTAGAGCATTACTGGTGGGTCCAGGGTGAACTAACAAGAAAAACAAAAGACATTGCATGCCCACTTTCCCCATTCTCTGTAACTAAATCACTTAGAGAACAACCTAGAATAGTACGAAATTAAATGTGGTTTCTATTTACTTATTCATACCCTGTTTCATGTCAAAAAGAGGTTTTGAGGTTTCTTTAAAAAAAATACATGAAATAGAACAGAACAAAACAGAATAAACCAGGATGAAAGGAAGCAAATAGGTGAAGATTCAGTTGAAAGAGGTGGGCTCTAAATGAAGCAAGGAGCTCCATAACAGCCAAAGCAGAGAACAAATGCACACGCAGACACACACAGAGAGGCATGCACACACACAGACACACACAGAGACACAGGCAGACACACACAGACACACACATGCAGACACACACAGAGAGGCATGCACACACACACAGAAACACACACAGAGACACAGGCAGACACACACACACACAGACACACATGCAGACACACACACAGAGACATGCACACACACACAGAAATACAGAGACACAGGCAGACACACACACACAGACACACATATGCAGACACACACAGAGAGACATGCACACACACAGAGATACATGCAGACACATACACAGAGACATGCACACACACACAGAGACATGCAGACACACACACAGAGACACAGGCAGACACACACACAGACCCGGACACAGACACACACATGCAGACACACTCACAGAGACACACACAGACACAAACAGAAACTCATGCACACAAACACACAGAGACACACATAAACATACACAGACACACAGAGAGACACACACAGACACACACAGAGAGACATGCACATGCAGAGATACGTGCAGACACACACACAGAGACAGAGGCAGACACACACACAGACACAGACCCAGACACACACATGCAGACATACTCACAGAGACACACACAGACACATACAAACAGAAACTCACACACACAATCACACAGAGACACACATGCAGACACACATAAACATACACAGACACACAGAGAGACACACACAGACACACACAGAGAGACATGTACACACTGAGATACATGCAGACACACACACAAGAGAAACAGGCAGACATACACACAGACCCGGACACAGACACACACATGCAGACATATTCACAGAGACACACACAGACACATACAAACAGAAACTTACACACACAATCACACAGAGACACACATGCAGACACACATAAACATACACAGACACACACAGAGACATGCACACACACAGAGACACAGATGCACACACAGAGACACACATGTAAACATACACACATAAACATACACAGACACACACATGCAGACACACACAGAGAGACACATGCAGACACACACACAGAGATACAGGCAGACACACACACAGACCTGGACACAGACACACACATGCAGACATACAGAGATACACACAGACACACACACTCAGGCACACACACAGAGACACATATACAGACACACGTAAACATACACAGACACACAGAGACACATGCAGACACACACACACAGAGACATGCACACACATATACACACACAGAGACACATACACATGCATACACATGTAGACATGTATAAACACAGACACACACATACACGCACATCCAGAAACACACAGACGCAACCCAGATTCAGACACATACACACACAGGGACACATGCACACACACACAGACACACACACACATCAGTTGCTTAGAAGAAGCCAGGCTTTTCCAGAAACGAAACTCGAGTGAGGCTTTCCTGGAACATATAAAGAAATGCTGTAATGCTTCCTTGATAACATCATCCCTACAGCTACTGTGAAGTGAGTTCCATGTAACTCTGTGGATGGCAGAGCAGCAAAGTGGGCTGAGCATGCTGCTTTCTAATCCTCACTTCTAGGGTCTCTGGGGAGTCCGATCAGAGCCATAGCCCACATGATGAGATCTAAGGTAGTTGCATGTACGAGGTATCATGAAAGCACAAAAAAAAGAAGTGACCCTTGAGCAACATTCTAAAGGGGGAAGAGGAGTCCAAAGGAAGCAAAATAGTGGGGCATAGGTCAAATCCAGCCTTCAACTTTTTCTTGTGGACCTTTTCAAAATTTAAACTAGTTACTAACATTTAATAATCCAGATTTCCCATTTCTTAAAAGCATATGGGGAGATTTGCTAACACAGAACCCATATTCCTCTATGGCAAAAACTGGCTGAGGCTGACCAGCAGCCGCTATTTCAGAGACAGTGGGCACACACCAGTTTGTCTCAGGCCCACCTAGTCCACTGCAGAAATGGCATATGCAAAGGTATGAAACAGCATGGCACATTAGGAAGACTGGAGTGAAGAGTACATGTAGAAGTGATGAGAAGGAGGCCAGAGTAACCAGGAGGAGCCAGGCCCTATTCAAGACAGCATTTACAGGCAGAATAAAAGTTGCCATACCTGTTCTTTAGCTCATGTGGTCCATTGATTCCACTTGCCAGGAGAAGATCTTAGGGTCTTGTTGTGGCTGTGGTTGTAGATCTTTAATGGAGAGGCTAGGCTAGGTATTTAAGTTGCCCCTCTGCAAGAGGCTTCCTATGAACATTACCCTTAGAAAACTCACATCTCCCTCTCTTTCCTGCAACAGGATGAGTTCCACACTTAAATGCAGCGGTCATAAATAAACCTCAGGAATCTGTGTCTGCTGGACATTTCTTCTGTATCTGGAAACCCACACTATGGCACATCTTCCCCACTCCTTTCTGCAGATTCAACACTCAATGCAAAGATAGCCTCTTTATGAAGCCATCTGTTTTTCATCCACCTGGGGGTAACCTCTCTCACTCCTTCAAATCCCTTGAGGCCCTCAGAACTTGGTATCTTGTATCAGAGTTATTTGTGTATACATTTGTTTCCTTATTTGATTGTTGGGATTTGAGAAGAGGAGTACTATAAGTACTTCCAGAATAAGAGAAAGTATCTTCCATTTGGTATTAGTCTGTGTCCTTCACACTCTTATCACCTCCCCAGTCATTCAGTCCATAATCCACAATCAACCACCTACCGTGTTCCAGACACTGTTCTAGGCATGGAACAACCACACTCCAAAAGACAGAAAACCATTTTGGTGTCAAAGAATTTACATTCTAGGAGATAGATATGTTTACTTGTAAGCAAATAGATATAATAGGGCAATAAAACACAGTGAAATCAAAGACAATGGCTAGGGTAGTAATGCCCACTTGGAGACTGGTGATTAGAAATGGCCTTTATGAAAAAATGGCATTTGAGCTGAGACCCAAATAAATTATGAGGAAGAAACCATCCTTGGGAACATCTGAGGGCAAAGTGTTCCAGACAGAAGGAAGAGCAAAGGCACAGGCCCTGAAGCAGGGACAAGCCTGGCATGTTTGCAGAATAAATAAGAGGCTAGAGTGGCTGGAGAGTAGTGACTGAGGACAGAACAAAGGAAAATGTGGCCAGAGAGGTGAGCACTCTAATGCCCTGTGGACTAACCAGACCAGGGGCCAGCAAACTATGACCCATGAACCAAACCCAACCTGCTGTTTCGTTTTGTATGGCCAGTGTGCTAAGATTTTTAGGTATTTAATTGGTTGGAAAAAAATTTTAAAAATGATATTTTATGGCACATGAAAATCACATAAAGTTCAAACTTCAGCATCCATAAATAAAGATTTACTGGAATGCAGTCACACCCATCCATTTATGGCCTATGGCTGCTCTCGAGCATCAACAGCAGTTGAATAAGTTGCGGCAGAGGCCATAAGACCCACAAAGCCTATGATATTTACTATCTGGCCCTTATAGAAAAATTTGCCAACCCTTGAAGTAGACTATAAGCTTCCTAAGGTCCATTCATTTATTCAACAAATATTCCTAGAGGGCTTTCTGTGTCAGGCATTATGTTGGTTCCTGGGGATACATGGTGGATTAAGTCATACAATGGGAGATTCTGAATTCCAATAAAAGTATGTCCAATGCTGGGTGAGAAGGAAGGCAGTTTTCTTTGAGTTCAAGGATTTACAAAACTCTGTGACCCATGTCTTCCTCCGGCTGAACAGAGGCATCTGGCCCCATTTTCATCAACCCAAAAAGAAGAGAGAAGCTGGGTCCTGAAAAGTGACCAGCTTGTTATAGAAATGAAGACAATCAGCAAAATCCAAGGGCTGTGGAATATGTTGAGTCAAACTTTTTTGTTTCAGAGCAAATACGAAAAAAGAAGATGAAGTCCTCAGAAACGGAATATTATTTAGCAAGCACTGGAAAGTGTTCTCGCTGCACTAATGAGTCATTAAGTGAGGCGTTTGGGAACTGGGGAGGCGCTATAATTAGGTTATCTGTATTTTTAACACAAGAAAAATAATCCAAGGCGGCATTAACCAATGCAGCTGTATTGGAAGGGGGACAGCTCTCTGCAAGTCTCCAAACAGAGGGGAATCATTTTTAACCACTCAGAGCTCAGTTGAGCAGTTAATTTAACAAAATGCATAAGAACAAACCCTCAGCCATCAGTACCCATCCTTAACTGTCTCCTCACTTTACCACAACTAGAAAACAACGCCCCATTCCAAAACACCAGGCCTGTACAGATATCAGTTTAGATGGAGTGGAAACAGCAAATCTGATCATAACAAAAGGGGAACAGAAATTAAGTGAGTGATGGGTTAGGGATTTCACATAATTAAATTGTCAAAGGCCACAAAAAGATTGCGAAAATCAGGGATATCACCATCACGGGGGAAGGGAGAGGGGATTTAGTTTCAAATACATTTCTGAGGAAGATGAAGAAAAAATAGATGTCCAGATTGCTCATTTTTGGCCTAATGAATAAATCATCGTGCCCCCACCCTCCACCCCCAATGCACCTGCTGCTTTGAAAAGTCCTTTCCACACCAACCCAACAGTAAATGCCTCACGATGGCTCCAACAAGGCTGGAGTCCCGCCAATGAAAATTACCACTCTTCAACCAAGATAAACATCATATTACTTCATTACCCTTTTAAAACATATGCAAATTAAATCCATTATTCTTTTTTCACCCAGAAATGAAGTTCGTTTGGCTGGAATTCAGCGATTCCTTTTGTTGCAGTTGACCATGAATGAATGAACTTCGTGTAGATGGTGCCCACTCCCCATCTTTGAATCAAACATTAATACCATTTGACAGTAATAAATAACACTTATCACAATAGGGATGGAATAATGATTTTCCCACTCAGCTGGCTCATCAGAGCCTATCAGCTGACAACTGCATAAATGAGATTAGCATAACAGCTGCCTATGACAAATGTATCTAAATCCTTCTAATGCCAACTAGTGCTTTGATCTTCCTATCAAGTTGATGCCAAAACCCAAATCCATTTCTGCAAAATACATCTTGTTTATTATAGATACATATGTATGTCCCAGCACAGTCTGCAATCCCAAGACATCCTTAATTAAAAGAACTTGGAATATTGATTGGAAATTGTCACCTCTGGCTTTGTACACCCTCCCATGACTTAGCTGAATATTTTAAGAAATTTATTTTCAAAATGGAGCTGAGGCTGTGCCTTCCCATACTTCCTCTTGAGTCACTCACCAGAATGTAATGAGGTCCCATTCTGATGTTTTCAAATGAAAATAATTACTATGGTTTCATTTTGATTATTGCCTTTCAGAGGTATCAGGTTCATAAAAATTTAAATCAACTCCAAGTAACATAAGCCACAGTCCTTTACTTCCTATTACACAATCACAATGAAACACAGACTTGTTCTTTGTTTCAGAATGCAAATGGAGTTTGAGATCAAACCTGAACTATAATGTCTTCATTTGTCTCCTCAACAATCCACAGTGCTGATGAAGGTAATATGAGGAACAGTAAATACACATTTTTGGTGTCCGGATCATTGCAAGTCTCAATTTGTTTCTCCTGCTGAACTTGAAGTAGAAGCAAGACAGAAAATTCAATGTCCAGGGAATAACACATAGGAAATGTGTGGGAGATTCGGATGTAAGGAATTAGAGAGCCCCGTAAGAAAAAAGAGGCAGTTCAGTTTAGAAAGCAAGGCTAACACATGAATGGAATGTGCATCTAGGTATTCCCATGGTACACACTAAAGGCAAAGGGTAGTAGCATATGATTTACTTTCTTCTCTTCTGTGTGAAGCATGTTAATCACATCCATATCATAACACTCCCCTAAACAATTAAATTAGCCAGTCAGTCAGCAGTCATTCACTTATACAGTAAATATTTGTCAGGAGCCTGCCATGTACAATTCTAGGTGCTAGGATATCAAATAAAAAAAAAAACAGATAGATAAGGTCCTTGACCTCAGGGGACTTGCATTCTAGGGGGCTAATTCCAGAGCTATTGAAAAATAACTGTAGCAGTGAAGAGAGAGAAGACACGTTTTGGATCACATACCAGAGAAGACTTGAATAGATTCTAACATTTGCACAAATATGGGCAGTCACCAGTAAGAACAGACACAAACGCTTTAGGCAAATGCAGTTGATTAAGACTTCATTTTAGGTCTGACTTTTAAGCAACTTGTAGGCTGAGGTTGAAACTCCTCTGCAACTAATTAAGCAACCCAATATATGAGCTCAAATTGAAACAGCAGGGAATACTCATTAATTTATTTAACAAATGTGTATTGATCAGCCACTATGTGCTAAGGACACAAATGTGTATAAAAGGGAGACCCACTCTCTGTTCTATGTGGCATCCCATCCTGAAGGTGGAATTATGATGAAATCACAGTGCCACAAAAGTAACATCTACTCTGCTGGGGGAAATCAGGCAAGATCTCCGTGAAGACGTGGCCTTTAAACTGAGAACTAAGGATGCGGCCTAGCCAAATACAGAGAGGAGAATCGGTGTGATATTGGATAATAACAAAAGGCAGGTAGATCAGAGCAAAAGTTTCACCAAGATCCAATTAAGGGGACTTTGGCTATTAATACCAGACACCACTGTAGTTGTCATAAAATTATTTGTAGATGGCTGGACATGTGTTTCTTTGGGTTAATTCTTAGTAAACCATCTATGTTTCATTGTATTAGTCCATCCATGAGTGAAAGATTCCCCAAGTATTATGAAGGCAAGGCTTCATCTCCCGCCAAGAGAAGGTAGATTTAAAAATAACAATAATAATAATAATAATACATGTAGAAGAAAGGTGTTGAAATAAAATCTAGTCCTTGTTAGTTTTGCCACACAAAAGCTACACTTTCAACAAATATTTGTTGGTTGATTTTTATATCACTGGTTCCACTGAAAAGGACTCTGAAGTTCTATAAGTATTATATTCATTGTTGTTAGAATAAACTTAAGTATCACACAAGCAAATTCTGCTATTTTTCAAATATATGTAGGTGGTTCTATGAACTAACAAAAAAGACGTTATTTAATTTAATTAATTAATTTATTTATTTATTGAGACAGAGTCTTACTCTGTTGCCGAGGCTGGAGTGCAGCAGTACAATCATGGCTCACTGCAACCACTGCTTCCTGGGCTCAAGCAATTCTCGTGCCTCAGCCTCCCGAGTAGCTGGGACTACAGATGCATGCCACCACACCTGGCTAATTTTTGTATTTGTAGTAGAGATGGGGTTTCACCATGTTGGCCAGGCTGGTCTCGAACTCTTAACTTCAAGTGATCTGTCTGCCTTCACCTCTCAAAGTGCTGGGATTACAGGCATGAGCCAATATGCCCAGCCAAATACTTCTTTTTTTTTTTTTTTTTTTTGAGATGGAGTTTCATCCTTGTTGCCCAGGCTGGAGTGCAGTGGCACGATTTTGGCTCACTGCAACCTCCACCTCCTGGGTTCAAGCGATTCTCCTGCCTCAGCCTCCTGAGTAACCGGGATTACAGGGGCCTGCCACCACACCAGGCTAAATTTTTTGTATTTTTAGTAGAGATGGAGTTTCATCATGTCGGCCAGGCTGGTCACAAACTCCTGACCTCAGGTGATCCACCCATCTCAGCCTCCCAAAGTGCAGGGATTGCAGGCATGAGCCACTGCACCCGGCCCGAAGACATTTGTTTTAAAGCACCACTGAATTTGTCATAGCTCTATCATTGTGTATTATGCCAGCCCCGAGACACAAAAGTACTAATAGTGTAAAATTGTTAGCCGGGCCTGGTGGCTCACACCTGTAATCCCAGCACTTTGGGAGGCCAAGGTAGGCAGATCCCTTGAGGTCAGGAGTTCGTGAGCAGCCTGGTCAACATGGTGAAACCCTGTCTCTACTGAAAATACATAATTAGCCAGGAGTGGTGGCACATGCCTGTAGTCCCAGCTACTCGGGAGGCTGAGGCAGGAGAATCACTTTAAACTGGTAGGCGGAAGTTGCAGTGAGCCAAGACTGTGCCATCACAGTCTAGCCTGGGCAACTCCTTCTCAAAAGAAAAACAAAAACAAAATTGTTAAATGTAGAAGTTTTCATATTGGAAAAATTGGAAACTTCTGGTCTATGTGATGAAAATGCCACATGGAAAAATGATGGATTTTGTGTTATTAGTCTTAACTAGCTAATGATTCAGAATAACCAAGCAGCTGATTCACTTCACTTCATAGAATTTATCGTTAATATGACCCCAGGGGCCTCTATTTGATTCATATCAACATGCCATATATCCAAACTGGAAAACAAAATAATGGAATCAATAAATTCAGTGTTATTAAGAAGCTCATATGTTTTCATTTCATCATTTACTGAAAAAAAGTCTGGCCATGTTTTGGGTTTGCTCGTTTGCATTCTGAGCACTTGCTATATGCCTGGCACTTTGACATTAGATAATATCAACAAAACTTTGGTGATGCTATGGAAGCATCTTTGATGATGTTATGGGGGATGTAGTACTATTAAAAACATGTTTCCTGACTTCAAGGAAATTACAATGCAATTGAGAAGCAAAGATTTATGCCGAAGTTCCAATACAAGACAGGAAGCGCCAAATGCCATAAGAAATACAGGCGCTTAGAAAAGGAAAATTGTCCCAAATACTGATACCACTAAAGGCTGTGGAAGAGAAAACATAGAAAGTGAGTCTGGGAGGGTGGACTGCACCAGGCATCTGGACCACAAAGTGGTCAGATTGGCTAAAATTTCAGGTGGCAAGAGAAGAAATGAGGAACCAAATTTTGAGATCACTTGATGGAGGGTCTTAACTGACGCAGTGGGACTCAGTAGGGTTTAAGAAGCCATTATATACTTAAAAAGAAAAAAAAACAAAACTACAGAGTAAGCCTTTATTTTCTTTACAACACAAGGAGCCTGGAAGGGGGCAGCCCGGGGCTGGTACAGCTGTTCCACAATGTTGTCAGTTTCCTTGTGTCTTTCCATACCATCATTCTTTTTTTTTTCTTCAATTGTGGTTTAAAAAACGACAACACATATCATAAAATGTATCTTCTTAACCATTTCTAAGGAGAAAGTTCAATAGTGTTACATTCGCTTGTTATGCAACAAGTTGACAAGTGAACTTTTCATCTTGCAAAGCCAAAACTGGATTCCTGTTAAACTCTCCATTTCTCCCTCCGCCATTCTGTTTTCTGTTTTGATGAATTCAACTGCCTTAAATATCTTATATAAGTGGAATCATACAGTATTTGTCTTTTGGTGGCTGGCTTATTTCACTTGACATAATGTCCTCGGGGTTCTTCAATGTTGTAGCATGTGACAGGATTTCCTTTCTTTTGAAGATTGAATAATATTCTTCTGTGTGTATAAACTCATCTTGTTTACCTGTTCATTGGTAGAGGGACCTGTGACTTGCTTCTGCCTCTTGGCTCTGATCATGCTGCTGACTAAAGTTGCTGTGAACATGGGTGTGCCACCATTCAATTTTTAAGTGGGAGAAAATAAGACACACAGACAAACAGCCATCAAGATTTAATTATATTTGCCTCATTCAACTTCTTATTGCCTACTAAGTAATAAGAGAAAAGAACTTATTAAAAGGTACAAGTGGCTTTCACGCAGAATTTGGCTTTAAAGCCCACGGGAATAGCCTGTCCAACCAACTCTCCCTTCATCCTCCTACACACAGGCGTCAGAGCTTTTTTGATAGTAGAGTATTACTTGCCTACTGAACTCCAAAAAATATTGGCATTGTCCACTATTTAATTTTGAAATAGAAGGAAACATGAGTTTTAACTAGGATCCCTAAGTTCAGACACTTGAAATGTCTGACAAACATCAATGTTGAATTAATATGGAAGTTCCTACTTCTCAGAAAAGGAAACCTCTGTGATAAACTTCAAAGAAAAACATATTTTAAATTATCATCCTATGGTTGGATGGGGCTTAATAAAAATCAATTCAAAATGAAGCATCCAATATCTACATAATTCTTTCCATTGCTTCCTTTAGGACTTAGTTCAAACAGCACCTTCTCAACAACACCATTCCTGCACCAAACCCTTTAAAATTATACCTCCCCTAACCCCCAGCTCTCTCTTTTTCCCTTTCCGGATTTATTGTTCTTCATAGTCCTTATCACCTTCTAATCTCCTTATTTATATTTACTTTTTTATTTTCCCCTGTCTTCCCACTCTAGAATGTTCCACGAGGTCAGGGATTGTGTCTGCTTTGTTCTCTCAGAGCTTCTTTGTTCTCTTCTGTTTCCCCGGTACCCATCACATAGTCAGCACTCAGTATTATTTGTCAAATTGGTGAATAAATAAATTAATGAGTTATAATCTGAAAGTAACTGTAGTAAATGCCTTTTGATATTGACAACAACCCCTTTTGTCAGAAAACTGGCCCTGACCTCAGGCTTGAGCCCTGACAGCCATTTTTGGAGTATTCAGTCTCACCACCCAAAAGAGGGCACGACCCTAACCAAACTAGCAGATTGCCTCACCCAGAAATTAAAATTGGAACTGAGAGATGCTAATCTGGGGCTCTGTGTGTGGCTGCAAGCGAGGTGCTTCGAAGCAGGGGCAATAGGGCATCCAAAGAAAGCTGATCTTCTGCAAGAGTTGAGGAGGTTGCACAGAGACAGGCAGGGATGCAAGCAAAACCAGGTGACCCCAGAGGGACGGAAGGAACTAGCACCTTGCTTCTAGGTGGTTTCCTTGATTTTACTCCTAGCTTCTTGTAGATGCTGGCACATACCCCTGTATACTTACAATAAATTCCCTTTCTTGCTACAGCTATCTTGGCATGGGTTTCTATTCCTTACAACTACAACAGCCTTAACTGGGATAGTGACATAAAACATTTCCTAGTGCAGATGATAAATGTGTTTGCATTCATCAAAGTGATATTTCAAAGGGTCCGTGGTCAAATAAGTGCTCTCGCCTTTTCTGCACTTTGTTGCTTCATTTAGAATCACTTGGAGGAGGGTTAACGCTGCAGTTTGAAGACAGGGCTCTTTATGTGGCTTTTTCATATGATAATGTAGAGTATATTTTCAGCCTAGCCTTCAATCAAATGGGCATCGTCTTAAGGAGATATAATTATAGCCGCTATTTCGCCGGCTCTTAATTGAAGACAAAGCAAACAGTGTGCTAAGAAATTATATTCAATGATGACACTTCTAACAGCAGGGAGAAGAGGGCCAGTCAGTATTGAGTAACTGCACATTCCCAGTGTGCATCTAATCCCCAGAGGACTCTCCCGATAAATTGCAGAGACATGAGGATTGTTGGGTGTTTTTCTTGGGTGGATGGATTGTGGTTACTTTAATAGGCGGTGAAATGATTGGTGCTGGAAAACCCAACAAATCCAAATAAAATAAAGAAAAATAATTTTGATTATCAGTAAATTGTATTCAGTAATAACCACTGAAGAATCCAGTGAAAACAACTTAGATAAAACAGTGCATCATTTTTTGGTTTTAGTTTTGGTTTTGTTGTTGCTGGGTTGTTGTTTTTCTTTTGTTTCTTTTACAATTAACCATTCAAATTCACACTGGAATGCTGTATCTTCCAGTGAATATTCAGTATTTCCATAACCTTGACTTTTTGTAGTTTAAAATTATACAAAAGTTAAAATGGTGTTAAAATGATTAACAATGGTAATGTATTCTCCCTTAATACTTCAGACAATCAGCGACTGAAACATAATTGGAGAACAGTTGGTTCGTAGTCCAATTACTTATCCGTCTCTGTTTCACAAGACAGAACTCTGACTTGGTCAATCATAAAAGTGATCAAGCCACGTCACACATCTACTATTGTAAAATAACTGCATTTCAAATATACACATTTCAAAATGTGTTTGAAAAGTGGGGAATAAGAGAAAATAATTTCAAGAAACACAAGGGATACATGCCTGTGTAAAGCTTTCTAATTCTTTTTTTTCTTTTATTTCAAACACTACATAAATTTCACTCAGACAATTGGGTTTGTGTGTAAATACAACTGACTGGTTCTCATTGCAAAAACTCATTTCCCGCTTTTCAGCTAATAATATTTCCCTTTTCTTCCACCTCATTACTTCAAGCTCTCCTCCACTGTTCTAAGCTAAGTAATTTCTCTTTCTTCTCACAGTCTGCACCTTTACAAATATTTGCAAATGGTTATCGTGCCCTATCCTGGTACTTATTTAACAGGAAAAACCTTCAGTGTCTTTAATACTTAATAACTAGAGCACTGCCTTAACTGTTTTTCTCCCCTGCAATTTCAACTGTCTAACGTGTTATGGTAATTATCTAAAGCAGTCCTTACCGCATGATATTGAACTCCAAATTCATTTCGCTTTTCTTAGCAAATCCTGTCTTGGGTGAAACTGTTCTAAGAGGTTATCAGAGCCACTGAAAAGTTATCAAAGAGCCACCACTGAGTCCTGGACAGTCAGAAGACCTTGGTCACAAGATCTAACTCATAGTAATCTTTCCTCCACCACTGTGTGGCTTCGGGAAAATCACTACTTCCATGGATCTCACTTTTATTTTCTACAAAGTAAGAGTTCAAATAGATCATCTCTAAGATGTCTTCTAAATCCACGATTGTAAAGCTAACCTATATTTTTAGAGTATCCTTTTAAAATCTAAATTTAATCAAGTCGCTCCTTCTTAAGAGCCTTCAGTTCCTTCCTATTGCACTTAGAATTAAATCAAACTTTTTACAAAGCCGACTAAGCCCTGTGTGATCTAGCCTCTCCCTACATTTCCAACCTCAGCATGTATCACCTTTTCCATTTATCTTAGGTTGGGTTCCTCCAAATGAGGCTCTGAAACAAGGACATGAATCCAAGTAGCTTATTTGAAAAGCAACTGCCAAGGGAATGGGGAAGGAAGGGAGTGTAAGGAAGGAAACCAAATGAAAGGATTCTTATCGAAGAGCTTATTGCAATGGGCAGCCAAGGTTCCATCCCACTGAGGATTCCCAGGAGACAGTCAAAAGCACAGAACATGCCTTCGAGTTATCTGTCCCAAGGTGAGGGGGAGGCTGGGATGATGTTGACCCACCAACTCTCACTCATTGTAGGTTGAGAACAGCTCCTGGAGCATCAACTTCCCGGCACCTGTAGCCTGCCTAGTATGTTGACCCATCATGATGGAGAAAGCTACTACTAGAGACAGGAACACAGTGCTGCGGGGTTCTGAGCAGTATACTGACACATCTGCTGCCCCACCATTTATTAAAATCCAGCCACACACACTGTCTTCCGGTTCCTTGGGCTTGTCCTCCTCTTCCCCCTTAGACCTCTGTGTACATGACCCTCTCTGACTCAGACATCTTGCAAGGTTCCCTCCTTCTAGGTCTGAGCATCACTTTCTGAGGCAAGTCTTCCTTGGCCATCCTATTTAGCTTCCCTTCCCTTCTTTTATTTAGGTAACACTCCATGCTTGTTTCTTTTATAGCATCCTTCACACCTTGTAATTATTTATTCTATTATTGCTTTGTTCAAAAAAAAAGACAGGGTCTCGCTATGTTGCCCAGGCTGGACTCCACCTCCTGGGCTTCAGGAATCCTCCTGCCTCAGCCTCCCAAGTAGCTGGGACTACAGGCATGCAACACCACTCCTGGCTATTATTTAATCTATTTTATATTTTTATGCTTCACTAGATTGTAAGTTGCCCTTGGGGAGGGGCCTTGTCTATTTTATTTCTTAATGTATAACCAGCCCCTATCTCACTTAGTACCTAATAAATGGCTGGTATTCACTAAATTGTTCTTACATGAGTGAACTGTTGAAAGCCACGGTTGTTTGTAAAAATCATTCATTTATACACAACAACTAAAAAGGTTTTGACGAGACGGTGAGAAAATGTTCTGATGCCCAATTCCCCTACGCACTGAAAAGTGCTAATTTCAATGGTATCCTGGAGGAGCAGTACTCCATAGGTAGTCTAGTTTAAGTAAATTATATAAGTGTAGTAATTGGCTTAAGCAAGAATTCAGCATGCTAAAGCAGTCAGAAGATGGGATTCCAGTCTCAGCCTTCTATGCTTCAGGCCATAATCGTGACTTTCTGGGTCTCGTGAGTGTCTGTGAGTGTGTGTATGTTTGTGTGTGTGTGTGTGTGTTTCAGAGTTCTTAATTTTTTCTATTAGAAAGATAATGATGAAATTGGATTATATCTTTAAGTCCCTCCTTAAGCCCTAATATTTTCTTAGTCAATTAAAGTGAGAAACATAAATACGGCCCTTGCATATTATAGGTGCTCAGCAAATATTTGGTATTTGAATGTTTAGGATGTAAATGACTGGGCCACAAGTACAATGACATGAAATTCTGCTAACAAAAATCTCAGATTCTTTATCAGCAAAAAGTGATGGTCTTAAGTAACATGAGTCAGGGATGGTGAATACCTGCTGTGAGTACCACTGTTACCTCAGTCTGTACTCATGGCCGATGTCACTAATCAATTACCACTCTCTTTTCCACTTATCCAAACTGTAGCCCCAGAAACCTGGCAGACACTCTCTTAACCAAGAGATCAATGTTAATGTTGCTGGTGATACATTATGTTGAAAGCAGAATAGCATGATATGATATGATATGATATGATGAGAAAGGATTTCACCTTTGTGACATTCTTCCCCAAAACCCCAGCCTAATGAGAAAGACATCAAGACAAGCCCATTCTGAGGGATATTCTATAAAATACCTGACCAGTACTCCACAAAACTCTCAAGATCATGAAAAACCAGGAAAGACTGAGAAACTGTAACAGACTAGAAAAAACTAAAGAGACAGAATGACTAAATTCAATGTGGCATCTAGACTGTCCTTGATCTTGATACCCTGGAAAAAGAGCATCAGTGAAAGACAAAACATATATAAAAATATATAATCCTGATTTTATATATATTATATATTTTTTATATATTTAATAATTTAATATATGTTTTATATATAATCTGAATAAATTCTAGAGTTCAGTTAATAGTAATGTACTAATGTTAACTTCCCGGTTTTGACAAATCCACCATCACTATGTAAGACGCTAACATTAGGAAGAACAGGGTAACAGGTATACAGGAAGTCTTGTATTATCTTTGTGATGTTTCTGTAAATCTAAAATTATTCCAAATTTTAAAAAGGGTACTTGTTTTCAAAAGTGAATGAACTAGTCCCTCTTATAATCAGTACAAACATGTGTAACACATTTAACCTCTTTGAGCTTCACCTACCTCATCAGTATAAGCATCTTTAATCTTTACAGATATTCTAATGCAGATAAAGAAGATTGAAATTACTTACTATCAAATTCTTCCAATTAGAACATCCAGCTTGAGGCACATACTAGGAAATAAATGATCCTGCCAAACCCAGTGTTGCTTTTTCCACTTTCAAGTAATTTAAGAGTTTCTATGCAACCACAGACTTTCTTAAATGAATGCCTTTTTTTAAAAAAAATTAATTTTCAAAACATCTTTTACTTCTGCCCAAATTTAATTGCAAATCTTGAGATCTGGGCACAGGGAGAATTTATGGAGTACTTTGATACTAAGGAATCACTGCCCCTAACACTAACAATCAACTAAATTGCTACAAATCTTCTCTTAATACCCTCCAGATGACATCTTGGCTGGGGATAGTCTTTGTAAGATTCATACAGCTTTTCCCTTGAAGATACATACCAGGCACAGGATTCTGGCTTTCTATGTACTTACGGATCCCATAATTCATTGTCTAGGTGAAATAGGCTGCTTTTGAAAACTTGGAGACTACAGCCTTCACTTTTCAAATTGTGTAGCTAGCAGATTTCATTTACAGTATATTGCAACAAGTCCCTGGGAGTTTCCACCAAAGCCCATTAATCAGAATCAGTTAACAAAAATGTTCAAAAGAATTTCCCATTTCTGCAGATAGACAAGGTTGAGAAATATCAGAGGTAGAGTTATATAGTGTGAAATGACACTTTCTAAAGGGCTCTTTTGAGCAATTTATTAAGAATTTGTCAAAGACATGCCAAGTGCTCATCAGTGAATTAGGCATGTATTATAACGCTTATTGTAGCATTTAAAGATCATGATACTTATCACTTAGATTGTACTTAATGTGCTCAAAACATTTTCATTTCTAATTAAATATTCTCCCACGTGTATCTGTGTAGAGAAATAACCATTTACAGGAGGAAGAAATACCCAGACTCACAAATAAAAAAATCCATCAAAAAAAGGCTTGGGAACTTGAGTACAGTATTAAAAATGTAGGCAAATGTATAACATCTTGAGCTTCAGCCAGAAGTCTCAGTCGGTTCCCCAAACAACCATTTGGAGTTCCATCTTTTCGTCAAAATGAGCCTTCACGCTTTTTTTTTTTTTTTTCCTGAAGTTTTAGCTGCTCTAGACAGGGGCTTCTGAGGTTTAGGCTAATTATGTGGAGAAAACAGGGAAACCAGGCAATTCTATTTTCCAAAATATGGGGTTTGTCTTTTCAGAAATCGGGCTCAATGAATAGAAGTTCAACATACTCCAGCTTTAATAACTTCTTTTTCTTCATTTTTTTCCTCCAGGCTTTAAAAGAGGTATCACTGTCTCCTGATGGGATCAGCATTTTGGTAGAGTCACAACCAAAAGGCGAGTCCATCTTCACAGGTAACAATTTTGCTATTTGAAAATATGGGGTCAGGCATGATGGCTCATTCCTGTAATCCCAGCACTTAGGGAAGCTGAAGCAGGTGGATCACTTAAGGTCAGGAGTTCGAGACCATCCTGGCCAACATGGTGAAACCCTGTCTCTACAAAAAAAAAAAAAGAAATACAAAAAGTAGCCAGGCATGCTGGCAGTTGCCTGTAATCCCAGCTACTTGGGAAGCTGAGGAAAGAGAATCACTTGAACCCCAGAGGCGGAGGTTGCAGTGAGCTGAGATCACGCCACTTCACTCCAGCCTAGGCGACAGAGTGAGGACTCGGTCTCAACAAAAACAAAAACAAAAATGAGATAAGGAGTTTGGCTGAGAGAAATTTGGGCTTCAAAATTCAAATTCCACAACTCTGTGAGCTCTAATATTAATGTCCAAACTGTAAGTCCAGTGTTAGACAAGATGTTAGTATTTACTCAAATGTAATAATGCATAGCCTTCGTTCCAGGCAAGAGACTTCTAAGAATCCATCCCACAGTCACACTGTATACAACGTGTATGTACAAGTGTGTTTACTGCAGCACTGCTTATAATAGGGAAACATTGGAATGTTCCAAAATGCCCCTTTATAGGGAAATAGTAGTTAACCCATCTATCTTAGTCCATTCGGCATGCTAAAACAAAATATTAACAGATGCTGGCGAGGTTGTGAAGAAAAGGGAACACTTTTACACTGTTGGTGAGAGTGTAAATTAGTTCAACAATTGTGGAAAGCAGTGTGGCAATTCCTCAAAAAGCTAAAAACAGAACTACCACTCAACCCAGCAATTCCATTACTGGATATATACCAAAAGGAATAAAAACCATTTTACCATAAAGACACATGCACACGTATGTTCATTGCAGCACTATTCACAATAGCAAAGACATGAAATCAGCCTAAATGCCCATCAATGGATAAAGAAAATGGAGCACATACGTACCATGGAATACTATGCAGCCATAAAAAAGAATTAGATCATATCTTTTGCAGGAACATGGATGGAGCTGGAGATCATTATCCTTAGCAAACTAACACAGGAACAGAAAACCAAATACTGCATGTTCCTTATAAGTGGGAGCTAAACGATGAGGATACATGGACACAGAGAGGGAAACAACAGATACTAGGGCCTACTTGAGGGTGGAGGGTGGGAAGAGGGAGACGATCAGAAAAAATAACTATTGAGTACTAGGCTTAATACACCTGTGATGAAACAATCTGTACAAGAAACCCCCATGACACAAGTTTATTTATATAACAAACCTACACATGTACCCATGAACCTAAAATAAAAGTTTAAATAATAATAATAATAAAATAAGACAAAAACAAAATATCATGAGCTGGGTGGCTTATAAACAATTATAAATTTATTCCTCTCAGTTCTAGAAGCTGGAAGTTCAAGATCAGAGTGTCAGCATGGTCAGTTTCTAGTGAGGGCCCTTTCCCATGTCACAGACTGCCAACTTCTAGCTGTGTCCTCACACAGTGAGATAGGCAGGCAGTTCTCTAGGGCCCGTTTTATAAGGACACAAATCCCATTCATGAGGGCTCCACCCTCATGGCCCAATCATCTCCCATAGGCCCCATCCCCTAATACCATCACATTGAGGATTAGGATTTCAACATAAAAATTCCAGAAGAAATAAAAATTAAATCCAATGGACAACCTAATATGATACAATCCTGGAAAACAATAAGATAGAACTCTGGTCATGTCAACTAGTTATTATGTTGCTCCATAGAGAATTAGTCACAATTTTACTCAGAAAGAGTTAGAGTTTTCCCAAAGCTAACTTACCTGGGAGATAAATGTTGTTGTTAAGCATATGAGCAACAGAACCAGATGATGCGGTTCAAATCCCAGCTCTGCCCTCCATGTGACGTTGGTCTAGTTGACTATGTCCATGATCTTTGGTTTCATTGTCTAGAAAATGGGGATGATATTGACAGTATCCCCTTACAGGATTTTTATGAGATTTAAATGAGGCAATATGTGTACAGTGTTTAGCACGGTGCCTAGCACAGAGGAAGTATCCAATAAATATCACCTATTATTACAGTACACAGCCAGAAAGGATCTGAGAGCCTCACTACTCAAAGTGTGGTTTGTACAGAGGAAGCAGCAGCATCCCCTGGGAATTTGCTGGAATGCAGAATCTCAGGCCCCACTCCAGATCTACTAAACCCGAATCTGCATTTTAACAAGATCCCAGATGATTCCTGTGTATGTTATGGTTTGAAAGTAGTTGGTATGACATAGAAACTGAGATTGTGAATTTCCAACAAGCTCCCTGACGCTGCTGCTTCTGGTCTGTTGCCCACAATTTGAGTAGCACATCAAAGTTTGAGAAGTGCTGGCTTGAAGAATGCACAGTTCTGCCCCCTCAATTTATAGATAAAGAAACTGAGCTCTTTGAGAACCTGGGCCTTGACAACCGAGGCCAAAGGACTCGGGCTTCCTCCTTATCCTCTGTCCTGGCAAAGCATAGGCAGGAAGGCAGCTGGGTTCTATGGCCTACATGAGGACATCCCCCTGGACTGTGTCCACACCACAGGGAGAGCCCTTATCAGCCAAGAGGCTACAAGATCCCTGTAAGAGTCAGGCCTCTTGCCCAGGGAAGGAGGGCATGGGAAAAGTCCAGAAACATGTTTTTGGTAGATGGCCCAGGTGGTGGCATGGCACAGCAGACAGGACACTGGCTTTGACATCAGAGACCTGGGGTAGAATAGAATTGCTATCACAGGATAACCATGTGATGTCGAGAATTCACCTCAACTCAAACCTCTGCCCTCCTTGAGCCCTGACCTCCTTATCTGTAAAATGGGTATGAGAATACGTTTAAGAAGAAAAGAAAAAAAAACCTGAGCTCTGAAAATGTTAATTGACTTATTGAAGTCATATGCCAGTCCGTAGTAAATCTGGGACTCAGACCCGGCAGTCCTTACTCTGAAATGTAGACTTTGAACAAAAATGTCAGGTCACAAATTGTCAGACCAGCACAGTTCTCCAAGAGCACAGCATATTTGATATGAACTCACTCTCAGATTCTGAGATTCTGTATGCATGTCAAGGTAAGTGAGACCCTAAATGGTTGTTTTAATGAATGCAATGTTATAATTCACACAGAGTCACTGTTGTACCTAGCAAATTCATAATTAGAGGTAATTTTGCACCTGCTGTCACGGGAAGATGGCATTTCCTTTAATTTAGCTTGATGCCTTGATTATATTGTGGGAGCGGCAGGAGACAAGGCAATCTCTCACTCCACTTCTAGAGAAAACACACAGCCTTTAGTTTGTAGTTGTGATTAATAAAGCTACTCAGCACCTTGGAGTCATCAGCCACCACTTCTCGTCATGCTGATGCAAAGTCTTCCATAAGGCAGGAGTGTGTGTCACTGCCCAACCTGTTGCAGAAACGACAAGAGGTTACTGGGTTCTTTTTAGGGTGAGCCATCCCAAGAATTCCACTCAAACCAACTTCAAAACATAATCACTGACGCGACTATGAATTTCAGGCCACTAAGTCAGAGTCACAAAAAACTTAATGTTATATTCCTATAACTGAACTTACTTTCCAGTTCCAGGCCCTGTTCCAGGAGTTTGGGATTCTTCTTTTTATTTTTTTTTTCATGGGCTACTTTAGTTTGGGGTGACTTATCTAGAGCCAAGTCATTAGGGAAGAAGGGCACTTAGACATGCATGCTGACGTCCACTGAGAGGCCTCCATCTGGTGCTGATCATCAGTCCTCAGTGGTCATGGCTTTGTCCTCTCCTGTCTGCAATGACAGGATTCTCCTGGCCCAGTGGTCTTACGACCTTTAGATACTCAGGCTTCTCTCTGCTGCTCTGTGCCAGCCAGAGGAGGAGGAGTGGTCTCAGTGGATGCAATCCTCTAGACCCATCACAAAACCACCACTTCTGCTCTATTACTTTACCGGGAGGCTGTAGGAAACTGGGGGTAGAGGGGTTGCCAGCTCAAGGTTCAAACTCAGGTTTAGCTGAGGCCAAGTCTCTTATTGACCTCTGCTCTATTGAGTCTCTCATTTTCACCCTAGCGCTGATGACAGCAAGAGGAAGGTTGGGTTTCCAACTCTCTATGGCACATAAAACTTATTGAGCTTTCTAGGGAGGAGATAAGAAGATCAGGAGCCAAGGGAAGGTGCAAGTATGATGTAAGACAAGTCCCTTAACCTGTCTCACTGCGCCTCTTCAGTCCACAATCAGTTTAGCTCAGACATTCTTTACAGCGGTTGAGGAGTACACCACTGTGGGCAGGCACACTTCTTCGTTACTTCTAATTCCATGTTGATGAAAGATTGGTTGTTCTCACTTTTTCTGATTTTATATAGAGTTGCAGTAAACATTCTTTAGAAAGTATCTGCTCAGGCTATTGTCTGGCCACCAGGGTTTGAGACAGAGTGAGAGTTTGCAGAACTGAAGAGCTGGAACCACCTGTGACTCCATTCCATAATCCTGCAGCTCATTCCCTCTGGGATGCCCCTATGGAAGAAGCATACCGCTGTGGTGAAGAGGGCATGCCTTAGAGCTCGAAGACTCAGGTGCACATCACAGTTCTGCCACTTACTAGTTATGTGACCTTGAGCAAGTTTCTTGACCTCTCCTAGCTTCAGTTTCCTCATCTGCAAAATAAAAATGAAAGCTGCTTTGCAGCATATTGCAAAGCCTAAAATAGATGTTGGAAGTAAATATGTATATATAAATACGGTGTTTGGCATTGCACTTGGCTATTGGCTATTTCCTGTGGACTGGCATGTAACTCACAAAATGGTTTGAGGATGATGATTATGATGATGATGATTTTGTCTTGGGTAGGGAAAAGCAGGAAGGGAGTAAAGGAAACCACTTAGGGAGAATTTATCATTCATGGACACACTCACCAGGGAGTTACCTGCACCTGCTCAAAAGTAACAGAGTAAAATGAAAGGATTAACCTCACTTCCACTGCCTGATCCCCAATTCCTGCACATATCTCCTCACCTCCGGGGAAAAGAGAGCCCATCTTCGGTAGCTGAGGAAGATTCTGAAATGCTCTGAAAAGGCAAATCAGAGCATTGCAGGTGTGCAAAATTTATAACTTGCCAGTATAGACATATAAAGTCAATATTAACTCACAGTGAAATGTAATTAACTATAAGCTATTTTGGTAAATGTGAGATTTTTTTTGATACATGAAAAAAAATGCATGATGACTCGAAGCCAAACTACTATCCAAAAGGGTGTCTTGTTAATTCAGGTTTGGGATTTGCTTTTTAAATTCAAATAATAATGAGTGGGGTACAAAATTATGGGAAACAATTACAGGGCATCATTTTTTGGTAGGTTTGTATTGTTGGGTTTTTTTTTTTAAGATTTTGTTGTTTTTATTCTATTTGTTTCTAGTGAGGTTCAAAGAACAATTGAGATTGGTATTAAAAGACAATAATTACCCCAAGCCCAGAGGACTGAAGACTCAGCATGTTGCATATGAGGCACTTGATTTCAAGTGGTGTTAAGAGGGTTTTTAATTACTCAGCTTTGGACTCAGGTATCACCTCTCTGACAAAACAGCAAGGGAAGAACAGCATTCTAACTGGATTAGATAACTTCCCCGCCACCAGACCCATGACTAGGAGCCATTTTGCCACACAGGAGAAGCTATTTTAAACCAGCTCATTAGGAGAGGTGTGAAGAGGAGCTATTTGGAGTTCCCTGAGGCCTACGGGGAGAAAGAGGAGGGGGAAATAGACGATTATCATCAGTAGCCAACATCGCCATGTTTTCCCCACCAAAATTCTGCCTTTTACAAGTACACTAGGCAAGCTACATGGAAGAAAAAGATTATAAAAGAATCTCACTCATAAGTGGAAGCTAAACTATGAGGATGCAAAGGCATAAGAATGATACAATGGACTTTGGGGACTCGGGGGGAAGGGGTGGGAAGGGAGCAAGGGATAAAGGACTACAAGTTGGGTTCAATGTATACTGCTCCAGTGATGGGTGCCCCAAAATCTCACAAATGACAACTGAAGAGTTTACTCATGTAACCAAATACTACCTGTTTCCCAAAAATTTATGGAAATAAAAAATTAAAAAAAAATAAATAAATATAAAAATAAAAAGAATAATAGATAAGAGTAGAGGCTTTGGAGCTGATCACGAAGACCTGAGCTTCAGTCCTAGCTTGGACACACGCAAGATGAGGCAAATTCTTCAGGGACTTTAGACTCATTTCATTCACCTACAAATAGGGTATATTCATATTATTTGTCCCATAGGATTGTCCTGAGGATTTAATGGGAAAAAATGTGTACAAAGATCTTGGCACAGTGCTGGGCATCCAGTAAATGTTCATAGGTAAAACCTACCATTTAGCATTATAATAATGCCCTTCCCTCCTCTCTCTACCAAATCAAAGAGGCTCAGCCGGGTGAAGTGGCTCATGCCTGTAATCCCTTAGGAGACTGAGGCAGGAGGATTGCTTGAGGCTAGGAGTTTGAGACCAGCCTGGACAACACAGCAAGACCCCCATCTCTAAGAAAAAATAAAAATTAGTCTGGCATGGTGGCACACCTGTAATCCCAGCTATTCAGAAGGTGGAAGGAGGAGGATCGCTTGAGCCCACGAGTTCAAGGCTAGAGTAAGTCATGATCATACCACTGCATTCCAGCCTGGGTGACAGAAAGAGACCCTGTCTCTATAAAAATAAAAACAGAAAGTCTTACAGTAACTTTATTTTTGCCGTGTGCTAAATCATCCCTCAAACGAGCATGTCTTTGATTCCATCCAACCTTGCCACTGGCGTCTGTGAGGAGGGACTTGCATTTACCTAAGCCCTGGCCACCCTGCTTTTCAGCTCTACCATCTCTCACCCCACCTCAACCCTGTGGTGCAAGATTCCTTTCTAACTCTTGCCCATCCTTCCAGTACCTATACATAGAGCACAAAAGGCAGCAGTAGATTCAGAGGATTGAAAATTAAAGAGGTGATACATCCCCAAAGTCCTGAAAGAGGCAAGCTTAGGTGGGCCAGAGGGTTTGGGCTCAGCTTCCTGGGGATAGAAGGGACAGTGGTGACCAAGGAGGCAGGGCCAGCCTCCTGGGTGTGTGACCTCTGTAGTCACATGGGGCCTCACACTTTAAAATGAAATTGGTGTACTGTTCTGCCATGACCATCTTGAAATTCTTAATTTTTTAACAGAGGACTCTACTTTTTTTTTTTTTCTTGCACTGGGTCCTGCCAATTAAATACCTGGTCCTGCAAGGAGGAAAAAAAGTGCAGAGATGAAGCCTAGGCTGGTTTTTTATCCCAGTTCTACTACATTCTAGAAATGTGGCTGTGTATAAATTCACCATGCATTCCACAAACATTTTTTTAACTTTTAAGTTCAGGGGTACATGTGCAGGTTTGTTATATAGGTAAACTTGTGTCGTGGGGGTGTGTTGTCCGTTATTTCATCACCCAGGTAATAAGCCTAGTGCCCATTAGTTGTTTTTCCTGATCCTCTCCCTCCTCCACCCTCCACCCTTCATAGGCCCCAGTGTGTATTGTTTCCCTCTGTGTGTCCATGTGTTCTCAGCATTTACATCTCACTTATAAGTAAGAACACGTGGCATTTGGTTTTCCATTCCCACATTTATTTGCTAAGGATAATGGCCTCCAGCTCCATCCATGTTCCTGCAAAAGATATGATCTCATTCTTTTTTATGGATATATAGCATTCCATGATCCACACACATTTTAATGATTACCTCCTGTGATGGTTAATACTGAGTGTCAACTTGACTGGATTGAAGGATGCAAAGTATTGATCCTGGGTGTGTCTGTGAGGGTGATGCCAAAAGAGATTAACATTTGAGTCAGTGGGCTGGGAAAGGCAGACAGACCTTTAATCTGGGTGGGTACCATCTAATCAGCTGCCAGTGCAACCAGCATATAAAGCAGACAGAAAAACATGAAAAGGCTAGACTGGCTTAGCCTCCCAGCCTACATCTATCTCTCATGCTGGATGCTTCTTGACCTCAAACGTCAGACCTCAAGTTCTTCAGCTTTGGGACTCGGACTGGCTTCCTTGATCGTCACCTTGCAGACTGCCTATTGTGGAACCTTGTGATCGTGTGAGCTTAATACTCCTTAATAAATTCATATATATATACACACACACATATACACATATATATACGTGTGTGTGTATATATATGTGTGTGTGTGTGTATATATATATACACACACACTATTAGTTCTGTCTCTCTAGAGAACCCTGACTAATACACCTCCTATCTGCCAGCCTCAGCAGCCTCATTCGTAAAATGGGTGTAATGATGCTATCTACAGTGAGGGGTTGTTTTGAGGAGTGAGAACATGTACTAAGGCACTTGGAACTGTGGTGGCACATAGTAAATGCTGAGTAAATATCAACTATCATTATTAAGGAGAAAACAAGTTTAGGAATTGGCACAGGAAGGAAAATAGAGCTGCCAAGAGACTCTTGAGAAGGAAGAGTCCCCTTCATTTTTAGATCTGTGTATATATTTTGAGGCACCTGATAGACGCAGCACACAATAAAGAGGGATGTGATGGGTAAAAACATAAGTAATGGGTGAGTCCTGTCTTCCTGAGAGTTATATTTTTGTGTATGAGAGGAGTTGGTTGGGAATCACTTACCCACATCCCAATGCAACAAGTTCGAGGCTGGCCAAGGCTGTGAGCAGGGTACCAAGAAGTTTAGGGATGAGAGAATAAAGAAGGAGAAGCAGGTTCTCCTTTGGAGGAGCTAAGAAGGACTCCTGAGAGTTGAGCAGGTTCTAGGAAGAAGAGCTTGGATTTTGAAAGTCTAAAAGGCACAGAGGGCAACACGGTGAAGGGAGCAGCATGGACAGAGCCCCGGTGGGGAAACGCAAACAGCACTCAAGAAACAGCAACAGTGATAAGTATAAATCTCAGTCCTCAAAATGCTGGCAAGCTAGAGAAAGTAGTTTTGTTTTCCCTTTATTTTCTTTACATCAGCTTAAATTTGACTCCCAGCCCTCCAACCCACCAAGCCAGAGTGAGTCAATCTCAGTCACTATTTGGAGCTCTCTGTTCAGCCACCCCAGGTTGTTCCAAAGCCCTGGAGCTTCCACAGGCTTCTGGTCGTAGGTTCTTGGTCTACACTGGTTTCTGCTGAGACGCTCCTGCCCCCTCGGGCCTGCAGGTGCCTGTTTGGGGACAGGATCTAAGAAACCTGGGACCCAGAGAGCAGGAAGAAGTCAGTGACTCCAGGAAACGTTGAGCGCTTCCACTAATTCAGCCTTCAAACTGCTGCTGACTTTCAGTTAAACCTGATTTCAACTTAATGTAAATATTGAGGAGGGCCGAGGTGAGTGTTGCTGAAGTTGACTGGTTCTCTAAGAGGCCGTAAAACACAGTGGTTAAGTGTCAAGCCACATTCTGTATCCCAGTTTTACTTCTTACCAATTGTCACCTTTGGTAAGTTACTTAACATCTCCGAACCTGAGCTTTCTCATTTGAAAAATAAGAATATTAGTAATACTTCTCAGGATTATTATTAAGATTAAATGAGATAATATGTACAAATGACATATTGCCTGGCATATATAAATGCACCATGAATGGAAGCTGCTATTATCATCATCACCATCTTTAGGCTGCACCCAAGATAAATACGCACTGGATAATAAAATTCCCTTAAAAAGAGTACGTCTTCTTAACTACAGTAACAAGTTCTAAAACCAGATTACCTGGATTCAGACCTCAGTTCACTTGCTAGCTATGTGACCTTGGGCAATTTATACACATATCCTCTCTGGATCTACCTCAGTTTCCTAATCTGCAAATTGAGGTTCATATCAGTACCCAACTCATAGCGCCTTAGGGAGGACTAAATGAGTTATTTCATGGAAAGCAAATAGAAGAGCACTTAGTAAGTGATGGCTATTGTTGCTTTTTGTTTCCCAAACACATCTGCATGCATTCAATTCTCAGAACATGACTTACTAATGAGGTTTAGAAAGCTGTCCCCCTACCGGAGCACATCTTTCTTTCTGTCTTCCAAATTCACATCGAGTAGAAAGCCAAAGTCTCCCGAGAGGACACCGACCCAGAGAGAGTCACTGTGTATAGTTTCTTGTGCATCCTTCTAGATGTTTTCTAAATGTAAGTATACATCAGTGGAATCCCCCTAAACAATCTACCTTTTTTACTTGATATATTGTAGATGTCCTTCTGGTCAATACTACTGTATCTACCTCACCCTTTTCCAACAACTCATTCTAGTCCATGGCATTGATGTATCCTACTTTATTGAACAAGTCCCCTACCCAAACAAATTTTGATAGCTTCCAATTTCCTGTGATCCTGAACTTATAGTCATGTTAAATACATCTATACAAGCTTATTATTTAGAATAAATTTCTAAACATTGACTATCTGGATCAAGGGGTATGAACATTTAAAATGTGGGTACCTATTGCCAGAGTGCCCACCCAAAAATGGTTTTTATTTTATTTTATTTTATTTCATCTCATCTCTTTCATTTGCTCCTTCTTTTAGCTCTGATCACATTTATGTTGGGTTATATTCTCTTTCTATCTGTATTAGTTTGCTGGGGCTCCAGTAACAGAGTACCACAGAGTAGGTTGTGCAAACAACAGAAATTTGTCTTGCCACAGTTCTGGAGGCTACAAATCCAAGATTAATCTGCAGGTACAGTTCCTTCCAAGGCCTCTCTCCTTGCAGGGTGGATGTCTGTCTTCTCCCTGTGTCTTCACATGTTCTTCCTTCTGTGGTTTCTGCAGCCTAATCTCCTCTTCTTATAAGCACACCAGTCGTATCAGATTAGGGCCCATCCATATAGCCTCATTTTACTTGAATCATCTGTTTAGAGGCCCTAGATTAAGATTTATGAATTTTAGGGGGGACACAACTCAGCCCATATCACTATCTGTTATCTGATTGTTCATCTTTGTATTTCTGGAATGCCTAGAGGAAAAAAAAAAGTGTCCAGTGATTTCCTGTTAATCAAATGGATGAATTTGCCAAACATCCCATGGTTGTCACCCTGGTCCAGAGAGTCCCACCCAGAGAACATGATGGGCACCATCCAGAGCCCTGGGTTGGAATGCCAACCCTGCCACATAATAGCTTGGTGACCTTAAGCCAGTTCCTCACCTTTCTGAGTCTGTTTTATCATCTATAGTCATAGAACAACATCACTGCAGGAGATTGTTGAAGAGTTCAAATGAAAATCCCATGCGAACGTGCTTAGTAGGGAGCAAATATGGCTCAAAAGCTGTGACAGTTATCGCCTGGCCTCTTCCCTTCTTGCCACTGCTCCTCCCATATCATTATGGGAGGGTTCATGCATTACCCCCCACCCCCACCCCAGGCCTCTTTAGAGATGAGTTTCCCCCAGAAGAGGCCCACTTCCCTGTGCAAACAGTCTCCAAAGGCAATTAAGACTCACTCTCCCTCCCCAGGGTTTGTAAAATTCTATGTGTTCCATGCTTCTAGGAACATTAACCACGACTTGGTGACACTTGTCCCAAAAGGGACCGATTGGCTTTGGGATCACAGACGATGACTTCATTGGGAAGGCCATTCATCATAATTATGAAATAATGAAATGGCTGTCAATTTGCCCATGCCTAATAACACCTAGTTAATAAGAGGGTCTTTTTATTTCTCACAGTGGAAATGGATGGCAGAAGATAATGTTTCTGGGAGAGCATTACACGTCTTGGATGGCTGAAATGCCTTGGCCAGTGGAAGTCACTCGACTCTTGGCTGGATGCCTCAGCAGCACTCTATGAGCCATGCAATAACCTCTCTGAAATGCACTGCTGCTCCTGTCTCATTGCTTAATTAATCCACTTCTAATTGATATGGCCATGCATTACCATGGCTGCCTCCCTGTTGTGAGAGCCCATAAAAACATATTTGGCTTTTTTAACAGGACTTTTGAAACAATGTCAAGAACATGAACTTCTAAATGACATCATACTTTGTCAAGAAATGTGAGTCCCATGACTTTGGCCAAATATTATCCTGATAGTTAATAGAAATGTCCAGGTCCACTGAAAGCATTGTTGTATTTCAAAGGATTTATATTGCAGGGAGGTGGCAAAAGAGGAGATGAAGGGAGGACAGAAACTAATTGGAGAATGGGCTCTGATAGTGCCTCTTCTACTCTTCCTTAGTAAGTGCCCATCTTTTTTATTTTTTTTTTTTTTTAGAGTCAAAGTCTCTTTCTGTCACCCAGGCTGGAGTGCAGTGGCATGATTACAGCTCACTGCAGCCTTGAACTCCTAGGCTCAAGCGATCCTCCAGCCTCAGCCTCCCAAGTAGCTGGAACTACAGGCGTACATCACCATGCACAGCTAATTTTTTGTATTTTAGATATGGGGTCTTGCTGTGTTGCCCAGGCTGGTCTCAAACTCCTGGCCTTAAGCAATCCTCCCATGTCATTCTCTCAAAGTGTTGGGATTACAGGCATGAGCCACTGCAGCCAGCCAGTAGATGTCCCTTTTTATTCCTTCTTCTTAATCATATTATAATCGCCAAAAAAGCCTGGTAAGTACCTAACTGAGCAGTATGCGGTGTGAAGCACTGTCCTGAAAGACGAGTTATTTCTCTGTCAGTCAATTCAAGGTGTTTGTGAGACACAGCTCTAAAAACAGACTGATAAGAGTTTAAATCCCAACTCTGTCACTTCCAAATTACCTAACCTCTCTGGTACCCAATTTTCCTTTTTGCAAATTTGACACTCAGACATTTTCTTAAAAATCACACATAAGCCAGGGTTGGGAACAAGCCTTTGCAAAATTATGTATAATCAGAATCATCTTTAGAAACCCTGAAAAGCAACATTGTCTCTATAAACCTATCCCTCCACAGTAAAATCCTCAGGCACATTCAAGTTTAAGATCTACGAAAGAAGAGTCTAGATCAAGGGTCAACAAACTATGGCCTGTGGGCCAAATTCAACCCACTACCTGTTTTTGTAAATGGTTTTATTGGCATATAGACTCCCTCATTTACGTATTTCATACGGCTGCTTTTCCACCACCACAGCATGCAACAGAGGCCATACGGCCCTCAAAGCCTAAAATATTTACTCTCTGGCCTTTTACTGAAAAAGTTTGCTGCCTCCTGGTCTAGATGCAGACGTCTATCTATTGTGCTTCCTTACCCTTCAAGATGCCTATCAAATCCCTAGCAGTGAATGGGGAGAGGTGAAGAATTCTAAAGCTCACTGACTGCCTATAGGGTCAGCTTCATTCTGCTGTAATATTAAACCTCTATGGCTTTAATTTGGAATAATAGAGTTGTCTGTGGCCAGGGAAATTTAAAAAAGGTCCTGGTGTACATCTTACATAGGGATTGGGTTCTAAAATCAGCTGTAACTGCACTCGGAATTTGATTTCCCTACAGACAGTGCCCCTGTTTCCCAAACCAGAGGTAAAAGTGAGGGTTCAGTGGTGTCAGCACAGAAGCAAGGCCTTTGGGGGCAGTCCTAGGGCCAGGCTCAGTTCCCCTGGGAGCTGGCGGGGTGAGAGACTCTAAGAATTCTCTGTGAAGGGGCAAATCGGGGCTTCTGTCTCTTGACTCACAGGAGCCTTTGACAAACTGGTTTTGCCCTCCACATCGATATTTCACTGTCAGTTCCCAGATTCATCTCCACTGCTTTGCCTGTCTCCTGTAAGAGTCTCCTCTGAGTCCAGGCAGATGCTAGCTTCTTCCTTGCTGTGGGGGCAGCTTGGAGACACTTCACAGGCGATATTAATCATGCTGATTAGGCATGACCTCCCCTTTTGTAAACTCATGTCGATGGCCTCAAACCAATCAGTACCTGTCTCAATGTTTATGGTCCCTAAATGAGAGTGGAAGACAGTGGAGGAAAGAGTGTTTTGTGTGAGAATGAGGAATCCCTTCAGTCCCAGCCTGCTGATGGCAGCTAATGCTTCTGAGAGAAAGTGGCTTTCAGAAATTTGCTCATTGCTGTGGCCTCTTTGGTCTTCACTCATAAGGCGTTCCCCATCTCCCTGGTGAAAAAAATAAATAACCCTCTACATTTATGCAACACTTTTTTCTGTATGCCTGGCCTCCCTAGAAAAGTGTTACAGGCTAGTGGCAAGGAACATGGGCTCTGGGTTCAAACTGCCAGGTTATGAATCTTGCCTGTGCCTCTTAGTAGCCACTGGCCTTAAAGAAAGGTAAACTTCCTTTTTTTTTTTTTTTTTAAGACAGAATTTCACCCTTGTCACCCAGGCTGGAGTGCAATGGTGTAATCTTGGCTCACTGCAAGCTCCATCCACCTCCTGGGTTCAAGTGATTCGCCTGCCTCAGCAGCTTGTTTCTCTGAGGAGTGACCCTCTTGCACCTACATTCTAGAGCATTTAGATTTGCCAAAGATACTCCCAGATGGGCAGGGAAAAACAGTATGGATGAGGGCCAGAAACCAGGCAGGAAGGCAACACACTGGGACCCAGCCCCTTCTCTCTTTCCGCATGATCACCTCTCAGGCTATGCTCAGGCTACCTTGCAATTAAATGTGCCCAAATGGGCCATGTGCTCATGTCTGTACCTTTGCATGTGCTATTCCGTCCGCCTAGAGCATTTTCTCCTCCAACCCTTCCTATCCCACTGTCCCATACATTGACACCTACTGCAACCAAACCTAGACAATTTCTGCTTCTTCCAGAATGATTTTCCTCCCCCATTCCCCAGGGCTGAATTGGGCACTCCTCATCTCTGTTTTCATAAATGGAGCATCTCCACTCTACACTAAAAGCCCCATGAAGGTAGGGACCAAATATCCATTGTCCTGTGCTCCATCCATAGCATATAACGTGGTGCCTGGAACATACGAGGTGCTCGATAAATACGAGTGGAATAAAAATGACTGTGATAACCCTTGTAAGCCCTCTCCTCAAGTCACCTGCTATTTGTCTCTATGTGTCTGTGTCTCTGTTGTTATTCCTGAGCCTTTAGTAAGGTCCTATTTTTTTAATTGCATAAATTTTGGGGGTACAAGTACAACTTTGTTACATGCATAGATTGCACAGTGGTCAAGTCAGGGCTTTTAGAGTATCCATCACCCAAATAATGTACATTGTACCTATTAAGTAATTATTCATCATCCACCTCTTTTCACACCCTCACCTTCCTGGGTCTTCCTTGTCTGTCCTAAGGTTCTATTTAAATATTCCCACCTGGCCTCCTTGTACTATGGGGAACAATGTATTAAAATATGTGTGCAAATTATGAGTAGCAGAGCATTAAGAGAGGAGAATTTTGCTCATTGAGGCTTGGATGGCCATAATTAGTAACTGACTCCAAAAGCATAGTGAATTTTAGAAACAAGAGTTTGTTGAGGTTACAAAAGCACCTTTTCCTCCATTGCTAAGCTTGAAGGACCTGGAACTGAGCTCTTATGACTTTCCTCATGATGTCTATCAGTTCTCAAAATTTTTCTCTTTTATACTGAACAACATCTGGACCCCAAGACCAAATTCTCCCTGTGATAGACATGAGGGTAAGAGGGAAGAGTGAAAATGATGTGTTCAGCAGATAAGTAAGTACAGGTTGGAGTACAGCTTCATGGGAAGGAAGAGATGTGCTAGACATCAGACTCGGACTGAAACGTTTTTACATTATTCTTAGGCATTTTGCAGATGGAGGCAGAAGGACTTGCCTAATTTAGGAAATTTGATTTGAACTACCTGGTCTAACCAAGGTTTCCACTTCCCACTACTGCAGTTGGTGTAGGGTCAATGAGCTGAAATTTGTGAACCCATGTTGCTTCTGTCTTCCCTTAAATGTTAATCACATAGAGGAGGGAGCTACCCCACAACAGGGGAAAAAATATCTTTCAGCCCCAACATCCATCCCAGACAAATAAGAACACGGATAAAATAAGAGACTCTTAAAGACTCATTTTGAAAGCTTTGAATTCTTAACAAAACCTCTGAACAAGTTTCTCCTAGGAGAGGACTGAAATGAAGCCTTTTGAAAACAAAAAAGAAATGGCACATTTAACAAGGGTCAGCTGGCCAGGCTCCTGTGATGACAGCATTTGGGAGTATTAATATGTACCAAGAGCTGTAAATGGTTGCAAAAATGCACATGGATTCCTTGACATAATGTACTAGCTCACACCATCTGCCACTTTCAGCAGTCATGGACTGCATACTTGAAATCCTTTCTAATCACTTTCACTTAACAAGGAGTTGGATTCTACACTAATTTTTGAAAATCTGCCACCAGAACAGTTCTTTAGGGTTGTTGCTCTGGTGACCTTAAGGGATATCTAAGATGAGCAGAAGTCTACTAGAGAATGCCAAGAATTTGAAAATGTTTTGTGCTACTCCACATTGGATACTAAATTGAGTTTCTCTTACACTACTGTTGGCCACACACTGTAGGTAGGGTAGTGGAATCCCCACAAACAAACATGTAGCTTCCACAAATTCAACTGAATATGCTCAGGAGGAGAAAAAAATGTTTAATATGATATAATCTCCACATGTAAGCCACTCTTTCTCAAGAACCTCAAGATCTATTCAACTCAGGAGTCCATGATTCCAACACCGGGGGAAATGGCAGTGCTGGACTTACTATGGGCTGAGACTCTATACCCCAAACTACATTTGTTGTATTTCCTGGTGAATATAAAATACCATAAAAAGGAGAATTTTGATTATATACTAAGTTTTTGCCTTACACCTTTAGAGCTTAACCCCAGCCTTAAGAGTTAGGCCTTTTTGACATTCTTTCCAAGTCCAAAAAAAGCCAGCCCTGTTTTGGAGCCTGGTGAGAATACATGTAAAGAAATGTAGACTAACCACAGTTAGTAGATGTGAGGGTCTCTGAGGCACTCTCCAAATTACAATGGGTTTTTTGGGGTTTTTTTGTTTTCCCAGGGAAGAGACTTTGGCAACATTTTGCCAAAAGGTCAGTGTTTAGGCCCAAATAACAGGACTTTCTAAGAAAGAAATAAAGATTTTTCCTATCATCAAAAAGATCATGAGATATAATATTTCGCAGCCATAAAAAAGAACAAAATCGTGTCCTTTGTAGCAATGTAGATGCAGATAGAGGCCATTATCCTAAGTGAATTAACAAAGCAGAAAACCAAATACTGAATGTTCTCACTTATAAGTGGAAGCTAAACATTGGGTACTCAGGGACATAAAGAGGGAAACAATAGATACTGGGGACTACTTGGGGCAGGGAGGGGAGACAAGGGTGAAAAACTAACTATTGAGTATTATGCTCACTACCTGGATGATGGGATCAGTCATACCCCAAACCTCCACGCCAGTCAACATACCCAGGAAACAAACCTGCACGTGTGCCACCTGAATCTAAAATAAAAGTTGAAATTATACTATTTAAAAAATAAATGGCTGAATGAAATAAATGATAACTAAGTTAAAAAAATAAAATGACTAAATTTAAAAATGACTAAATTTTTAAAATTTAAAAATGATAGAGAGAATTAATCCCAGATCAGCACCCTTACATACCCTGAAGAGATGTGAGCTAGAACCACTCACTAGCATTGAAACAGGGGCAGTTACATCATCAGGCTTCTATGTATAAGCTGCAGATATTTGTCCCTACCTCAGTGGAATGGTCTTCGGGGTCATATTGTCCAAATGGACTGACTTGAGCACCAGATTCCATTGCTTTTTGTTTTGTTTTGAGGCGGAGCCCAGGCTGGAGTGCAATCGCAGGATTTAGGCTCACTGCAACCTCCACCTCCCAGGCTCAAGTGATTCTTCCGCCTCAGCCTCCCAAGTAGCTGGGATTACAGAAGTGTGCCACCATGCCTGGCTAATTTTTTTGTATTTTAGGGGGTTTCACCATATTGCCAAGGGTGGTTTTGCCCAGAGGCCCTCACATCTACTAACTGTGCTTAGTCTACATTTCTTTACATGTATTCTCACCAGGCTCCAAAACAGGACTGTGTTTTTTTGGACTTGGCAAGAATGTCAATGCCTGACTCTTAAGGCTGGGGTTAAGCTCTAAATGTGTAAGGCAAAAACTTAGTATATAATCAAAATTCTCCTTTTTGTGGTATTTTATATTCACCAGGAAATACAGCAAATACACCATATTGCCCAGGGTTGAATTGCCTGAGCTCGGGCAATTCGCCCAGCTCAGCCCCCGAAAGTGCTGGGATTATAGGCATGAGCCACCACACCCAGCCAGATTCCACTACTTTCTATTAGTTTCTAGATAGTGTCACCATAGAATGAACTCATTGCCCACAAAGCCTCAACTGCATCTGTAGCCAGAACAGTCTCTGTCATTTGTGCATCAAACTAGATCTCAAACAGACTATGACCATCAGAATAAGCCAGAATATGCTCTGGAAACAATTCCAAAATCTCAGGGACTTAAAGCAGGAGACAGCGTTACTCATAATACAAATCCATCCCAGGTCGGTAGAGGAGCTCAATTCACTTTAGTCACTCAGAGATGCAGGCAGATGGAACAGCCACCACCCCAAATCTTGACAGTCATTGTGCCAGAGGAAAAGAAGCTCTGGACAGTCTTCCACCAGCAGCAAAATACGTCAGCCTGGAAAAGACAAATAGTACTTTCACTTACCACTCAACAAGCTGAACTGTTGCCTGGCCCCATCCAACCACTAGGGGCACAGGAAGTGCAATCCTACCACATGCCTGGGAGGCAGAGAGCTGAAAATATTTGGTAAGGATTGCTAAGGACTGCTATATTCATTTGCGATGTCACTCACACTTTCTTTGCTGTCTTCCCCAGTTGTCTTAAAAATCACAAAGCAGTCTGTTTGACTAGATCCGGTGAACTCACTAGAGCAGTAAAAAACCCTTGGGCTGATAGATTGCCCAGAGTACTAGAAAAGCATTACTGCCCAAAATGAAATGTTGCTCCTTATAGATGTCTTTTTATCCTCTATCCCAGTGTGTGGGCAATGAGTTTTCCATCATTCCTATCTTACAATCTCCATTCTTGACTTTAATTCTCATATTTTTCCAAAACTTCTTTATCTTCTTTCTAAGAAATGATGTTTTGTTCAGATGGGACAAAACATTTATTTATCTCAAAAGCATAATTATATAAATCATAGAATGAGGCAGTGGGGATTGTAGGCTTAAAATTCAGAATAGAATAATTTCTTCATTTTACAGGTAAGAAAACTGAGACCCAGAGGAGAAAAGTTATTTTTCAAGATGAGTCAAGCCTCCTCTTTCTCCCCAAACCATGTGTCACTCTACAGAGACCCTGAAAGAGATTTATTTTGCCTAACAATCATAAGAAAAAAACCAAACAGGGGCTAGTACTATGGAACATGGGGAAAGAAGGGAAGATAGAAATTGAGTCAGTGTTTAAGAAAAAAACTGGGAATGCTTTTCTACTTTCAACATTTCCCAAGGTCATGTTTTGCAAGGCTGATGATTTACCCTCCCCATTTCTCCCTCTTCATTTTCTTTTTACTCATGCACAAAAAGACACGAACTCAACAGCAACAAGGATGTGAAACCATTTCATTGGGCATTTGAATACAGCTGGGTCATAAAAGAAAATGACCACTGACTCATTATTTTTTAAAGTGAAAGGGAAAAACGGGGACTCCTGCAACATCAAGCATGTGCTTACTATCGACTTTTCCCCTGTGAATGGTGTTTTCCCTGGGAGTGGCATTCTTATTACTATTCATAAAACTAGTGTCAAAATCAAATGATAAATAACACCTCTGGCCTTGGCCACCTACCTCTTCATAAGCACAAATTGCATTCTAACCTCTCTTCTAGCTCTTTGATATTTGACAGATATTTAAAGTAAATATCAGTCCTATAGAACATCTGCATAATCTTAAGGATGGTTATAGTCATGTGAACAATAATACTAGATTAGGGACTGCAGGATAAAGTCAGTGTTAACTCTAGGTCATAATTTGAAAGCTAGACCGGTAACCTGCCACTCTAATTACACTAGTCCTCTGTCCCCTGATTACACATACATGTGTTGTGGCTTTCAATGGAAGGAACAAGGCATTTTAGAGAAGCAACAAAAGTGCTCTTGTCAATTAGAGCAGCTATTAATACTAATTGTGCTTTAGAATTCTCACAACAGCGTTAGAGACCCTAATTAATACACCACCGTTCACAGAGATATGATGAAACCTGGGTGTTACTCACACCAGTCTAATAACTAGTCTGGTTGTGATGTGGACTGGCTCAGAGTTAGAATTTTAAGTACCACACAGAAAAGAAATTAGCATTCTTCAGTCTCCTGTTGCAATGGGGGTGAGAGGAGCTGGCCTGAACTACAGAGCTGTATTGGAAGGCACATAAAGCCCCTGAAAGAGGAATCTTGCTTTCCAAATCTTTTGATAAATGGAAGGGCTTTCCAAGTGTTGTCAATCTAAATGAACACAGCAGGGAGTGTAGCCTGGGAATGTTCACCCTCATGGTCAAACTCCAAACAGAGAAAGAGAATTGCAAGTTGGAGTCCAAAGACCGACTTCTGCTTCTTATCTAGAAGATAAATCTGAGCACAGAGTTCTAGAAAAAAGGAAGGAATTTGATAGAATTAAGAGCTTCCCTTGAAAGGGGGGAGGGGATTTGCACTTGTAAATAAGGTGCTTATTGTTGACACCTGTTGAGAGAATATACACACACACACACACACACACACACAAAAATACAAAGTGCTATTCTACTGGGCCATGCTCTGCAGAGTGGCATTGGTCCACCTACGCAGCATTTCATCTCCTGGTAGAGCCCAACTTTTCACACATCTCAGAGGGCCAAGAGACTGTTGCAGATAATAAAACAAACTCCCTTCACTTAACTTAAATTTACATCAATGTTGTTGCACAATAGATTTGGGCAGAGAGCACTTAAGTTAGGGGATTTTGCTGATCTACTAGTATTTTTTTAGGTCCTTGCTTGTCTTTGACCTCTAACCACCGCACCGTCTTACCATGCAACATTTCCCTGCCCACACCTTACAATCAGGGACTTGTCACAGAAATTCATTATTACGTGCAATCATGCTCTTAACAGGTAAGACCTAACTGATGTCTTCTCTTAGTTGGTGGGCTCAAGGCTTAACAATGTCATCAATCTTCAGGGCCTGGGTGGGTGGCAGGATGCTTGGGAAGGGGTCAGTGTCTTGGCCCATGATAAGACTTCATCAGGATGTCTCATCCAATGTGGCAACTTCTCTCAGTGACATGAACCAGTCATTTTACTACTCCGTGTTACTGTTTCCTCAATTCTTAAAAGAAGATACTAATTACTGCCCCCAGTTCCTCATAAGGATGTTACAGAGAGGAAAGAATATGAATCCCTTTGGAGGAAGGAATCGTGTTATATCAAAATTGGATGTTATTAATTAACTAAAGGAGAGGTTTTTTAAAACGTTGAGGATAGGTGAGAGTGGGAAAGGAAAGAACGGGACATGTGTGCTCAGAACCCACACACCGCTTCTTCTAACCCACACTTTGCATACCTAAATAGCCCTCAATCTCCTATGGAAGAAGCTCACATATGGATGTGTGACTGGAGTGTCCACACATTTATTCCAGAGGCTTCTTGTAGAAATAAATACAACCAGCGTGGTATGAGAGGAAAGACAGACCACACTGGGGGCCCAGAAATAGCTTTCCCAATGCAGAAGTCTAAGGCACTCAAGAACTCTAAATTCAAACCTGGCTTTACAGGTTAGGAAGATATATTTGTCAACATAGAAGGATTTCACATGTTTTTTAATTTTTTAAAGTAATTTAAACTTTTATTTTCGATTCAGGGTGTATATGTGCAGGTTTGTTACCTGGATGTATTCCGTGATGTTAAGCTTTGGGGTACAATTGATCCCATCTTGCAGGTAGTGAGCATATTACCCAATAGGTAGTTTTTCAACCTTTGCTTTGACTCCCTACCTCTCCCCTCTACTAGATCCCAGTGTCTATTGCTCCCATCTTCATATATATGAGTACCCAATGTTTGGCTCTCATTTATAAGTGAGAACATGTGGTATTTGGTTTTCTGTTCCTGTGTTAATTCGCTTAGGATAATGGCCTCCAGCTGCACCCCTATTGCTGCAAATGACAGGATTTCATTCTTTTTATGGCTGCATAGTATTCCATGGGGTATATGCACATTTTCTTCACCTAGTCCACCATTGATGGGCATCTGGGTTGATTCCATGCCTTTTATTTAGCGTATTTTACATAATAGTTTGTTAGCTTAATTTATAACTATTTTAGCTATATGGTGAATGGGACTCCATTTATACTCTTGTCAGGGTCCTGATAATATTAGAAATGGGCCCAGGTTCCAGGGTCAATTAAGTCTGGGAAACATGGAGATAAACACAGTTAAATAAAGTATATCAAAGCCTAAAATATGTATCAGGCATTATGCATATCTAAGAAGGCATTATGTCATATTGCTCTCACTACAAAGTGCCTTTTTTTTTTTTGCATTTTAACATTTCCAAAATCAGAATGTATATTACAATTGTAGTAGGCCAGAAAACAGCTGTGTCTGAACGTGCATTGAAACTTGCACTGTGGGCGTCAATGGCTTGGAAGGAAACCCCAGAGACAATAGTGGAGCATGTTTTTAAGAAATATTTTATTACCCAAACCCTTGATGACATACAGGAAGATATCATGTGGGAAAACATAAACATCAATGACTCAGAATCAAACAATGATGCTCAAGAATTGAACTCACATGAAGTTTAAGGAAACCTAAGCAATTTAACTTGCTTTAATTTTCTTCTTTAAGTATGCACAAGAGTGATTATGATAAAAATCTAAGTCTACACAAAGACTATAAAATTTACAATAAGTATAAAATAAAAATTCCAAGTGTTAAGAAAGAGTTGTTTCTTGATTTAGTTGGTAGTGGTTTGTCTTTCTTGGTGGAACATAAAATAATGGTATGTCTCACTTATAAGTGAGAGCTAAACAATGGATACACATGGACCCAGAGAGTGGAGTAATAGACACTGGAGAATCCAAAAGATAGGAGGGAAGGTGGAGGGTGAAGGATGAAAAATTATCTGTTGGGTACAATGTACACTATTCCAGTGATGGGTTGATATAGTTTGGTTCAGTGTCCCCACCCAAATCTCACCTTGAATTGTAATAATCCCCATGTGTCAAGGGCAGGACCAGGTGGAGATAATTGAATCATGGGGGCATTTTCCCCCATGCTGTTCTCATGATAGTGAGTTAGTTCTCACGAGATCCAATGGTTTTATAATGGGCTTCCCCCTTCGCTCGGCACTTTTCTCTCCTATTGCCATGTAAGGAAGGATGTATTTGCCTTCCTTTCTGCCATGATTGTAAGTTTCCTGAGGCCTCACCAGCCATGCAGAACTATGAGTCAATTAAACCTTTTTCCTTTACAAAATACCCAGTCTCAAGTTTTTCTTTATAGCAGCATGAGAATGGACTAATACAATAAATTGGTACCAGGTAGTGGGGTGCTGCTGTAAAGATACCTGAAAATGTGGAAGCAACCTTGGAACTGGGTAACAGGCAGAGGGTTGGAAAGGTTTGGAGGACTCAGAAGAAGACAGAAAACTGTGGGTAAGTTTGGAACTTCCTAGAGACTTGTTGAATGGCTTTGGCCAAAATACTGCTAGTGATATGAATGATGAAGTTCAGGCTGAGGCGGTCTCAGATGCAGACGAGGAACTGGAGTAAAGGTGACTCTTGCTATGCTTTAGCAAAAAGACTGGTGGCATTTTGCCCCTGCCCTAGAGATCTATGGAACTTTGAACTTGAGAGAGAGGAGTTAGGGCATCTGATGGAAGAAATTTCTAAGCAGCAAAGCGTTCAAAAGGAAGCAGAGCATAAAAGTTTGGAAAACTTGCAGCCTGATGAGGCCATAGAAAAGAAAAACCCATTTTCTGGGGAGAAATTCAAGTCAGCTGCAGAAATTTGCATAAGTAACGAGGAGCTGAATGTTAATCACCAAGACAATGGGGAAAATGTCTCCAGGGCATGTCAGAGACCTTTGCGGCAGCACCCCCCCCATCACAGGCCCAGAAGCCTAGGAGGAAAAAGTGGTTTCCTGGGCCAGGCCCAGTGCCCCCCTACTCTATGCAGCCTTTGGACATAGTGCCCTGCATCCCAGCTGCTTCAGCTCCAGTCATGGCTAAAAGGGGACAAGGTACAGCTTGGGCTATTTATTCAGAGGGTGCAAGCCCCAAGCCTTGGCAGCTTCCACATGGTATTGGGCCTGTAGATGCACAGAAACCAAGAACTGAGGTTTGGAAACCTACACCTAGATTTCAGAGGATGTGTGGAAATGCCTGGATGTCCAGGCTGCAGGGGCAGAGCCCTCACGAGAACCTCTGCTAGGGCAATGCAGAAGGGAAATGTGGGGTTGGAGCCCCCAGACAGAGTCCCCACTGGGGCACTGCCTAGTGGAACTGTGAGAAAAGGGCCACCATCCTCCAGACCCCAGAATGGCAGATCCAACAAGAGCTTGCACCACGCACCTGGAAAAGCCACAAACATTCAATGCCAGCTGTGGAAGGCAGCCAGGAGTGGGGCTGTACCCTGCAAAGCCATAGGGGCAGAGCTGCCCAAGGCCATAGGAGCCCGCCTCTTGCATCAACATGACCTGGATGTGAGACATGGAGTCAAAGGAGATCATTTTGGAACTTCAAGTTTTAATGACTGCCTTATTGAATTTCGGACTTGCATGGAGCCTGTAGCCCCTTTGTTTTGGCCAATTCCTCTTATTTGGAACAGATGTATTTACCCAATGCCTGTGTGCACATTGTATCTAGGAAGTGAATAACTTGTTTTTGATTTTACAGGCTCATAGGTGAAAGGGACCTGCCTTGTCTCAGGTGAAACTTTGGACTTGGACTTTTGGGTTAATGCCGGAATGAGTTAAGACTTTGGAGGACTGTTGGAAGGCCATGATTGTCTTTGGAAATGTGAAGACATGAGATTTGGGAGGGGCCAGGAGTGGAATTACATGGTTTGGACCCCCCCCAGCCCCTGCCCAAATCTCATCTTGCATTGTAATAATCCCCACTTGTCAAAGGCGGGACCAGGTGGAGATAATTGAATCATGGGGGTAATTTTCCCAATGCTGTTCTCATGATAGGGAGTTAGTTCTCATGAGATCTGATGCTTTTATGAGTGGCTTTTCCCTTCACTCACCACTTTTCTCTTCTGCCACAAAGTGAAGAAGGACATGTTTGCTTCCCTTTATGCCATAATTGTAAGTTTTCTGAGGCTTCCCTAGCTGTGGGGAACTGTGAATCAATTAAGCCTCTTCCCTTTATAAATTATCCAGTCTTGGGTATTTCTTTATAGCAGCATGAGAACAGACTAGTACATGGGTACACCAAAAGCCCAGACCTCACCACTACACAATATATCCATGTAACAAAACTACACCTGTATGCCGTAAACCTATTTTTAAAAATTTCAATTCATTTGTTAAAAAGAAAAGCAATTACATGTTTTTATTTAATATCATTTTGCACTTTAAGGAATATAATCGTTTGCAAATTTTCCCAGACGTTTTTAAACAGAAAGGCCCTTTTTCTCCAAATCATTACATAAGACTTGTGTTTTCTGGAGCATTTTTTTGAGAAAGCTGCATTAAGTTATAGAATACTGAAATGCAACAGTTGGAAGGAGCTTCAAAGGACCCAAACCCCTCATTTTCAAGACAGAAAAACTGAGGCACTAAAGGTAAAGTAACTTTCCCAAGTTTACACAGCACATTAACATCAGATGTAAAGCAAGAACAGATATCCTGACTCCTGACATATTTTTTATCCCTAGATCAGTTGAAGCCTTCCTGGATTATCAAACTGGTTGTTTGATAATCTAGTTGTTTCTGAGCCAACTAGAATTGGTCAATTAATATTCTACTCATTTTTGTCTTGACAAATTCAAAACTTGTTTATGACTTGTTTGTTGGCCATCAATTTAAAATGGTTGACAAAGACAGAAAATTCATCCAGAGGTCTATAAACCCACAGATTCAGGAAGTTCATGAACAGACACAGAATGAACATCAAGAAAACTGCGCCAAGCATAGTATAAATTACTGAAAGCCAATGATTAGATAAAAAAGGCCTCAAAAGCAGCCAGAGAAAATGAACATGATAGGTTAAAAGCCTAGGGAAAATATATCTTAAAACACTAACCAGATGAAAGCTTCAGTGATTTTATTAATATCAGACTAAGTAGAGTTTAGAACATACCAGGAATTTCTAATCATATATCTAGTATTATTACAGATATTATAATAGCTAATGATAAAAAAGTAAGTCACCAAGAAAATCTAACACTCCTAAATGTATATGCCCAATAACAGAGCTTCAAAATATGTGAAGCAGGAAGTGACAGAACTAAAAAGAGAAATAGACAAATTCACAATTGTAGGTGGAGATTCCAACAATCCTCTTTTAGTAATCAATAGCATAAGTAGTGAGAACATCTGTAAAAGTTCACCTGGATGCACAGAAATGCATGCACTTCTTTGTGAAGAAGCATAATTTGAATCTGGGCTCTGCCACTATAAGAGAGTGAGATAAATTCTTGGGGGGCTGCTCAGTATAGGATAAGGTCAAGTGAAATGGACATTACATGTATCTCGGATTGTGATGAGAAGTAAAGAATTTATGCCACTAAATACCTGCTCTTCATTTCTGCCCAAAGCATTTGAGAAGCCAAGAGGAACTTTTACAGGGAACTTGCCATTGAAGAACTGAAATAGGTGTGACCCCCCTTCTTAAGGACAACCACCCATCTGGACTCATAGGGTAAAAATTTCATATTCCCCATTCCTGTGTCCTTTTCTCTGTGGAATGCTAAACTGTGTGCTAGGTAATCCCTGGTGTGGAAGTTGCATACAATATGGCCCCCATGAATCCTGCCTCCTTGTATCTATTTCTGTGTATAGTTCCCTCCCACAATGACTGGCATCTTAGTCGTGTGAATTCCTGTAGCCAATGAGACTTCAGCAAACATGCCACAGGGAAAAGTTTGAATGGCACATGCAAATTGGGGCTTACTGTCTCTCCTTTGCTGTTTTTGGAATCTAGCCACCATGTAAAAAAGCCCAGGCTAGCATTTTGGAGACAAGTCATCCAGGTGACAGCCAACACCAACCATCAGACATGTGAGTTAGGCCATCTTACTCATCCAGCTCCAATGGAGCAACCAAAAGTGACTCCAGATGGGGCCAGAAGAAGCCTAGCCCAAATTGCTGAACTGTCCAGAATAAAATGGTTCTTCCGAGTTTTGGGGTGGTTTACTAGGCAGCAAGGTATAACTTGTAATGTCCCAAGTAGTCAGCCAGCTCTGCACCAACAAAGGCCAGAGCAGCAATCACCCCTCTAATTACTCAAAGAAGAGACAGAAAGTGTCTTATTAAATATTGCCTAGAAATTCAGAGTGAATCTCTTCTGACGTAACCCCTCTCTCAGCGCAGCAAATCAATGTTAACAAAACACATGTGCTGGAATTCCCCTGATGCCCTTCTAGGCAGAAGTTTTTGGTTAGGAAAAGAAAAAGAAACTTAATCTGAAGCTTTAATAACCTCCCAATTAGGTTGTTTCTGTTAGCATTAATATTTAATCATGACATTACTTTGACTACTTTGGAATTGAACTGAAATTAAGTAAAACTGTTTGATTATAAATAATTTCATTATTAAAGATAATCTTTGTTATATATGCTCCCATGCCTATCTTTTATTAAATTTACTTTTCATGTTGACATTTTTAAGGGAATAATTGTATGTTTTTGTTCTTAGTAATATTGTTACCATATATTAATTATGGCATCATGCCGAGAACACTGGTAATGAAATTCTTTAGTTTTTCTACTTTAAGAGCCAGCAATAGGCTCTCTCCTTCACAACTAACAAATAGATGATCAACTTGGAGCTCTAAATTTATCCCCTGAATTATTTTCTCTCCTTCCTAATTTGTTCATAACTACCACTGATCTTGATGCACCGAAAAACCAGGGTACAAGAGTGAAAGGGGTTTTGGTTATCTTTGCCCTTTTTTCAGGAGTTTCTTGGAGGCCACGCACATCCCCAAAAACAGAAGGATGTGTAGGCAGAATAATGGTCCCCCAGAGATATCCACATCCTAATCCTGAGAACCTATAAATATGTTCCCTTACAAGACAAAAGGGACTTTGCAGATGTGATTGAGGACCTAGATATGGAGAAATTATTCTGGATTATTTGGGTGGGTCCAGTGTAATCATAGGGGTCCTTAAAAGCAGAAGAAGGCAAGAGACAGAGTCAGAGAAGATATGATACCAAAGCAGGGCTGGACTGACACTACGTGAGAAGGACTCAATCCACCGTTGCTGATTTTGAAGACAGAGGAAGGGGCCATGCATCAAGAAATAGAAAAGGCAAAGGAAACAAATTTTCCCTAGAAGCTCCAGAAAGGAATGCATCTTTTGCTGACAACTTCATTTTAGCCCAGTGAGACCAGGGCCAGACTTCTGTTCTACAGAGCTGTAAGATAACAGATTGTGTTGTTTTAATGCATTACATTTGTGAAAATTTGTTACAACAGCTATAGGAAACTGATACAAGTGGCATTCCCTGGGGTACTTTGGTATGAATCCTGGAAATCCCACTTACAGACTATGTAACAGAGGACAAGCTGTTTAACCTCTCTAAGCTTCAATTTTCTCATCTGTAACATGAGGATAATAGTGGTTATCTCACAAGATTATTGGGATAATTAAATGAGAAAATTTGCATAAAGCTCTTAGCCCAGTGCCTAGCACATTTTAAGCCTTTGTTAAAGGTCAGCTATTGTTGCCACCATTAAACCCTGTTGTGGCAGACTGGGGAATTGTTCATATTTGCCTGTGTCCTTCCCTGTTACAAGACCCTCACTGGCTGCCCTTTGGCAAGTGACTTCTAGAGTCTTGCTGGAGGTGGTGGGCACTTCTTGCCCCATTGTCAGGCTTGGCCATGGAACTGCTTTGCAATGAACTGTGAGCAGACATGAGCCAGGCCACATCCAAGGAGAAGTTCTTAAGCAAGTACACACTTTGGCCCTGCCTCTTGTTCTTTTCTCTTTATTATAAGAAAGGTATTTCCTAAATTATTAGGTTCCATCTGAGTCCTAGCTAAGAAGACACATGGCACAGAGCTGCTATACACAGCATGTAAAGTGAGATGTAAATGTTTGCTGTTGTAAGTCATTGAGATGTGGAGGTTATTTGTTTTCATGGTAAAGTTAACAAACATACCCTTTATGGATACTGTTTAGAGAGTTACCAACTCACACCACATACACACCCTGCTGTCTACAAAAACTGTACTTTGATCATAGCTATCCTAACATTCATATTGGTATTCTGTGACCTCTGGGTCCCTGACCATGGTTAATTCAACCATACAAGAACCCTTGGTCCTACTTGGGCCAAATAGATCCCCTTTCCCAAAAAGTTGGACCTGTGACCAAGAGGCAGCTAGAGACAAGCTCCGCCTATGCCTAGAACTAAAGAATTTGTGGAGAATGGAAAATCTTAGAAATTATGGCCTGATCATGTCGGAATCTGCAGCTGGAGAAGCAGAGAAAGAAGAATAGAGATGTGAGAAGAGGAGGAGAGGCTGCCTGAGACCACAATGGTTTTCCAATTCCTGGACTTGGTTTACCCTGAGGCCCTTGAGATATGCTCCGTGAGATATGCTACTCTCCTTTCAATAGATCCTTCTTACTACTAAAGTAGCTCAAACAGGTTTCTGTAACCTTAAACTGAAAGCCTCTTGGCCAAGATGAGGTTGTAGGTAGGAATACTGCTACTAGGAGTCTAAAGTAAAAATTTCCATTGATGACAATCCCCAAAGCCATGAGCAATCAGTCTGCACATTACAGTGGGCCCAACATTCCCTTTTCCCTGTCTGCCTGAGTCCCCACCAGATTCCCCATTGGTACAGAGGATATAACTCTCCACTTGCCACCAACTGAGCTCTTCTGGGTGGATGAGTCAGAACACTAGAAGAAAATGGTTTCAGCACAGTTTGAAACCATCAAACGTATGTGTTAGAGTCCTGCTCTGTTCTGGACACCATGTTAGCAAAAGGAATACAAAGAAGAGAGGTGGCAGGGCATGGTGGCTCACGCCTATACTCCCAGCTCTTTGGGAGGCTGAGGCAGACGAATCACCTGAGGTCAGGAGTTTGAGACCAGCCTAGCCAACAAGGTGAAGCCCCATCTCTTTAAAAATATAAAAATTAGCTGGGTGTGGTGGTGCACGCTTGTAGTCCCAGCTACTTGGGAGGCTGAGGCAGGAGAATCATTTGAACCTGGGAGGCAGAGGTTGCACTGAGCGGAGATTGTGCCACTGCACTCCAGCCTGGGCGACAGAGCAGGACTCTGTCTAAAAAAAAAAAAAAAAAAAGGAGACTCACCCTGCCATTTATATAGCTTAGCAGGGGATAAAAGCCTGAAAAAGAAGTTCAAAAGGAAGGTTGGGGGTAAGAATCTTAGCCCCATCTCTGCCACTAACTGAAACTTCCGCAAGCCATTCACCATCTCTGGCCTTCAGCCTTCCCATTTACAAAATAAGGGCCTAGGTTAAGTGATCTTTACAGTGTTTTCCATGATGCCTGGCCCACTGGCACTACAGGTAAGACCCAGTAAGCAAAAATGAGCCGCTGGATACAGTTTAAGCCTGGCTTCATTAGAATCATGTGGGAAGCAATCTAAAAAACTAAATGTAGAGTTTTGGAGCCTTAAGCCTCCGAGTTCTGATTCAGTAGTGCTGAGCAGCACCCTGGTTTGTGCTGATTCTGACGCATGCCAAATTTGGGAACCACTATTCTTGACTATTATGAATTACCAGATGGAAATGTCTTGGCCATCCCTTAAGCATATAAGCAATCGACAACATGATAAGCTGATAAACTGCACATTCATTGTTAATACTTATATAGCAGTGTTGGCATGGCATTGCTATGTGCCCAGCACTGTACTGAGCACTTTACAGTATTCATTAATTTAAGCTTCATAACACCCTAGGAGTTGGGTACTTTACTATCCCCAGAATAATTTTAATCCTTTTATTCATCTCTTTCTTCCTTGATCCAACAATGAACTTTGATCAGGTCTTCCCTATAGGAAAGCATAATAATTGGAATAAATAATTAAAATTAAGTAAAACATAAAAGAAGAAGAAAGCCTAATTTGGAAGCTGGCTGCTTTATGTTCCTGCCTCATACCCACACTTCCTTTGGGACTTTGTGTCTGTATCTCCCATGTCTCTGCTAAAGGGTGAGAAAAGTGGCCAAGACATGGGCTGCACTTTCCAGGGGTGGGAGGATCTAATGCAAGGGAGATTCTAGTCATGAGTTTATTCTGCCACTGATTCAATTGTCAGAGACTTGCATATTAGATGAGGTAGAAGAAATAACCCAATGGGATAATCTTGAAATTTCACCATCGGCTTTGATATCAGATATTTACACCTTGGATAATTAATAATCTGTGAGCATGGTAACATAAGCCTCTGAGGATTTTATTGGATCTGGGAAGAGTTCTGCCTCAAGGAGGAAGAGTAACAAATAACAGTAGTTTAAACAACAAAGCATTCAATTATCTCACAGATTTAAGTTTGGAGCTAAGTATTCCTGAGTTGATTCACCACTACCTCAGGGAATCCACATTCTTTTCATTTTTTCCATTCTTTTATTCCACTATCCTCCATGTGTAGATTTTCAACCTTCATCTTATTACCTCATGATCACAAGATGGCGGCTATAACCCCAGGTGTTACAACCTAACATTACAACCTCCAAGGCAGGAATAGAACAGGCCCTTTCTTTCTGTGTCTCTCTCTATAACCAGGGCAGGAAAATCCCTCCAGACATATCATTCCCCTTGTGCCTCATTGGTCAGAACTGTGTCACATGAATACTGTGATGGGTTGACTTGTGTCTTCCCAAAATTAATATGTTAAAGTCCTAATCCCTACTACCTCAGAGTGTGACTTTATGTGGAGATAGAGTCTTTACAGAGGCAATAAAGTTAAAGTGAGGTCATCAGGGCGGGCTGCTATCCAATATGGCGGGTGTCCTTTGTGAACAGAAAAATTGGACACAGACACGTGGAGAGGGAAAATGATGTGAAGGCACAGGGAGATGGCAGCCATCTACAAGACAAAGAGAGAGGCCTGGAAGCAACCCTTCCCTCACAGACCTCAGAAGGAACCAACCATGCCAACACTTTGCTCTTGAACATCTAGCCTCTAAAACTGTGAGACAAGAATGTCCTTTTGTTTAAGGCACCCTGTTTGTGGTACTTCATTTATTTATTTATTTATTTGGAGACAGTGTCTCACTCTTGTCACCCAGGCTAGAATGTAGTGGCACAATCTCTCCTCACTGCAACCTCTGCCTCCCAGGTTTAAGCAATTCTCCTGCCTCAGCCTCTGAGAAGCTGGGATTACAGGCACCTGCCACCACGCCCAGCTAATTTTTGTATTTTTAGTAGAAACGGGGTTTCACCATGTCAGCCAGGCTGGTCTTGAACTCCTGATCTCAGGCGTTCCACCCACCTTGGCCTCCCAAAATGCTGAGATTACAGGCATGAGCCACTGCAACCGGCCTGTGGTACTTTGTTACAGCAACTCTAGCAAGCTAATGAAGTCACCCCTATCTAACGTCAAAACATGCCATGAAAGTGAATATATAGTCAGCCTCTATTGTGGGAGGTAAATCTTTAAGCAGAACTATGAGAAAGAGAATGTCTACTGACTGGTTAACCCATGGTGACAGCTCCATCTTTATTTACAAATCACAAAAATAGAATCTGGCTCAGTCAGAAAAGGAATATATTAGAATAATACAAGGAAGGGTTAGGAATCAATGGGAAGACTAGACAACCAAGCTTAGAAAAATGCAGAAAGCCAGGCATGACTAGGGATGTGAGTAGCAGGGATGACATAATCCTCTTATCATGACTCCACCACTGTGATGTATGAGCTCCTAATACATTTTCTGCCCTTAAAATGCTTAGGATTTCAAGCCCCAGGAGAGCAGGGACCCACCTTTTGACCACAGGAGAAGAGCAAATAATGTCATGATTTAAATCCAATGAAGACTGCACCAAACTGGAGACAGACAATTCTCCAAAAGGAAGTCAAGAAATTATTTCTTAAAGGATTCAGAATAAAAGCTGGGAGGCCAAAGAAATTACATGTCCACTTTACGTGTGGAACACAGGCAATGGGTGCAGAAATTAGAGACAAGCAGGGCTTCCTTACAAGTACTGTAGGTTGTCCCACCTCCTAGGGATGAGTCCTCAGAGCCAAGCTCCAAGCCATGGTTAAACTACCCACACTTCTTACTCCAAAACTCCCAATCCCTGAGCATAATAATTAATTAACCAGTACCCTTCAGGGATTATTTTCTGATCTCTTCTAGTTCCTCCCTCTCCACTTCGGATCTTAAGCCCTCAAAGGATTAAATTAAAAAACAAACATAAAAGCAATGGTTTAAATTCATCAGAATCACCCAATTTCTCCAGACTCAGTACCTTTTTCCATGCAAATGACAAAGAAAAAAATCACTTAAGTCTGTGTCAATGAGGTACCAAAACATTTAGTCAATTAGATCCAGTTGGGAAACAGCCTGTCACCCTGGTTGAGGGAGGAGAGAATCTGCCAAATTAGTTGTTTGACTGAATTGACGGGCTGTCTTGTTCAAAATAAGTCTTTTTTATTAAATGTTGACAGATCATAGTACATCAAAAAGAAAATCTACAAAAGCCACTTTTCATCTGTGTAAACAGTAAAATCAAGGTGGCATATTGGAAATCTCTAAATAACACTTTGCCTACATAAAAGGGTGTAATTCTTTAGGTCAGAATAAATTAGGAAAGAAAACCTCCTTTTCAAGTAGAAAAGGATTGAGAGTCTAAATTATCCCAGACGGTGTGTCACCAATATCAGTATGATTTCTCACCACCTCCACCATTTCACACTCCTTACATAGTGACAGCCCCATGTACTGAGTGAGCACCATACTAAGTGTTCTCCATTTAATGTTTTATTTAATCTGATCAACAACTCCATGGGGTAAAGACTGCTATTCCCATTGTAAAAGAGGAAACTGTGGCTTATGTGGTCTACATAGACCTGAACATATACCTGACTTCAAAACCCTGGGTTTTAGCCCCTTGCTGGTGGTTCCCTTCTAAGAGTACTTAACTCTTCATTCCTGCCACATTATTGGCATCTTTCTCCTTGGGCTGACTCAAAAACCCTAGACCATTCTCTAATTGTTTGGGCTCAAAGAGTACCCCTTTTCATCAGCTTAACAGCCCCAGCCTCAAAATTCCTTGACCCAGGCCAGGTGTGGTGGCTCACATCTGTAATCCTAGCACTTTGGGAGGCCGAGGCAGGCAGATCACCTGAGGTCAGGAGTTTGAGACCAGCCTGGCCAACACGGCAAAACCCTGTCTCTACTAAAAATACAAAAATTAAGCTGGGCGCAGTGGCTGACGCCTGTAATCCCAACATTTTGGGAGGCCACAGCGGGCAGATCACCTGAGATCAGGAGTTCAAAAGCAGCCTGGCCAACTTTGTAAAACCCTGTCTCTACTAAAAATATTTTTTAAATTAGCTGGGCATGGTGATGGTCGCCTGTAATCCCAGCTACTAGGGAAGCTGAGGCAGGAGAATCACTTGAACCCAGTAGACAGAGGTTGTAGTGAGCCGATATCACACCACTTGTACTCCAGCCTGGGTGACACAGCGAGACTCCATCTCAAAACAAAACAAAACAAAAATTAGCCAAGCGTGATGGCACATGCCTGGAATCCCGGCTACTCGGGAGGCTGAGGCAGGAGAATCGCTTGAAACCAGGAGGTGGACATTGCAGTAAGCTGAGATCATAGCACTGCACTCCAGCCTGGGCAACAGAGCGAGACTCTGTCAAAATAAAATAATAAAATAAAATAAAATAAAATAAAATAAATAAAATAAAATAAAATAAAATAAATAAAATAAATAAAATAATTACTTGACCCAGTATGGCCTTGCTTTTCTTTTTTAGGCTCAAGCCCGCAGAGTCCAATAAGGTCTGCCCGCCCCTTTCTAACATTCTAATTGCCACATGCAATGTGGGTTCCAGCTTCTGCTGCACAGTCTGAGTGCTTACAAAGGAGAACTTTCACATAATACTGTCTGGCCCAGGGTGTCCAATACTGCCTTGTTTTATTTAGCTCAGGCACTGGGGACTCTTTCTATGGGCACAATGGTAAGATTTTCATTGAATTGTCATTGACTTTTGTCTTATATTTATGACCATGTCTTCAACTTCTCCTTTAATTTAGAAAACAAGACCTGTGAAATACACCACAGCCAGCTCCTCAATGGACTATCTCCTGCCACTTCTTATGATTTCTTGCCTTTTAGTCATCACAACCTCAATTTCTTCTTTGTGCGGTGTATCCAAACCCCAAAGGTGATCACAGAACATGAAGCAATGGTTTCTAATTAACCCTTTTCTTTAGGCATAAGGGCTCAGGGTATACATAGAACACTTTATGGCATGTGGACTTTTTATTGTTTGCCTTAGGATTATAACAGAAATTAATAAAAAGAAAAAATAAACTTCCCACAATCAAGTCTAGTAAGACATAAAATTATTTTGAACAACTGCTTCAATGCATGAATCTGTTTTGTTTTGTTTTGTTTTGTTTTGTTTTGTTTTGTTTTTAATTCTAGACCCCTATTTTTCAACACTTACCTCTTGGACAAGTGTTATGTTGATCCAAGTGCTAAACTCTTGGATCAGACTCAGAAGGAAAAGGAGTCATGGGAGAAATGAGGTTTGGAGAAGTGGAATTCTCCTGAAAAAGAAAGGGAGAAAGAAGGAGAAGGAAGAAGAAGAGGAACAGGAAGGGGAAGAAAAGAAGAAGAAGAAGAAGAAAAAGAAGAAGGAGGAGGAGGAGGAGGAGGAAGAGGAGGAGGAGGAAGAAGAAGAAAGGGGAAGGGAAAGGGGAGGCAGAAGGGGAGGGGGAAGGGGAGGAAGAGGAAGGAGGAAGGAGTAGGAGTAGGAGGAAGAGAAGGAAGGAAGGAAGGAAAGAAGAGAGAGTGAGAAAGAAAGAAGGAAGGGAGGGAGGGAGGAAGGAAGGAGAAAGAAAGAAAAGAAAGAGGAGGAAGGAAGGAGAAAGAAAGAAAAAGAAAGAAAGAAAGAGAGAGAGAAGAAGAGACCTTTGCAAGAGAGGCCAACCTTCTTTTCTTCTTTTCTTTAATCCTACCCAACTCCACTCTTAAAACTTAAAATAATATTTTGCATTTTCTGAACTTATTTTTTTCTCTGAATTTATATTAACATTCCAAGACAAGGAACAAATGGAGGTAGAAAACATGCTCACAGAATCATCTGTCCCGAATGCATCCCTAGGGTGCTCCCCACGGCATTGCTGTTGGGTTTGTGTCATGTTAGCAAAGGTTGAGAGTTTAGTCTCTAGAAAAAGATCCATTAATGGCCCACAATTTCTTGAATCTAACCAATATTTCTTCCGCATTTCTCCCTACCCCAAGATTTTATTAAATAGATGATTCACTTTATGATCCTTGGAAATTTAAAGAAATAATCAATCCTCCTGACTCCCAATACAGCGGAATTTTAATCTACTATGCAATATTTAATTTATATTACATGTATTATTTCGTATGCAAATAATGAGGCATACAACAAAATGAAAACCTGTGAGCCCAATACCCAACATTTTCCACTATTGTAACTACCTGAGAGGTTCTTCCCTATCCCAGTTCCCTGCCACCTCTAATGGCAAGATTTTTCATTGTTTTTTTTTTTTTTAGTTTTTACATATGTGTCTTCCTAAACATATTGCTTAATTTTGCTTGTCTTTGAACTTTCTAAAAATGGCATCATACCATATGATGTCTTAAATGACCTGCTCTTGTCATTCAATCTTATGTTTAATCATGGAATACTGTGCAGCCATAAAAGAACAAAATCATGTCCTCTGCAACAACATGGATGCAGCCGGAAGTCCTAATTCTATGCAAATGAATACAGGAACAGAAAACCAAATAGCACATGTTCTCACTTATGAGTGGGAGCTAACCTTTGGGTACACATGGACATAAAGATGGAAACAATAGACACCGGGGACTACTAGAGGGGGAGAGAATGAGGGAGGAAAGGGCTGGAAAACTACCTAGTGTGTGCTATGCTCAGTACTTGGGTGATGGGACCATTCATACCCCTAACTTCAGTGTGACACAATATACACATGTAACAAACCTGCACATGTAACCCCCTGAATCAAAACAAAAGTTGAAATTAGAAGAAGCAAAACCAAAATAGAATATCAAGGAACAATCTTATGTTTCTAAGATTCACTCAGGGTTGGTCTATGCAAATGTGATTCATTTATTTTACTTGCTGTATAATATTCCATTGTGTGACTATACCCCAATTCATTTAACTATTCTTGTATGATGGATATCTGGATTGTTTGCAGTTTTAGTTGCTCTAAATATTCTTTTATGTCTCCCAGTGAATACATCTAACAATATCTCTAAGGCACATACCAAGGAGTGGAATACTACATAGTAGAATATGCAAATGTGCAATTCTACAGGATAGTGCCAAATTGTTTTCCAAAGTAGTTACAACAATTTACATCCCCATCATCCTCTGTGGCAACCTTTGTTTCAATCTTGTAAAAATTGAGAACAGTACTAAAAGAATGAAACAGAGGATGAACGTTGTTTGATATAAGTCAGGAAAGAGTGCAAAGGAAGATTGCACATAGAGGTGCTGCCTACACCAGGAAAGCTAGGCTAGAATCGTTTTCCTACCTGGGTCTTTAATCACTGCTGACCTGGCACAGCCCATAGCCACAGGCAACTGTTAAAAAATCCACCATGGCTGCCTGGTCCTTAGTGCTCCTCCCACCCTCGGCTTTTTACCTGCTCCCTTGGCAGAGTCTCACGGTATCTGTCATTGGCTTTGTCCCTACATACATTCAGTCAACAAGCACTTCTTGAGTGCCTATCATATACCAGATACTGAAGGTATAGCAGAGATATGGCAGGCAAGGCACTTACCCTTACATTCCATTAGATGGAAACAAGTAAAAAACAAGTAAACAAAAAGGTGAGTCCAGATTGAGACTGTTGTCATGTACTTCATTTATTTCCTGACAACAGGTGAAGAGCTTGGGAAAAGCATTCCAGCCAGAGAGCAAGCACAAAAGCCCTCAAGCTGGATGGGACTGTTATGCCCAAGAGTCAAAAAGGAAGCCATGGGCCAAAGTGTTCTGGAAAAGGAGAGTGGCAAAAAAGGAAACTGGAAAAGCAGACAAAGGCCAGATGGTGCAGGGGGCTTTGCAGGCCAGGATGGCGACTAAGTAGCATGAGGTTGTCTGGGGAGAGGCAGAGAGATCCAAGTTCGATCCATCCACAGGACACAGAAGGAGAACTTGGCCGGGAGGGACAGGTAAAAGGGAGAAATGGAAAGGAGCATCTTCAACTGAAATACTCTTTTCCTCCTTAACAAATTTAAAAAATACATTTTATTTTACTTTAGAATTGGGGGTACATGTACATGTTTGTTACATGAGTAGATTGCATACTGGTGGGGTTCGGGCTTCTAGTGTAGCTATGATTACACGCGCCCTCCACCATGGCCAGCTAATTTTTGTATTTTTAGTAGAGATGGGATTTCACCATGTTGGCCAGGCTGCTCTTGAACTCCTGACCTCAGGTGATCTACCCACCTTGGCCTCTCAAAGTGCTGGGATTACAAGCATGAGCCACCGTGCACGGCCATCTTTTTTAAAATAATAATTTATTTTCCTTTGGGTCGACATCCAGTAGTGGGATTGCTGCACTGAATGATAATTCTATTTTTAGTTCTTTGAGAACCCGCTTACTGCCTTTGAGCAATGTAATTCAGATTTTACATTTCCCTGGGACACTGCTTCCAGGATGGCTGAGGAAAGAGAAAAGAAACAACAAAAAGAAAAGATGACTTCTTTCTCTTTCCACCTCGAAGTTTGGACCATCTCTCAACTATTGCCAAATGAAGCTGTGGCTTTAAGGGGAGAGTCTGGACATGGGAATCATGGCTCCAAACCTGCTTGGTAATAATGTGACATATGGGCAGTTGTTTACCCTGAACCTCAGGTTCTTAAGATGTAAAACTGACGGTGGGAGAGACTTTGAGCACCTATTGCACATCAGGCATTGAACATACTTCATCTCTTTAATCCTGAGAATAATGCTATTTTATGGATGACAAAGCTGAAGCTGAGAGTTGTTGGGACCACGATGCTGAGATTCCAACCAAGGTTCAAGAAGGCTTTACAGAGCACTGCCTCAGGGATATTGCAAGCAGTGAGTAAATAAATATGTGTGAAAATGCTCATCAAGCAGAGTGTTCTTTGCAAACGTAAGGTATAATTACTTTTTCTACAAAACTCATTTTGAGTTGCTCCCCCACATACTTTCTACCCAATGAGCTGTTTGTTTTTTCCCAAAACCTTCGTGCACTTTAATGAATACCTCTGTTCATATATTTCCTTTTGCTCAAATACCCTTCCCCCTCTTATCTACCAGGTAATCTTATATTTAGCTTTCAAAAGACTTGCTCAGAAATTACTTCCTCTCAAATCTTTCCTACTTTTGTCATGCAAGCAAGACTGATCACCACTTTTTCCAGATTCTGATGGTACCTAAGATATGGACTGTACATGTAGCATTAGCTATTGCCCCACAATAATGCATTAACCATACACCCTAAAACTCTATGACTTCAAACAACAATGATTTTTTTTCCTGCTCACAATCTAAGGGTTGGCTGGGAGTTGGCTGATCTAGGGTGGGCTCAGCTCCAAACCACACATTGGTCCAGTCTTCCTCATGAACGTACTACTTGGAATTGCTCCACAGAAGTGAGCTCTTTCTCCAGTGGAAAGAGTTGTAGAGTCCAGTGGCAAAGGATTTAGAGCCAGGGATAGGCGAAGAGGGAAAGTCAATAACTCTATCTGTCACAAATACCTTTTAAAATGCTCTTATATGGGCCGGGCGTGGTGGCTCATGCCTGTAATCCCTGCACTTTGGGAGCCCAAGGTGGGTGGATGACGAGGTCAAGAGATTGAGACCATCCTGGCCAACATGGTGAAATCCTGTCTCTACTAAAAATACAAAAATTAGCTGGGCATGGTGGCCCACTCCTGTAGTCCCAGCTACTCAGGAGGCTGAGGCAGGAGAATAGCTTGAACCTGGGAGGCAAAGGTTGCAGTGATCCAAGATCGTGCCACTGCATTTCAGCCTGGTGACAAAGCAGGACTCCACAAAAAAAAAAAAAAAAAATGCTCTTATATGGATGTGGTGGAGAGGGAACACTTTTACAAGGCTGGTGGGAATGTAAACTAATGCAACCACTGTGGAAAACAGTGTGGAGATACCTTAAAGAACTAAAAGTAGAACTACCATTCAATCCAGCAATCTCACTACTGGGTATCTACCCAAAGGAAAAGAACTCATTTTATGAAAAAGACGCATGCACACGCTTTTGTAGCAGCACAATTCATAATTGCAAAGATATGGAACCAACCCAAGTGCCCATCAACTAATGAGTGGATAAAGAAAATGTGGAATATATACACCATGGAATACTACTCAGCCATAAAAAGGATGAAATAATGTCTTTTGCAGCAACTTGGATGGAGCTGGAGGCCATTTTCTAAGTGAAGTAACTCAGAAATGGAAAGCCAAATATCATATGTTCTCATAAGTGGTAGCTAAGCTATGAGAATGCAAAGGCATAAGAATGATATAATAAACTTTGGGGACTCAGCAGGGAAGGGGGAGATGAGGAACAAAAGACTACATATTGAGAGGCCAAGTGCAGTGGCTTAGGCCTGTAATCCCAGAACTTTGGGAGGCTGAGGCGGGCAGATCACCTGAGGTCGGGAGTTCATGACCAGCCTGACCAACATGGAGAAACCCCATCCCTACTAAAATACAAAATTAGCCGGGTGTGGTGGCACATGCCTGTAATCCCAGCTACTCAGGAGGCTGAGGCAGGAGAACCACTTGAGCCCGGGAGGCAGAGGTTGTGGTGAGCCGAGATCGTGCCATTGCACTCCAGCCTGGGCAACAAGAGCGAAACTTCGTCTAAAAAAAAAAAACCTTCAAAAGACTACATATTGAGTACAGAGTACACTGTTAGGTGACAGGTGTACAAAAATCTCAGAAATCACCACTAAAGAACTTATACATGTAACCAAAAACCACCTGCTCCCCAAAAACCATTGAAATAAAAAAGAAGGAAGGGAGACTAACTAAAAGAAATATGAAAGTCCTCTCAACTAACTAAAAAAATGAAATGTTCATATAACCACTTACTCACCAGTTGAGTACCTATTGTGTGCCAGGCACTCTTCTAGGTGCTATGAACACAGTCAGAAGCAAAAAACAGAGAAGGTGCCTGTGTCTTCATGGGGGTGACATTCTCATGGGAGGACACAGACAAACGGGCAAGCAGGATAATTTCAAATAGTGGTCGGTACTATAAAGAAAATAAAACCTGAACATCTGAGAGAGTAACAAGAGCGATAGCAGGAGCAAAGGGGAGTTTAGATGGTGTATTGGGGTTCTCTAGAAGGACAGAACTAATAGGATAGAGGTATATATAAACAGGAGTTTATTAAGGAGTATTAACTCACACGATCACAAGGTCCCACAATAGGCTGTCTGCAAGCTGAGGAGCATGGAAGCCAGTCCGAGTCCCAAAGCCGAAGAACATGGAACCTGATCTTTGGGGCAGGAAGCATCCAGCACGGGAGAAAGATGTAGGCTGGGGGGCTAAGCCAGTCTAGTCTTCACATTCTTCTGCCTGCTTTTTATTCTAGCCACTCTGGCAGCAGATTAGATTGTGCCCACCCCCATAAAGGGCGGTCTGCCTTTCCCAGTCCACTGACACAAATGTTAATCTCCTTTGGCAATACCCTCACAGACACACCCAGAAACAATATTTTGCATCCTTCAATCCAACCAAGTTGACACTCAGTATTAACCATCACACATGAGGTGATAGGGAATGGCCTTTCTGGAAAAACGACTTTTGAACAGAAATATGAGTAATGCAACAGAGCTGGTCCCATCAATCATGGGGACATCTGGGAAAAAGCATTGCAGGTGGAGGGACATCTCCTGGGTCTGAGAAACAGAAAGCACCAGTGCAGTGAGGATGCACAACCAGTATCAAAATCACCTGGAAGGCTTCTTAAGACACAGATGGCTGCGCCTCACCCCCAGAGCTTTTTATTTGATGGATCTAGTTCGGGCCCAATAATTTGCCTCTCTAACAAGTTCTTGGGTGATGTTGATGGCACACGGACTGTATGTTTGCAACTGGTGTGCTTGTATGATCAAGAGAGCATGGCATGAGATAAGACCTTTGAGGCTGTGATGAAGAATGTTAATGTTATGCTGTGTACAAGGGAAGCCACTGGAGGACATCAAGCAGGGGATTGATGTGACTTGATATAGAGTTTGGGTGTTTTTTTCTAGCTTCCTTGAGGTATGATTGACAAATTAAAAGTGCATGTATTTAGGTTTAGTAGAGCTTCTGGAGCCGGGGGGCTAACAAGAGTGCAAAAATGGAAGAAAGAAGTTAAGATATTTATGATATCAAACTATCAGTTTTCCAGGGTTCCTACTTGGGGCGATGGGACATACAGAGCTGCCACTGGCAAAGATGAGAATCATGGTGGAGAAGAAAGATTGGTAAGGGAGTGAGGTCGATTTTGAACTCAATTTGAGGTCCCACTCAAGACCACTGTGTTACACACCTCTGGAGGTACCATACACACTGCATATAGTGTGAAAGGCAGCCTGGCAGCACAGAAGAAGAACATGAAAATGTGAGTAACACCTCCTAGAATTGGCAACATAGCCCAAATATTCTTCCTCTTCTAAGCTTACATGTTAGTGAAAGAGGCAGGCAATGGGTAGGCAAGACATTTTTTAAATGGTGTTTTGTGCCATAAAGAAAATAAACTCTCAATTCTGCAGATCTGGACAACTCATGATGCTGCTAGCAGTCACTGACTATACAGACGGGGCATTCGTATGTTCACTTCTAGGACCTACTTGGTTAAAGAAAGCACATGGAGAACCATAACTTGCAGGTAAAATATTAGGTGGGTGCAAAAGTAATTGTGGTTTTTACCATTACTTTTAATGCCATTACTTTTAAAAACCACAATTACTTTTGCACCAACCTAATAATAGTAACTAACATTTACTGGCATCTATGATGTGCCAAGCACAATAAGTCCACATCTTAGTTAAAAGAACAATCCTGAGACATGTATCCTGATTTTACAAATGGGAAAACTGAGGCACAGAGTGGTTCAGTAACTTGCCAGAGGACACATTGCTAGGAAGGGGCAAAGATGGGATTCAAGACAAAGGTTAATGGCAGAGCTGGCTGTTGTACACTTTCAACGACATGGCTCTCGGTTACTTGCAGGCAGAGTCTGGCTGAAGAAGGTCCACGTCACCCTTGTCCCCTGGCCAGGCTCTGGTGTTGCCAAAAAGAAAAATCCCACCTCGCCAAGGCCTATGTTCTTTGCCAATACATAGCTAAAACTGTCACAGTATCCGTAGCATTAAGAAAACCCCATGCCTGAATCTATGTGCCAGACCTTTTACACAGAGAAAATATGGACATTTTCTTTTAATAACGCTACAGGGAAATAATGAAATGGTAGCATTACAAAAACATAATTAGGTCTTCAAGAAAAAAACATCTCCACTGGAGTCCTATAAAAAGACCACAGGTGTTCATCATTATTTTTTATTTAGCAGACAGTTTTAGCCATTGTTTGTTTTTTCCTCCATTTATTAAGTTCTGGTATTTTAAGATGATTTGTGTGTAATAATAACAATAATTTCCTGTCTGCCTGTCAGTTGTGAGTCGCTTTAATTACAGATATTCATTTTCAGAAGTTAACTTGGTAAACACACTCATTTGTTATGTTCCCTGTTCATTAAATCAGTTAGCACAGCTAGTAACTATGTTAAGTATTTTGCTGTCGGGTTTCAGCAATGTATCTTCATGGATTTCCAAGGCTATTTCTCACAGAGACAGACGCAGACTTCCTGAGAGTCCCTTCCCATTGGTTTAAAGATGCCAAGTCTTCCATCTCTGCAAGGCCAGGTGCATTACACCCAATGGAGGCATCCACTCAAGACCCTGCATATCACAGTCCAAATCATTAATTCAGACTAAAGTGCAGTGCTTGATAGCCAGAAGCATGATATGGGATAAAGGAAGAGGAACATCTTGGCAAGGAAGGATTTGAGTAGACATGCTTGGAGCATACCTCTCACAACCCTGTCTTTGGACAGCCCTCTGCACCCACTCTGCAGAAGGATAGGGACTCAGTCACCACGGGGGTACCAGATAACCCTGATCCCTGACAGCAGCTAATTATTCCAGGGTTGGACATCAGAGGTCATCAGCTGTCTAACTGAAGCATTTGAAGGATAGAAACCAAGTTGGAGATGTAAAATTCAGAGAGAATCAGGGCTGAGTCTCTGAGCCATAGCAGTCCCAAACCACACACAAGCTACTGTTATGGAAAGGCATGAAGAGATTAATGACGCAGAGACTCCTCAACAATAGGAGAGCATGCAACCAGGAAAGAAAAAAGTAGAGCAAAAGAATATTGCCTGAAGATGTTGCAGCTCCCAAGAAGCCCACCTAACTGTTTCTTTGAGACTTTCATGCATCTTTACAATAAACCAGTCACTTAGCTAATTTAGTAGGTCTCTATTAGTTACAACCAAGCATGCTCTGAGCAATACATTTTTAATCATGGTGACTGGGATGATGGTGGGTCCACTAAAATTGTCACATCTGGTGAATTCCAATTTTCTAGAAGCAGCTATGGGTACTGGAACTTGGTCATCAGTCATCAGTCACCTGAGAATTAGATGTTTCATTCAAAGTTTTCCTTTAATAGGGACTATGACTATTGTTGACAAGCCAAATTGGGACTAAGGGAAATAAGAGATTCTAAGTTGCCAATAGCTAAGTTACAAGGCTCCAGAGGAAATGACTCATCTGAAGTGTGAGTCATGACAGAGGAATTTGTGTCAAAGGGGCATATTCCCAGTCAGAATGGTGATTATTAAAAAGTGCAGAAACAACAGATGCTGGCAAGGTTGCAGAGAAAAAAGAACGCTTTTACACAGTTGATGGGAGTGTAAATTAGTTCAACTGTTGTGGAAGATAGTGTGGCAGTTCATTAAAAATCTAGAGGCAGAAATACTACTCGATCCAGCAATTCCATTACTGGGTAGATACCCAAAGGTATATAAATCATTCTATTATAAAGATACGTGGATGTATATGTCCATTACAGCACAATTCACAATGGCAAAAACATGGAATCAACCCAAATGCCCATCAATGATAGACTAGATAAAGAAAATTTGGTACATATGTGCCATGAAGTACTATGTGGCCATAAAAAAGAATGAGATCATGTCCTTTGCAGGGACATGGATGGAGCTGGAAACCATTATCCCCAGCGAACTAACACAGGAACAGAAAACCAAACACTGCATGTTCTCACTTAGAAGTGGGAGCTGAGCAGTGAGAATACATGGACTTAGGGAGGGGAACAACACACACTGGGGCCTGTCAGGGGTGAGGTTAGCAGGAGCGAGAGCATCAGGAAGAATAGCTAATGGATGCGGGACTTGATACCTAGGTGATGGGTTGATCTGCGCAGCAAACCACCATGGCACATGTTTACCTATGTGACAAGCACACACGTCCTGCACATATACCCTAAAATAAAAGTTGAAGGAAAAAAAACAGAATGGATATTCAAAGCAGAACAAAAGTTCAATGAGTTGCCCCATGTCAATTACTTATAACTACTCTGCCTCACCTCTTTTGGAGCCTTGCTAAGCTCTCCTAAAGAGAAAGATCCATTGGTTGTAGCAAGATGAGCAACGATGAGAAACAATGAGACAAACATCTGACATAAGCACGGGGTGATTAGGGAAGATGATATTTAGTCTTGTTGAGCTTAAGCCAGGTCATCTAGGTGGAGGCCTCAGACATAGAGGGGCACCATTAGCTCATCAGAGGGTGCAAGCCAGCATATTTAATAAATCCAAACCAATCTGGTAAGGATTTTCCAAAAGCCTCCAGAATTAGTCCCACACTACTTTCTCCATGATACCTGGCTTTGCTCTACATTCCCTTCCTTTGCAGTTTCAAGTCCTTTATGCTTGGCTCTCTCATCTTTTGAAGGCTGCTCCATCTTTTGACTTCTCCTGTAGGAATTGTCTCCAGACTCTCTCTCCTTCTAGCCCTCATAGATCCCTAGGTCAATGCTGGAAATACATGATGGAATTCAGGAGGCAGCTTAGTCTCATGCCACACCCAAAGGTGTAGACGGAACACCACCGACACCACGGAATCATGGAGGTGCTGGGTCTGCAGAGAAGGAATTTTGGCAGCAAGGCCCCCAGAAGAGATGGATGATGATAGCACCTAGAATGTATGTGAAGAGTTACAGACTTGAAAGAGAAGGAAACTTGAAAGGAAGGAGAAATGTTGAAGTAAAACAGAAGAGTGATGAGATATCTCCCTTTAGAGATCTCTGTAAAGTAGAAGTGTGCTGTGAGTACAGGGCTCAGAAATAGAATTACAGGCATGAACAGAAGACTAAATATTTGAAGAAGGTAATGTCTGTATACTTATAAGACTTGCTTTCTTGGCTGGGCGCGGTGGCTCACGCCTGTAATCCCAACACTTTGGGAGGCCGAGGCGGGCAGATCACGAGGTCAAGAGATCGAGACCATCCTGGCCAACATGGTAAAACCCCATCTCTACTAAAAAAACACCAAAAAATTAGCTGGGCGTGGTGGCGGGCACCTGTAGTCCCAGCTACTCAGGAGGCTGAGGCAGGAGAATGGCGTGAACCTGGGAGGCGGAGCTTGCAGTGAGCTGAGATGGCACCACTGCACTCCAGCCTAGGCGACAGAGTCAGACGCCCTCTCAAAAAAAAAAAAAAAAAAAAAAAAAAAAAAGACTTGCTTTCTTGAACAAATAGAATCACTTGTTCAAGAGCTATGCTGGAGCTCTGTAGGTTTTTGCCAACACTGCATCCATTCTCCCTCCCCTGGTAACAGCACCTAATTTTGATTTGCAAATCCCAATGTATACAATCTTATTGTTACTGTCAATCAGAGTCCTACCCTCCCCTTCCCAAGGAGTGTACACATGACCCAAGCTAGACCAATCAAAGGTCTAATTTGAATTTTGAATACAGTAACACAAAGACTGAAAAACTCTTGGTGCTGATTTCTTCTGATGGTGGCACCAGAAGGGACCTACTCTCCAGAACCAAGGAGGAATTCTGGTGACAGTTTTTTCAGAGGTCTTATTCTCCAACTCTTCCTTGAATTTTGTGAACCAATCCATATCCTTCCAAGAGCGTCCTTTTTGGCTTATAGTGATCAGACCCAAGTTCTGTTGCTTATAACTTAGAAATCCCAACCAAGGCATAAATAGTATTAGCCAGTGTTAACTAAAAAGTAAGACATGATGGGAAGAATTAAGAATCCCAGAACAGGGGGCCGGGCTCATGCCTGTAATCCCAGCAGTTTGAGAGGCCAAGGTGGGCAAAACACTTGAGGTCAGAAGTTCAAGACAAGCCTGGTCAACATGGTGAAACCCTGTCTCTACTAAAAATACAAAAATTAGCCAGGCATGGTGGGTGTGTGCCTGTATTCCCAGCTACTCGGAGGCTGAGGCAGGAGAATTGCTTAAACCCAGGAGGCAGAGGTTGCAGTGAGCCAAGATCATGCCACTTCACTCCAGCCTGGGTGACAGATTCTGTCTCAAAAAAAAAAAAAGAATTCCGGAATGGGGATTCCACTTCTAGCATTGCCACTGCCACGAAAACACTGGACAAGTTTGAGCAAATCCCTCAAGCTCACGAAGCTTCATTTCACACAGCTGTAGAAGAAAAGATTGAATAAGAAGCTGCAAAAGTCCTTTTCCATCTTCATAGAAATAGTTTTTCCCCTATCTCTTATTTTAAAGAGTCTCTAGTCTCCGTTCTCTGCCATCCACTATCAAAGGACTTTAAGCATAGCAAAGAAAAGAAACACATCATATCCCCTTCTAATAGACATGGGACTTGGAATTCATTCATAAAGAGAATTCCAAATCTCATGTATGAGCCCGTTTTGTTAAGCAATAGACGTTTAATATGATTTCATTATTTTTTCATTCTTTCATTTGACATTTGCTAAGAACTTCTTCCATGTGTTTTACATTCTCTATGAGGTGAAAAAGGAAGTCAGGACCCAATCTCTGTCCTCAAGAAGCTTGAAATTTAGTTGAGGAGGTACATGACGTCCCTAGACAATATTTCCAGGAGATCTGAAATCACATACCCAGCACCTAGCAAGTGCCAAGTATATATAGTAGGTGCTTAATAATTGTTGATTGAATGAGGTATAATACACGTGTACATACTGCTATGTAGCTTATAATAATAATTCAAAATGATGAGAAGATTATTTATTTTGCAACTATTGTGCACTTCTACTACATGATAGTTTGACATGAGCTTCAATTTTTAAAATGTTGTTCGAGATAGATAAATTGAAGGGTGAGTGTTTGCATTTCAAAAAAGAATATTCCTACCTGAAAAAGATGTATTTAAGGAGTCTAACACATTTACAAGAGATTTTTCTTTCTGTGGAAGTTTAAAAACATTGCTATGAGTAAATGAGGGTAAACCTGAACTTAACATGCCAAGACATAACTTCATCCAAAAACTTCTGCCTGTCGCTTAGACGCCAGTGTAATAGCACTTGACATACAGCAGTGCTAAGCAGATGAAGTTTTTAAAGCTGCAGGCCACTCACCAGGCCTGTCAACACGTGGAGGTCTCAGTAACACAGGGGACTTTTGATTCAGGAGGCAAAGTTCATCCCAAGGATCACAGTGCATTAGGGAGGAACAAAAGCCTTCTGGTATGGCCAAGTGGACGAGACCAGGGAAAACCTGAACAGAAAATGCAATAAAATTAAAATGCAATAAAATTAAAATGCAATGGGAGTGAACTGTGGTGGCAGCAAGCATAACCTTCTTGGTGTCTTTAGCAATGTTAATGGATCCACTTATGGCACAGATGGTGGTTTTCAGAAAAGTCATTTTTTCTCTAACAAATTCATGACTAAACTAAAAAGACCACTATCAACTTCATTATGCTTTCCAATTGACTTGCTTTAAGGGTTATTCTTTTATTATAGCTCTTAAGCTCCCATTTCTTTTTTAAAGTACTTTTAATACCAATTTTCACAGCACTAAGAAATTTAACACTCTTCAGTGGTTATATTAATGGCAAGGAACTGTTACGAGCTGAACAGTAGCATGAAAGACACTGGTATTGGTCATTTGTTATCTCGTCTACCACAAGTTATGGACCCAGATCCCAGGGGGTGACACTGAGGACAGTGGTGATGACAGAAAGCTGGTGACATACCTCCTTTCTACAACATAAGAGTTATGACACACAGCATATTCCATATTGCTCTCTTCAAACACAATCCTACTTCAGGCCTCTCCTATCCAAGTGTGCCCAGTTAGCTCTTTCAAGTGACCAGAAGATCTAATTAATTGCACAAACAAATCCATAAGTATTTTACAAACATCATCACAAGTAACTGTAAACACAGAGGTAAAACAGTTTGTGTAACATGGGGTAAGCCAGAGTCCTGAGCCAACCAAACAATTAGATTTTTTCAAAGTGAAATTGACTTGGAGGAAGATCAGATTTCATAGGAATAAAGAAATTACCTATTGTAATATTACTTATAAAAGCAAAATTGAAATAAATTTCCCAGCAATGGGCAAACAATTAACCATATCTGCTCAGCTATTAAAGAGAAGATTTGGAGGCTCACACCTGTAATCCCAGCACTTTGGGAGGCTGAGGCGGGTGGATCGCTTGAGGTCAGAAGTTCAAGACCAGCCTGGCGAACATGGTGAAAACCTGTCTCTATCAAAAATACAAAAGTTAGCTGGGCATAGTGGCACACGCCTGTAGTCCCAGCTACTTGGGAGGCTAAGGCAAGAGAATCACTTGAACTCAGGAGGCATAGGTTGCAATGAGCCGAGATCAAACCACTGCACTCCAGCCTAGGCAACAGAGTAAGACTCTGTCTCAAAAAAAAAAAAAAAGAAGAAGGTTGGGAAGAATATGCACAACTATGGAGAATCATTCTAACGTTAAGAGAAAATCCAAGACATAAAATACCTAAAAACCGGATAATACAATTATATATGACACTTGATATATAGGGAAAGTCCTAGCAGAAATATGTGAAGATGCCATCGATAGTTGTCTATGGGGGCAAGATTACACACGTGTTTCTAAACTCCCATTTTTCTATTTTCCAATCTTATTTCAATGTGTTTATCTATTTAAACTCATAATGAAGAAATTTTAATATTTTATCTCACGTGAAGAAAAGATGTAATCATTCACACAGACATTTTGGTGGCAAAATACTTGTTTTTAGGGATTTGGATTCTGTGTGAAGGCCCCTATGCTACGGCTTTTGAACTGTTTTGATAACCTTCCATTGAAAAATCAAATTTTGCATCAAAGCTAGTTAGAGGAAAGGGCACATGCTCCAACTCTTCCATTTAATGGATGGAAGAACTGAGGTTCAGAAGTCCCTTACCTGAGACCTAGGGAGATGCCTCTTCCCTCAGCTCCCTCACCTCTCAACCAGATTATTCCTTTCAAGGCAAACCCTCACCCACAGAAGAAATCTAAGACTCAAAGAAAAGAAAAGAAAATTTAGACCCCACTTAAATCAGGCATAATCAAATTGTTTCACTCTATTTTGCCCTTATGTTCCAAATCAGTCTCAAACCCTGCTGCTGTGTTAGCTTTAAGGTGACAATTCCTCCTCCCAACAAAATTTGTTTTTGGATTTTATTTATTTTGTAGAGATGGGGTCTTGCTATGTTGTCCAGGCTTATCTCAAACACCGGCTTCAAGCAATCCTCCCACCTTGGCCTCTCAAAGTGCTAGGATTACAGGCATGACCCACGGTGCCTGGCCCTAATTCTTAATTTATAAGAGGAGCACTGTGGCCTCGCCATTTTGTTTTGAGGCCCATTCTGGTTATGGGGTGCTATGTGATGATGTGTGCAAGTGACTACAGTTGTGAGCTCTTGTCTCCTTATTTGGCTAAGAAAACTCTGGAATCTGCCTTTGCTCTGCTTCACCGTGACATAGGCAGTGCACGGTCCAGATGTTCCGTCCATATGGAAAGGCACAGAGAAGGCTGCATTATCTAGGAAACGGGACCTTGATTGGAACACTCAAAAAAAAAAAAAAAAAGTGGCTTGTTTAATCCTCTCCTGGAGGGAAGGTGGGAAATAACGTGTTGGAATATCTGAGGAAAATTAAAGTGCTTTTCAACGAAAGGTTGACTTTTTTGAGAAAGTTTTCTCCCTTCCTTTCATCGGAGACATTTCTCCTCTTTGGAAATGGAGAGCAATTATTTTTTATTCAACCTGTCTTTAATTTTTATCTCATGTGAAGAAAGAACAGTGATCACTCACAAAGAGGTTTTAATGACAGCAAAAATGGTCTCATGATTGATCATTTCATATCACGCATTCCACCTGGAGCTCTTGCAGGCCACCAGCCTGGGAGCGCCTCTCCCTGCACAAGCTGGGGGCAGGCCTCACGGGCTTTGTGTAGGGGGGCCAGTCTTTGAACAAAAAAAAGAAAACAGGAACAAAGGGCCACAATTAGAGGCACTTTTAGAGATGGGAGAAATAAAGACTCAGACTGTGAAATATTTGAGCACTTTTGAATGTACTTTAAACTTTTAAACTCTCCCATCATTTCTCAAAACCTGATTTTTAATGAGGAACACTGCAGACAGAGAGAGATACCAAAAAAAAAAAAATCTGAATGAACAATCAGGAGAGTCCTTAAAAATCGGGACATTTGAAAGAAGTGACATCTATCTGTAATTCAAACTTTGAGTTAAAACAATGTTGAAGTATAAGAGAACTGTTCTTTGTCTTAATATGCAAAGTTTCTCTCTAAGTTATCCTTAATGCTATATTTCTCTTTTTTTTTTTTTTTTTTTTTTGAGACGGAGTTTTGTTCTTGTTGCCCAGGCTGGAGTGCAGTGGTGCAATCTCGGCTCACTGCAACCTCCGCCTCCCGGGTTCAAGTGATTATCCTGCTTCAGCCTCCTGAATAGCTGGGATTACAGGCACCCGCCACCATGCCCGGCTACTTTTTGTATTTTTAGTAGAAATGAGGTTTCACCATGTTGGCCAGGCTGGTCTCGAACTCCTGACCTCAGGAGATCCGCCAACCTCAGCCTCCCAAAGTGCTGGGATTACAGTCGTGAGCCACCGCACCTGGCCTTTATCTCATTTCAATTCTGATTTCCCGACACAGTCTTCTCTGCAGCAGAGTCTTAGGTAGAATGGGACATCACATATCCCTGTGGAAAATGTTACTTTCTTTCCATGGACTTTGAAGCTTCAAGGGTGCTGACTGACACTCCTACTCCAAGCCTCCCAAAAAAATGCCCACAAAAGTCCTAGGGTATCTACAACACTGTAAACCAAAGATTGAAAAAAATAAATAAAAAGACCTAAAGACAGGGAGAATCTTCTCACTCTATCATTGAGACTGATGTAGAAACACATATATACTCTAACCAAAAGAAAAGGGTTAGCTCAAATAAGGTAAGAGACTTTTTAACTCCCTTTCACTACCTATGGCCCAACTATAAGACGCAAGGGTTGAACTGATAGAAAAACAGCCATTTCACCATCTCTGACATTCCTAAGTAGAGCCCCAAGCTTCTCTCCATCAGCTTTTCTTTCCATCCATTCAGAATATCAGAATCCAGTATGCAACATGGCATGGAGGAACACAGAAAGGGCAGACCAGAGGTGTTTTTTATATTGTTTTGCTTTGTTTTGTTTTTTTGAGACGGAGTCTCCCTCTGTCACCAAGGCTGGAGTGTAGTGGCACAATCTCTGCTCACTGCAACCTCTGCCTCCCAGATTCAAGTGATTCTCCTGCCTCAGCCTCCCAAATAGCTGGGATTACAGGTGTGCGCCACCACGCCCGGCGGATTTTTGTATTTTTAGTAGAGACGGGGTTTCACCATGTTGGTCAGGCTGATCTCGAACTCCTGACCTCGTGATCCACCCGCCTCAGCCTGAACAGGGTGTTTTTGTAGCTGGAGCTACACTGTCTTTGCAGGAATAGCATAAGAAACAAGAATAGAAAACAAAAAGTGCTGGGAGCCATGGAAGGTATTGGAGAGAGAGTAGTTTTCATTTCATACGCTACTGAAAATATTGGGAGTAATTTGTGGCTCAATTTTAAATCAGGTTGCAACACGATCTGTAAAAGAGACAAAAATAATATATAGCAGCCCAGTGGCCAATATGCAACTGATTTGCTTTCATTAAAACAAAGGCACATAATTTACATGCAAACACACACACATGCACACACATACACATACACATACACTCCTGTTCCAGCAATATCTTTCTCATCATCAAGGCCTGGGAAAAGTCTTAGCTATGAAAAGCAGGAGAGATGCAGTAGGATTCCTTAAAAATGCAGAAGCCCAGAGAAACAACAAAAGCATCACTCAGAGCTGAGTCTTTAGAAATGGTTTGAAACATTCTTCTAATCTGAAATAATAAAAATCAAATCCTGGACAGTGTCAGAGGATTTTAGTACTTAACTTTAAATCGCTGTTTAGTAACTCACTTTGGCTACCTCAACAAGTTTCCCAAAAGTGACAAGTGGTGTTAGCCATTATTATTTGGCTTCACTTCCTTAAGACAGGAATGTGATAATGACATTTCTTGAAACACTACAATAAAGAGAAGACATTACAATAACTCAGATGGTCTGCCTGAAACATTCTCTAAGGCCAAAAAGAAGTCACATGCATTTATTATACAGCAGAAGTGGCAAATATGAGAAGGACTGGGGAAGGATCCTGTTAAATGAACTCTTTCGCTTCTACTGTGTTAACATTTCCCAACATGACCCAAACAAACTCTCAGGCTTGGAGAAAGAAATTCTCCCTCAAATCTGATTTTGTAATTAGATATCTAAAGAAAGGCAAGCTAGTGTACATCCCTAGATATTGGAGCATCTCAAATGCCCGATATTTCTGATTTTGTGCTTTTAAAATGTAACAGTATAAAAGTCCTTAGGAGAATCATTGCCTCCAAGGAAGAGTACCGTTTAAGGAACCCCAGTCAACTTATTCTTTGGGGACTTTTACATAAGAACTATTTTGGTCATACAAGTTCTAGAATAGCCATTATTTGGAGTACTGCACATTTTCCAGAACTAAACTTCTTCTAGGAATATCAAGGCACAAACTGGGCATTTTACTGAGACAGCTTCTCTTCCCACTCTCCAGAAACTTCTCTCTACAAGAAAAGTCCTGATGCTGAACAAAAATTCATCTAACTACATTCAACCAAATTGTATGGAGTCCTGGGGAATTCAAGGGAAAGAATTATAGAATTTCCAGAGACACAATATGGAAATCCTGTTTCATAAGAGTTCCAAAAAACAGTTCAAGAGAAAAAAACCAAACATGATCTTTGAGGATCTAATTAATAATCTTAATAATAGCCTTAGGTATCAAGTATCTCTTGTGAGTGGCACCAGGGAGCCACCCCGTCCAACATTCTTCTCCCTACAGATTCTATACAGCACTGGACACAGTTGACCACTCCCACTATGTTAATAGCCTTCTCTTGGCTCCAGTGACATCACAGTCTGCTGATTCCCTCCACCTCAATGGCCACTATGTCTCGATATTTTCCTCCAGGCCATCTCTAAATGTTGGCACAACACACGAACTTGAAGGTCAAGGTCTTTCTCTTCTCCATCTACAAGCTCTCCATAGCTGATTTATATATGTTTTAGTCTCATGGCTTTAAACCTTCTATATACAGAGGAGTTCTGGGCTCTCACCTGAGCTACCAACTCTGGGTCCAAGTGCCTATTTGGCATTGACACAGGTGCTGCCCCTCTCCCTATCTTGCCACACCACCAGCTGCCAGCACCTACATCTCTTTATCTAAGGGCTTTCTCTGACTGCTAGTGGCTGCTCCAGCTGCACACATAGCAGGCAGGAGGTAGTACCAGGAAATTCATTTTCCAGGAATAGCCTTCAATCCATGGCTGCTTGAAGAAACAGCTTCTCAACATCACTGATTATTAGAGAAACGTAAATCAAAACCACAATGAAATACCATCTCATGCCAGTCAGTATGGCTATTATTAAAAAGTCAAAAAAACAACAGATGCTGGCGAGGTTGTGGAGAGAAAGGAATGCTTTTACACTGTTGGTGGGAGTGTAAATTAGTTCAACCATTGTGGAAGACAGTGTGGTGATTCCTCAAACCTAGAGGCAGAAATACCATTTGACCCAGCAATCCCATTACTGGGTATATACCCAAAGGAATATAAATCATTCTATTATAAAGATACAGGCACACATATATTCATTGTAGCACTATTCACAACAGCAATACATGGAATCAACCTAAATGCCCATTAATGATAGATTGGATAAAGAAAATGTGCTACATATACATCATGGAAGACTATGCAGCCATAAAAAGGAATGAGATCATGTCCTTTTCAGGGACATTGATGGAGTTGGAAGCCATTATCCTCAGCAAACTAACTCAGGAACAGAAAACCAAACACCACATGTTCACATTTATAAGTGGGAGCTGAACAGTGAGAACACATGGCCATGGGGAGGAGAACAACACACGCTGGGGCCTGGGTTGGGGGAGAGCATCAGAAGGAATAGCTAAGGGATGCTGGGCTCAATACCTAGGTGATGGGATGACCTGTGCAGCAAACCATCATGGCACACATTTACCTGTGTAACAAACCTGCACACCCTGCACATGTACCCTTGAACTTAAAATAAAAGTTGAAGTTAAAAAAAAAAGAAGCCCAGCTTCCTTGACACTCAGGTGGAATAGCACTGAGGTGCATGTTCTACACCGACTCGCAGGGTTTCCCTATGGGGTTAAGCTCCAGTTGCCCTTAGAGGTAACTTGCTTGATCATGTACCCTGGATTTGTTGCCTTCCTTCCTTCCTCACCTTCCCCTCCCTCCCTCACATTCCCCCTCCCATACCAGTGTTTCCTGGAACCACCTTCTAAACAATCTAACTGCACTTAAATCTTCATCTCAGTATCTTCTGGGGGAAACTCAAACTAAAACCGCATCACTACCCACATATAAACCCCTCCCCACCTGCTCCTCTCCTAGTTTCTCAAACAAAAATCTAGGAGCTATCCTTGATGTCTTAGCTCAAGCTGCTCTAACAAAAATACTATAGATGAGGTGGTTTAAACAATAGAATTCTATTTTTCCCAGTTCTGGGGGCTGGAAGTCCAAGATTAAAATGCTGGCCAATCTGGTTCCTGGTCAGGGCCCCCTTTCTGGTTTGCAGATGGCCACTTCTCATTGTATCGTCACACAGTGGAGGCAGATAGCTCTAGTATCTTTCTCTTCTCATAAAGACACTAATCCCATCCTGGGAGCTCCACCCTCATGAGCCTGTCTAAGCCTAATCACCTCCCAAAGGCCTGACCTTCTACTACCATCCCATTGGGAGTTACAGTTCCATATGCATTTGGGGGGAACATAAACATGAAGTCAATAACGCTTGCTGTTTCTCTTTCCATCCATTTCCATATCCAAGCCCTGGCTCTTAGTTTGACTGTAAAATGCACCCCATGTTCTTCCACTTTTCTTCTCTAGTCCTATTGTCCAATGACTTTTGTTTGAACTACAGCAACAGCCTCCCATCTGGCCTCCCTGCCTCAATTCTTGCCTCCCTACTCAGATTATGTTCTCCACAAAACATCCAGAGTGATCTTATAAAACCTTAAGTCAGATCAACTCACTTCCTTGCTTTAAATACTGCAATGGCTTCCCACGATACATTGGGTGTGATCTAAACCCATACTCAAATGTCCCCCGACCCAGGCCCCATTGTGTGTTGTTCCCCGACCTGCAATGTGTCCCCATGTTCTCATCACCCAGCTCCCACTTATAAGTGAGAACATGAAGTGTTTGGTTTTCTGTCCCTATTTAGATTGCTGAGGATAATGGCTTCCAACTCCATTCACGTCCCTGGAAATGACATGATCTCATTCCTTTTTATGGCTGCATAGTCTTCCATGGTGTATACGTACCACATTTTCTTTTTCCAGTCTATCATTGATCTAAATGCATAGCTTCACAATCTAGCCCCTGCCTCCCTCTGCAACTCATTTCGTGCCACTCTCCTCTTGCTCACTCCACTCCAAACCTCCTTGGAGCTCTCCTTCAGGGATGCAAAGCTCAGGCCTGACTTAGGATCTGGGGCCGGTTTCCCTCTGCCCAAGATGCTCTTCCCACAAGTATTTTCATGGCAGATCCTTTGCCATTCATGTCTCTGCTCAAATGTTCCCTCTTCACAGAGACGTACCCAGATATGCAGTCTCAGAAGTTATACCCATCCCTCTCTATTACACACTCTGCTTCTCCACCCTCATCACCACCTGAAATCCTTATTTCTTTACTTGCTCTTGTCTGTCTTCCTATGCCAGAACATCAGCTTTTGTCTGCCTTAGGCACCACTGTAACCTCAGCCTCTGGAACTGTGCCAGACACACAGCAGATGCTCAAAAATACTTCTTGAGTGACTGCACGCTACATGTGAAGCACCATGCTAGGTGTTTTACAGCTACAAGAAAAGCATTGCTATCAACATTTTCCACTCTGACCTTCAATTTTTCCATCTATAAAGTGGCTTGCCAAAGATCACTCAGCTAATTAGTGGGGATAACTGCCTACTCGTGGATGCTGAGAGTTGGGAATGAGGGCTCGTTGCTAATTGTTTCAGTTAAAACAGCTAAAGTCATGAACAGCTGCCACATCCCAAAAACTCACATAATTAGGTCACACATTTGGCCTAAATTTCCTACCTTCCTACATCCATTTTCAAAGATACTAAACTTGAGGTCACCAGTACCTTTGGTATATAAAAAGACATCTAGAACAGAATTGTGAATGGAAGCATTCTAATTGAAATCCTAAAAATGCAAATATATTGTCTCTATGCTAAAGAGGCAAACTTAATCAGAGATTTTGAAAATTAGATTTCACTGACATAAAAGTTACCAAATGACAGCAGGGTCTTATGATAGTGTTTTTATCAGAATTCACACTTCAGAACCTCTCTTGGTGAGTGAGACTATTTTTAGCATCCTTTTGATAGGTTGGGCTTGCTGGATGATCAAGGCCCAGTAGGAAGAGTGTGTGTGTGTGTGTGTGTGTGCATGTGTGTGTGTATTATATATATATAATTCTTTATTACTTTTAGTATGCTCTACTATGATAAAGTGCATGTTTTTCAAGCCATCAAAGGACTTTCAGAATTTAGAATCCCAGGCACAGTCCACATAAAGCCTTTGTATGGTTTCTTACCTAATAAGGTAAGGGAATTACTTGAACTAAAAATTGTTTGGCTATCTAATCACAGTTTAGTTACAGAAGATTCGATTCTGATTACAAACATACTTCTTGGCCAACCCAGTGTTCTATGAGACTGTTTGCAGATGAGAAAGATTATCTCAAAAGAAGCAACCTCAAAACTGAGGGGGGTGCTGGGCACAGTGGCTCACGCCTGTAATCCCAGCACTTTGGGAGGCCGAGGTGGGCGGATCACGAGGTCAGGAGATAGAGACCTTCCTGGCTAACATAGTGAAACCCCGTCTCTACTAAAAATACAAAAAAAAATTAGCTGGGCGTGGTGGTGGGCCCCTGTAGTCCCAGCTACTCGGGAGGCTGAGGCAGGAGAATGGCGTGAACCCGGGAGGCAAAGCTTGCACTGAGCCGAGATGGCACCACTGCACTCCAGCCTGGGCGACAGAGCAAGACTCTGTCTCAAAAAAAAAAAAAAAAAAAAAAAAAAAAAAAAAAACCTGAGGGGGAAAAAACCCTTTACTTTTAATAAATTCATTGCACTAATTTGTACATCTCTTACTTAGTAGGCATTCTATCAATAGAAGTTAGAAGAGAAAAAATGAGAAAAGACTGTCTCTATGAGATATATTTGAGTTAAAAGCTGGAAACCGAATCAGATATCTGGACACTACGGACATTCATTCCCAAGATAACTGCACCTTTTGTTCATTGTAATCCAGATGCCAGCCCTTGAATGGAAGGAAAGGAATCAGTCGAAAATACTCCCATCTCCCATCCTTTGGGTGGACATTCCTGGGAGGCGTTCTATTTGCTTCTCAGGAATCCTGGTAAATTTGAACCTTCACTGCCCGAGCAACAACCTCAATTACACACCCTTGTGTCTACTTTTCCTTCTTTACTGCTGCCTTCTTCCTGTTTCCTCACTCCAATCTCCTAGGGGCACCTTCCTCCAAGTCTTTGTCTCAGGTTTTCAGGGTAATCTAATTAAGACACTATTCACTGGAATTTGTATACATGAATTAAAGTGATCACCTCTTCTATTTTATATAATACCTTACTCCTTTCAATTTCCAAAGAAATTTCACATACTTCTTCATTCAGATCTCTTAGAAATGTCCAGGCTTGTTAATGGAGACAAGGTTATCTCTCTCATTTGGACAGTTGAGGAAGTTGAGATGCAGAGGTGAAAGAGGCTTGCCCAAGATTTCAGGGGTTGTACATGTATGGCTGGGACTTCATCACCAACCTGGGGCTCACAGCAAGTCCTTAGCCCTATCCAATGCACTTTTATTTATCTCAACTGCCCCCTTCATTGTCCGCCTGGCACCCTTCTTTTGCTTGTCCTACAAGAGTTAGTTCCAGCCTCATTGAGTCCAGGGAGACTGCCTTGAGTATTTGTTTTTTTGATGGGATTTCACTCTTGTCGCCCAGGCTGGAATGCAATGGCACTATCTCAGCTCACTGCAACCTCCACCTCCTGGGCCTTGAGCTCTTTTAGAGGGAAAGACCAGATCTTGCTGGTTGTATTAGGATTCTCCGAGAAATAGAAGATAGATGGATGAATGGATAGATAGATAGATAGATAGATAGATAGATAGATAGATAGATAGATAAAATGAGATTTATCAGCAGATTTCAAAAGGCTTGTGAAAATGGAATTAAACAATAAAAATAAAAATTATGAACTTTATTTGTGAACATAACCTCCATCAATGTCAAGACACTTTTGTAAGCAGTGATGCCCACCATTTAGTTCATCCCTAAAGAATCGAAGGTCCTGGCAATTGAATCATGTCAGTAGTCTTTTTTACATTATTAACTGATGAAAACACGAGTGCCCTTAAAGAATTTTTTAAGATTTGGGGGAAAATCAAAGTCAGAAGAAGCCAAATTAAGACTGTAAGGTGGATGCTTAATGATTTTCTATTGAAATCCTCCCAAAATTGCTCTTGTTTCATGAAAGGAATGAGCAGCATTGTCACGGTGGAGAAGGATTCTGTGGTGAAGCTCTCCCTGTCATTTTTCTGCTAAAACTTTGGCTAACTTTTTCAAAACACTGTCGTAATAAGCAGATGTCATCACTATTTAGCCCTCCAGAAAGTCAACAAGAAAATGCCTTGAGCATCCCAAAAAGCTGTTGCCATGACCCTTGCTTTTGACTAGTCCACTTTTGCTTCAACTAGAACACTTCCACCTCTTGGTAGCCATTGCTTTCTTTGTGTTTTGTCTTCAGGATTGTACTGGTAAAGTCATGCTTTCTTTCCTGCTACAATTCTTCAAAAAAATGTTTCAGGATCTTGATCCTATTTTTTTTTTATTTCCATTGAAAGCCCTGCTTTTATCTGCAGCTGATCTGGGTCCAGTGGTTTTGGCACTCATTGAGTAGAGTTTGCTCAACTTCAATTTTCAGTCAGAATTATGTAAGTTAAACCAGTTGAAATGTCTATGTTTTTGGCTATAGTTTCTGCTGTTAATAATTGATCCTCTTTAATTAGGGCACAAACAAGATTAATTTTTTCCTCAAAAATTGATGCAAATAGTCTGCTGCTACAGGCTTCATCTTTAACATTGGCTCATTCCTTCTTAAAACAAGTTATTCATTTGTAAACTGCTGATTTATTTGGGCCATTGTCCTTATATACTTTTCATAAAGCATCAATGACTTTAACATTCTTCCATTCCAACTTCACCATAAATTTAATGCTTGTTCTTGCTTCAATTTTATCAGAATTCATATTGCTCTGATAGTCTCTTTTCAATGATGTCTTATCCTTCTTAGTGCCTCAAATTAGATCCTGTTCAGAAATGTTATAACGAGTTAGCACATGTTTATTTTCATGCAAAAACATTTTAAATCCATGCATTGTTTTTTCATAATATGCATTTTTGGTGAACTTTTTGAAGACCCTTTTTATTGTAATGAATTGGCTTATACAATTATGGAGGATGAGAAACCCCAAGATCTGCAATTAGCAAGCTGGAGACTTAAGAGAATCAATGTATAGTTCTAGTCCAAGTCTGAATGCCTCACTCTTTGAGGCATTCTCACCCTGCCTTATTACCCGTTTACCTGTCTGACCCCCCATCAGTCTGTGAGCCCCTTCAGAAATCTCAGACATCACCACTAAAGAACTTATCCATGTAACCAAAACCCAAAACTATTGAAATAAAAAAAGAAAAAACTATTGAAATTAAAAGAAAATGATTGAAATAAAACTATCCCAAAACTATTGAAATAAAAAGAAAAAAAAAAGAAATCACATTCGTCATCTCTGTCTCCCCTGTGCCTAGGACAGCATCACACGCTATTAAGCTGGTACCTAATAGCATTTCCTGAATGAATGAAAGAGAACTTTACATTCCTAAGAATACTATGACACTAGGCATAGGAAAAACTAGCTGGAAGAAAACGCTGGAATGAAATCACAGAAGAATCAAATCCACAAAGAAACAAATGCGGAGCCCATGCTTTTACTAAGCAATTATTGGTTATCTTAATCCAACAACTGTAGTTATATATAATAAATATTAATTATGTCACAATTGATGATAAACAATGTATGCCTGGTAGTTTTTGCCCTATAATGATGGTTTTTTCACAGAAAGAGCAGATAATCATGAACAAGTTCTATAGCCTTTGTGTACCTTGGGTTTCTCATTAATAATAGTAATAATAATAACAATAATAATAGCTTCATATATCAAGCACTGACTTTGTGCCAGAGCTGCCACATTAATTGTCATCCACGAGACTGGTGCCCTGTAGAGTTGCAGTTCACAATCAACATGGTTTTACCTGATGGTCCTACGTTGTACTAAGCACTTCCTGTGTAGTATCTCATTTAATCACTCTCAACAACTCTGAAAAATATAGAATTACAGGTTCCATATACAAATAAGGAAGCAAGTCTAGGGAGGTCAAGTGATTTATTCAATATCACACAGCCATAGGCTATGAAATCAGGATTTGCACCTGTGGAATCTAGCTCTGTGGCTTCCAGTATTAATCTCGGGCAATACTTTATAGTATTACTGCAAAGTTATAATAAACTCCTAGAAAAGAAACACTTTACGAAGAGTAAAGTCAATATATCTTTTAAAATTATTTTTATCATGACTTTTCCTTGATGGCCAACCTGTGATGGTCAAAACATGAGAGGCTTTATAAATAACCTGGGAAAATTTCTCAGGCATCTTTACAAATGCATATTTTATAACCTGAACATGAACTGTACGTAAGGGAGAAATAGAATAAATCCCAGCCATTATTGATGTTCCTTATCAATAATAATAAATATAGAATGATTCTGAGCAAAGAGGAGACAGAGCTAGAATCTGTTGAATGGGGGAGTCACAGAATTTCCTTCCTTGAAAAAAGTTCTGGAGAATGTACTGAAAAAATCCTCAAAGGCATCAATTCAGCAGCAGCCCAACTATGGTCGAGTGATGAATTTCCAGGGTTTCGAGCTAGAAACAACCAATTCCCCCCCACTCCAAGTTTAACTTGAGTTGTCCAAGAGACCCTTTTCCCTAGAATACTGTTTTTCAGCCATCAGTATGAACTGTGAGTACATAATGTACATTTTATCATTCTATATAGATTTTTGTAAAAATGGAAGGAGGAAGGGGGTAATGTAGATTTTGAATATTCTTCTAAGCCCCACAGAGAATCTGTCCAAAGATGCATGTGGGAAGTTGGTTTCATTAGCTTAAAGAGAAAAAATATTAAAAATACAGTGACACTTAAAAAGCTACAGATTTCAGAAAATGAACGATTCCATGAGTTTTTCAGATAACTGATGCTTACTCCATTAAGCACCAAAATGCCTTTTTATTTTAATCTGCTTGGTTAACTCTTTCAAATACATTTTCTAATTTCCTGTCTTTGTAATCAAAATACATAAGATATATTTAGATAGTGCGTGTAGGTCTTGGGACCTTCATTATGAATCTCAGTTATCATATCTGAAAACACATCATCAATCGTACTATGATTCTCCCAAAACCATTTCTCCGTTGGGAAATGGAAGGGTCTTGAATGGGTGCACTTTCTATATGGTTCTGTCTGCCTTGAAGATGTTTTCTTACCCTTTCTTCTGTCCAACAGCTACCTGTTAGGACTGCCCTTCCTGTGCCCTGCTAAGTCTAATCTGTCACCATACTTGAGATCGGGGTGGGCAATTACAGTCTGCCGGCCAAATCCAGCCTGCTGCTTATTTTGTAAATAAAGTTTTATTGGAACACAACCATGTGCATTTCTTTCCATATTGCCAATGGCTGCTTTCACTCTACAACAGGCCAAGTTGAGTAGCTGCAACCAAGGCCACATGGCCCTGCAAAGCCTACAATATTTACTAACTGCTCTTTACGGGAAAAGTTTGCCAGCTCCTATTTTAGATTCATGGATAAGTCAGAGTCTTTTAGAAAAATCTCCTCCTCTCTTTCTGGAAAAAAGAAGATGCTTGGCAACAACTGTGTTCTTAGCAACTGAAAGGCTGTTTTTCACTTCCATCCATCTATGTTTCCAAATGTGTCCTGGGAGGTTGAAGAGGCTACAAGACTAATCTTCAAAGAAGGGAGCATTTCCCAGACTTTTAAAAGTTATCAAATTCCATTATATTTGATGCTAGATTCCAATGCCTCAAAAACAATATTTGTGTTCCTGTAATAGAGCTATCTCTATCACCTTAAACCAGGTGTCATTTGGAGAAGATCTGATGCCTTTAAGTAATTGAGCACACAGCTATCCCAACCCTCAAAGACCAGCTAGAGTCACTGACTTAATAATAGAAAAATGAGACGCAAAATAAAGAAATAGGAAATCACTCAATTTTTTTAAAAAGTTTTTAAGGAACAACAACTGAATCAAACCTGTCCCTGAGATTTACAGAGGAGAAATCAACCAAAGACATTGTTTAAAAATGAACATGGCATTTTAACCCAAAGCAGATTTCCAGCTAGAGGGATTACAGCATATGGTATTTCACACACAAAAGGTAATTAAGAACTGCCTTGGAAAAGAGCATTTGTAGCCACCTCATCAGTGACCTAGCAGGCTGGTTTGTATCAGTTACTATTCATTACTGTCAGTAAGAACAAAACAGGGTATGATTAATGCAGTCCAGTGCAATGAATTCCAACAGAAGATGATGCCTTAAAAAAAATGAAGTTCAGAAAAAAAGACCATTGTTTATGAAGGCTAGGGATTCTATTTGCATTTTATACCTACAGTATTGTTATAATTATTATTATTACTAACAAAGTAATGAGGATTTAAACACTGCCTAATACTAGTCTATATGCTATACGTGTATTAGCTCATTGACTTCTCAAAAAATTCTGTGAAGTAGATATTAACATTATTCCTAATTGACAGGTAAGGAAACAGCTTCAAAAGGGCAGGTAACCTGTCCAGTGCAAGAGTCTGAATTCACAACCAAGCCTGAGTGACTCCCAAGGCCACACTCTGAATCTTAGTTCTTTGATATCCTATCACCCATTTTACCTGGGTTTAGAAATTTGCAGCTAGACATTCAAGACACTCCAATACAGTCTATTACATCAGTGTTGTCCAACAGAAATACAATAAAAGCCATATATATAACTTTATATTTTCTAAGTAACCACATTCAAAAAAGGAAAATTAAATAAGTGGAATTAATTTTAATGATATATTTCTGTTTAACACAATATATCCAAAATATTATCAACATATAATTAAATAAAACTATTAATAAGCTGCTTTATATTATTTCTATGTTATACTTTCTAAATCTGATGAGTTTTGTACTTAGAGTACATCACAATTTAGACACTAAAATTTCACCAGAAAGTACATGATCTATATTTAAATATCATAACATTTACAGTTGAAAAAAGGAAATTTATATTTCAAACATGCTTAAAAGCTTTCTAATACTTGAATGGGGTATATCCCTAAATGTAAGCTTCAATTAATTACATTAAAATTCAAACTTCAGTCCCTTAGCTATACTAGTCATTCAAGTGCTAAATAGCCAGAAATAGCTAGTGGCTACTATGTATTGACAATAAAACTTTATATCCTACTTTTCACACCCTAAGTATTGGAGAAAATTCAGCAAGTGGTAAATGACATGGGTAAATTTAAAAAAAAAAATTTAAAAAGGACAAATTGGGAATCTAAGGACTGGATTTCTCTGATTCTGAGTGTTCAGAATTGTGTGACCTTGGGCAAGCCATTCAACTTTTCTGGCCCTTTCTTATCCTCTATGCAAAACAGGGTTAAAAAGAGCTAGTCTATCTACCTCCTGAAGCTTTTCATTAGGATTAAATAAGATGGTATCATTGAAAAAAGTCAAAAATTTAATTGCTATATCAATGTTAGATTCTATGACCAGCCTATCTACTTTTCATGATGAGTAACTCGAATTCTGTCTGGGGTTACAGGTTAACGTCAGACCAAGCCACACCAGCATAAATTGTCATTCCAGTGAGGGAAGGACTAGAAGAGCAATAATTGAAGTATTGCAACTTGGACTCATGTGTGAAAATCTCTAAATTATTACCTCCTTAAGGTTATAGGGACTGTAACAAAGTTGTGACAATAAATATGAGTTAAATTCAGTAATAAATGATATAATAAATCTCTCAGCCAATTGGCCTGGTTTAAATATCAGGTTTATCTAATTTGGTTGCATGGCAATCTAACTCTATGTCTGAAATATTTACATTTTCCCTGTCAGATACATAATGTCTTGGTGGTCTGTAACATCTCCAGTGGGGCTGGGATTGGAAGTGGCCCCAGCCTGATCACCGAAAACATGGAAGGATTCCTCCCTTCTCAGAGAACAAGCCAGCAAAGTGTGTTCCATAGGACAGTAATAGGTGTGAGCCAAACTTTTAAAGAATGGTACCTTGGCCAAGGAATTCTTGGAAAAATAGAACTAATTTTCTTAAATTCTGAAATTCTTAGAGCTTTTAATGTTTTAAGGTACATTGGGAATCACCAAGTAGAAGAATCTAGTCTACAGAATTTACCAAATTCATTTGACCAGGGAAACTTTTTTTCTTGGAGTGTCTTATAAAACTATTATCCTGAGAAATCCCCACTGGGAAATGTTGTTATAGAGAAAGATGAATGCACCAAAATTTTCCAAAATAACGAAAAACTTATTATTAGTACAAACTAGTGGTGCGGAAAGACAGAAACCTGGGAGATTTACTTGTCAGCAGTAGATCTCTGGTTTCAAGCACAAATGAATTCTGAAGCTCAAATATGATCATTGGGATTCGGTTCCTCTCCAGGCCTTAGTATCCCTATCCACTGTGTGGGCTTCCTTCCAGGCTTCACAGGGTAGCCCTGGAGTGCCTCCCCTCACTTGCTCAAGCAAAAACCCTAAGATTTCTCCGACTGAGCCTAATTGACTTGGCTTAAGTGTGTACACCCTGACCCAATCACTGTGGCCAGAAGACGAAAATTCTCTGAGTGGCCAGAGTAAGTCACGCATTCCACCACTGTAACTCAGTATAGAATTAATACTTCCCAAAGCACAAGGGCTAACAGGAGAGGAACAGATGAGTCCCCAGGGAAAATTTGGGGGACTCTTACTAGAAGATAGGAAAATGGATGTAGAGAGACTGAAATGACAAATCTGCATTACAAGAATTAATTTCCTGTATTTCTGAAATGCAAGTCATTTTCCAGCTGGTTTGGGGAATGCCCCCTTCATATTAAGAGTTGATTAAAATTCTTAAGGTAGAATAACAGCTGAGAAGGATGTGAGATCTCCAGAACTCTTCAGGATCTAACCCAACTAGTAAACCTTGCTCCTTGCTATTTATTTCCCTTTCTGGGTCTTACTCTGTCACTCAGGCTGGAATGTAGTGACATGATCAAGGTTTACTGCAGCCTCGACTTCCTGGGCTCAAACAATCCTCTCACCTCACCTTCCTGAGTAGCTGGGACTACAGGTGCATGCCACCAGGCCCAGATAATTTTTTAATTTTTTTTTTTTTTTTTTTTTTGTAGAGATGGGGTCTTGCCATGTTTCCCAGGCTGCTCTCAAGCTCCTGAGCTCAAATGATCCTCCTGCCTCAGCCTCCCAAAGAGCTGAGATTATAGGCATGAACCACCATGCCCTGCCCCTTTCTGTGATTGCTGTGGCTGTAGTCATCAAATTAGATGGCAGAGTGCCATCTATTCCATGTTTGTCTTCTATATGTTAATTCCTATTTCCCAAGACTAATAATAATTACTAATAAGGAATAAGAAGAGCCAAATATATGCTCATTTCCTTCTTGACAAATCCCAAGTGTAAATCTCTTAGTCCTATGATCTACATAAGGAATAGTATGATTTCACCACAGCTACTTCCCTATTGTTCATTATTGTACATTGTATCACAGTATTAAGGAAACTGTTAAAAATAACAGGTTCTCATGTTCTTAACCTGTGAAAGAGCTAAATATTCATCTGCCAAAATGGGAAGCGTCTAAGTCTGCGCCATGCAACATAGTGGCTACCGGCCATCTGTAACTAGGAAGCACTTGAACTGTGGCTAGTTAGGACTGAGACTTTCTCTAAGTTTAAAATGCACAATAAATTTCAAAGAGTACAAAGAATGTAAAATATCTCATTAATGATTTTTATAATGGTTACATATTGAAATGATAATATTTTAGATACTTTGGATTAAACAACATACAGTCATGTGTTGTTTAACAACGGTAACATGTTCTGAGAAATGCATTTCATCATTGTACAAACAGCATAGAGTGCACTTACACAAACCTGGATGGTATAGCCTACTATACACCTCGGCTACAAACCTGTATAGCATGTTACTGTACTGAATACTTTAGGCAATTGTAGCACAATGGTAAGTATTTGTGTGTCTACAACATATCTAAACATAGAAAAGGTACAGCAAAAATACGGTATAAAAGATTTTTAAAATAGTGCACACATATAGGGTGCTTACCATGAATGAAGCTTGCAGGATTGGAAGCAGTTCTGGGCAAGTCAGTAATAGTGAGTGAATGTGAAGACCTAGGACATTACTGTACACTACTGAAACCTTTATAAACTCTATACACATTAAAATTATTTTCAAAGTATTTTTCCTTCTTCAATAATAAATTAACCTTAGCTTACTGTAATTTTTTTACTTTATAAACTTTTTAATTTTTTGACTTTTGTAATAACACTTAGCTTAAAACAAAAATACATTTTACATCTGTAAAAGAAACTTTATATTTTTATTCTATAAGCTTTTATATTTTAATGTTTTTTATTTCTATTTTTATTTTCGAAGCTTTTTGTTAAAAACTAAGACACAAACATACATTAGCCTCAGTCTACACAAGGTCAGGGTCATCAATTTCATCATCTTTCACCTCCACGTCTTCTCCCACTAGAAGGTCTTCTGGGACAACAACACGCATGGAGCTGTCATCTCTGACAGCAATGCCTTCCTTCTGGAACACCTCCTGAAGACCTGCTTGAGGCTCTTCTGGAGAAGTAGGTTTATTTACACAAGCCTCACCACAAACACATGGGTAATGCAAGCACCACAACATTACCATAGCTACAGGGTTAAAACTGTTATGAGTCACTGGGTGATAGGAATTTTTCAGCTCTACTATCATCTTATGAGACCACCATCATACATGCAATCCATCATAGATTGAAACATCATATGATTGTATATTATTAAAATTAATCTCTCCTGTTTCTATGTTTTAACAATGTGGCTAATAGAAACATTTCAATCACATAGGTAGTTTTCATTACATTTCCTTTTTTTCATCTACATCGTCTTTTTAAGTTTTATTTTATGTTCTTCTATTTTATTTTGAGACGGGGACTCACTCTGTCACTCAGACTGGAGTGCAGTGGCATGATCATGGCTCAGCTCACTGCAGCCTCAACCTCCTGGGCTGAAGTGATCCTCCCACCTCAGCCTCCTGAGTAGTTGGGACTACAGGCATGTGATGTCACATCATGTTGTTTTTTGTATTTTTTTCTGGAGATGGGATTTCATCATGTTGCCCAGGCTGATCTCAAATTCCTGTACTCAAGCAATCCATCTGCCTCAACCTCCCAAACTTCTGGGATTATAGGCATGAGCTACCAGGCTCAGTCCATCTTTTTATTTTTTAGAGCAGTTTTAGGTTCACAGTGAAGCTGTTCTTGTGGTACAAACACTTACTATATACTCCCTGCCCATACAAATTCACAGCCTCACTCATTATGAACAACACGCACCAGAGTGGCACATTTGTTACAATCAAATCTACATTGACACGTCATTATTACCCAAAATCCATAGCCTACATTAGGGTTCACTCTTGCTGTTGTATATTCTATAGATTATGAAAAATGTATGCTAACATGTATCTATAATATCATTATCACATCACATAGATTCATTTCACTGCCCTAAAAATTTTCTGTGCTCCACGCATTCATCCTTTCTTCTCCTCTAACCCTTGGCAGCCACTGATCTTTTTATTGCCTCCATAGTTTTGCCTTTTCCAGGATGTTAGAGTTGGAATCCTACAGTACATAGCCTTTCTAGATTGGCTTCTTTCACTTAGTAATATGCATTTAAGTTTCCTCCATGTCTTCTTGTGGCTTCATAGCTCATTTCTTTTCAGTGTTCAGTAATATTCCATTGTCTTAGTTTTTATTATAGTTCCATGGGATGGCACTGCTCTAGGTAATTCCTAACAGTGGCAAAGAAACAGTAGTAGGAGCACTTTTCAGATATGGAAGTAAATACCAGAAGAGATAGCTAGAAGAGCTGAATGTGATTGCCTCTAGGAAGCCTGGCTGACAATTTTCGGGTTAAGCCATTTATGTACGATCTAAATTATCTTTGCTTATATTCATTCATCACTTTGATTTTTTAAATTTAGGCAGCTCAAAATAATAATTAAGTATTTCAGGAGACTTTACTGAGACATTTTATAGTGAAGGTGGGCACTTGTTTATAACTGCTTCAATTTTGTTCCAAGCTCAATGCCTGTGCTCCTTAACCAGGAAAATGGCTCAGAATCACCTGGGAAGCTTTAATAGAAATATGTAAGTCTGGGAACCAGCCTAGAGTTTCCAAGCACGCTATTTTTTCCCAAAGATTCAAGGTAATTCTGTTATTCATACCTAGTTCAGAACCTCTGGTCTACAACACAGAACTCTGGGATCTTATGGTAAGTGTGCTGACAGAGCCAAAACTATTTACTGAGAAAAATTTTGGCAGAGTCTACAGATATTCTATAGGTAACAGGTGCACCTTCCTTTGGTTCATCTTAAAATCAGGTGTGTTCTTTTCAGGCTCCTCAGTTTTACCCTCAGGAATATATTCAACGCATTATGGCTTAGTACTTGTTGCCCCCACAAAATAGCTACAAGGCAGGTATTTGTCAAGGTGTTACCTGAAATGCACCACCACTCAGCACATGTCTAAAGCCTAACTCAGGGAAATTTTTTTTTTTTTTTGAGTCAGCGTCTTGCTCTGTCACCCAGGCTGGAGTGCAATGGAGTAATCATGGCTCACTGCAACCTCGACCTCCTGGGCTCAAGCAATCCTCCTGCCTCAGCCTCCCGAGTCGCTGGGACTACAGGCATGTGACACCATATCCAGCTAAATTTTGTATTCTTGTAGAGATGGGGTCTCCCCATGTTGCCCAGGCTGGCAACTCAGGAAAATATTAATGGAAGATTTCAAGAGAGATACACAATCCAGCCATTTCTCTAGATCAGTGCTTCTCACAATATGGTGCACAGACTATCTGCATTGAAAGCAACTGGGGTTCCCATATAAGATACCAATTCTCTTCTTCCAGGCCCAAAGCATGGTTGCATTTTGCCACTCGCTTTGCAGTTAGGCATGACCACGTGACTTGCTTTGAGCAATGAAATGAACTTGAGAAGTAACATAACATATCTTCCAGGTGGAAGCTTTAGGAACCAATATGCAATTTGCCCCAGGCTTTGTTCTGCTTTGGCAATCATGGAAGCATGGAGATGAAGCCTGGGTCCCTGAAAGCAGAAGCCACAGAGCGGAGACACCACCACCCATCACCCACCCCCGACTTTCCCCGCTGACCTGCAGAGGTTATGGAACATGAGCAAGAAAAACACCTTTGTTATTTTAGTCTGCTTAGTTTGGTAAGTTGCTTGTTTCTGCAGCATAATCTGGTTTATTCCTACACATGGGGAGAGGAGGAAGACCTGACAACTTTTATTTGCTGGGTGAATCTTATGCACAGTGAAGTTGGAAAACCACTACTTTCGTGTGCTAAGCTCTTTTCTTGGCTTAAGCAAGTGCAAGAGAAAACTGCCTGTCTAGACTACACATTTGGCCCCTATAGAAATGCTTCTGCTGCTTAGTACTGGGCCATCGGCCTTCAGGGAAGTACAAGTATAAGGAAAAGCCCAATTAATTGATTGTGTTTCTTAAAGATCTGTTGAAGACTCTTGTCCCTGAATTATAGTGTCCTCTTAGTGAGGGCCCAGAGGAAAAAGCTCACTCTGGTGTCAATACCAAGGACAGTTTGGCTTCTCCCGAGTCATTAATATGTTTCTAATCTAATGGTTGCCAGGAATTATGGCATTAATCCTAGAAGGAGCCTCCAAGCCAAATGTATGGCTCCACTCTAGCAAAGTGCCAGATTTCATAGCACATTCATTTCGTGGGTCACTCATGCCTTTATTTTATTTTTCCGAACCTATTTCCCCCTTTCCACCAATTTTTCTGATTCATCCGTTCTTATTTTATTTTGAATTATGTATTTTTGCAAACTGCCTTAATTCTTTTCAGGAAAAAGGTAGGACATGAATAAAAATATATATACAAGCATGCATACATAAATAACAAGCCCTTATTTCCAGAGGTACAATAATGAACCTCAACTTGCTTTTTAAAGATGCCAGGAAAGGAGGAAAGAAAAGAGAGGGAAGAAAGTGGGGAGGGGATGGGGGAAGGTTGTGAAGCCACAGTATTCGTGCTCTGGCTCCTAGTTAATAGGCAGCAGAGGACAGCAACTTTATCTTCAAGATAAATGTTATAAATTGCACATAATGAAATAAGGTCTTATTTTCCCACCTTTTGGTTTCTTATTTTTAATACATACAGTCCTGTGTCAACCAAAATATCTAGACTTATAGCACACAATTCTATTCAGCTTGTAGAACAAATTCACTGGCACAGTCGATTTTTATTTTAATTATTTGTATAGAGTGGAAAGGAATGGCCTGATTTATTACCAAGTTGGACTCCAATGGCAATATTATTATAGTTGCAACAGATGAACAAACCAATATATTTCTTAGAACCATAAAACAACCAGCTACATGTCAGAGAAAATTGTTCTCCAAAACAACTGAAAAAAAAATCAAGGGAAATAGTGGCCTCTTTAGCCTCCCTAAGTATTCCAAAGAAAACAGGACTCCCACAAACCAGGAAAAATTCATTTCAACAAATTTATTTTCCATCTACCAGCTGAAATTAAACATTCACCAAAACAATTTATAATATTGTCTCCAGCATTGATTTGTTTATTCTATTTGAAAGTGCTTTAAAAAAAAAATCAGTAGCCACAGATCACTGTTCTTCGATAGCCCAAAGTTTGACATGCTGATGCAGCCTTCGGCAGCAAGCTACAGGATTAAGTTGATCATACCTATGTACCATGATGACATTTTAATGCCTGATCAGAACAGAACTGTTCTTTGCAATTTGCTTTGAAGGGGGAATGGCGAGAGAGGGGGCAGAAATGGGAGGTGGGGTTTTGCATCCATCTTTGCTTATCTACAGCATGCACACCAACCCTGCGTGGGCTCCTCACAATGAGAAGCAGACCACAGAGGGTACGTAAAAGTCAAGGGCAGCACTGAACACCTCTCCTGAAGCCTTCCTTGGATTAGTGGAACTCAGTCTGTGCTGATTGCCAGGCCTCAGGGTAACCAGAGCTTCCTGGCACTCTGTTATCCACCGAGATGCCAGTGTTGATTTTTCTGGTGTGTTTTCTATTTGTCTGTATTTCAAGCCATGCCTCTAGGTGGGCCACACACCTCAAAACATGCAGAACTACCCTGTGAATGTGAGATGTGGGTTTTCAAGAAATGTGTGGCCGTTAAGACCTCAAGCTCTAGAATCAAAAACTCTGAATGAAATCCTGGTTCCATACATTTCTTGCCATGTGTTTTTGGCAAATTCCCTGACCTCCCCAAGCCATACTTTTCTCATCTGCTGAGTGGCGATATTGATGCCTACCATAGGAATGGTTGTTGAGAGGACCTTATGCAATACATTTAGCACGGTGCCTAGCTCACAGTAACAACAACAGCAGCTTCGGTTGGTTGTTTCCAGCAAACTCAACCATTTCTAAATTATACACACAACTCTTTGTGCCAATAGCCAGTTCCAAATTCTCTCATCAGGTCTGCACTTGGTTGTATGGGAGTTCTCTATGAGTACTTACAGTTTCTCGGAATGTCCTATTGGAAAGTCTGTCTGTCAAAGTAAGTACTACAGCATCTTAATACAGAGAAGATAAAGCACATGCTAGGAAACACGGAATGTAAATGCTACGGGTCTAAAAATACTAGTATGCCCACCAGATGCCCAGGGCTGTCAAACGTCAAGTTTTTCGCTTGTGGGCAGCAAAATGTGAAAACAATAACAACCACCACAACCACAATTGCTAACATTTACAGGACACTTACTGTATCCCAGGCACTATACTAAGCCCTTTTTATGCTCACTTGATCATCACGACAGCCCTATAAGGTGATTATAGCTGCACCTCCATTGTACAAAAGAAGAAACTGGCTCAAAGAGGTCAAGCAACTTGCCCAAACTAGGAAGCGACTAAGTGAGAATTCAAACCCAAGTTAGGGTAATTCCACAGCCATGCTTCCAACCAGCCCTTAGTGAGAATCTGATTTGCTGGTCACCGACATGCTGGTTCTTCCCCTTTCAGGTCGTTCTTGCTCCTGCTATTGATGAGGAACTAATACGGCCCCTCTTGCTTCTGCTGTTGGTGCCATTCATTCAAGGAGCTCATTTCCAAAGGCACTGTCATTATTTAAAGGAATGACTCCAATCATGGGAACCTCTGGCTTTGGAAGAACGGATTCTCCATCAACAAGAATTCAATGCACACTGTTCAGGCATGGTAGAAATATATCAAATTATTAAAAAGATTGTCTCTGCTCTTAAGGAATTCCCCTTTGAAACCAAATGCACAGATGAAAGAGTGCCCCATTCACAAACACCCCTGGACTTAAAGGGAAACATAGCACAAAGATCAGAGTAAAGAAGACCTTTTTTCTGAATGCCAATCTTCCCTCAGCATAATTAATTAATTAATTAATTTATAGCTAGAAAGCCTCTAACTCATCCAACCTGAATACCTCGTCTCCAGCTCAAACTAGGCAATGACCAAGGGATGATCAAAAGAGCAAAAAATATATGATTTAAACCTCTCTCAACTGTGAAAGAAAAACATTCATACTTATTTATTCCTTATTCCAAAAAAATTTCATTTCCAACTCTAAAAGAATTCATAGTTTCTTTAGGCCATTGTTCTGATTTGGTGCAATTCATCACAGGGCGATAACATGCTGATGATGTGTTACACTAATACATCCTTACATTGGTAATGCTCTAACGATCTGGCAGGCTCCTAAATCACCAGAGAGCTGTCACTCCCATGATGTGTTACTCAGAGATAGGGCTCTGATCAGGGGAAGGCATCCAGGAACTCAACAATGAGAGAATTATATTTTTTGACTTCAGAATTTCTGGACTGTAAATAACATCCTCTTTCATAGAAAACAGAAAACTCAACCTAAAATCAAGAGAAGCAGCAAAATTTCTTGTATTTTGGAATATGCCAGAGATACAAAAATAAGCACATATATTAGTGGAAGCCTTAGATGTGTGGTGGAGGAACTTACTGATAAGAAAATGATTTCTGAAGTACCAATGGGGTGCTGAAACTGTTTCCGAAAGGTAATCAGTTGGGCGCTTATGGATCCATTTATCACTGATGTGGATTTCATCAATACCTTAAAATAATCAGTGCTAAAACGTGAGTCAAGAGAAAAATAACAGAGTGGGAAGACAGGTACCCTGTTCACACTGTTGGCAGGAGAGTAAATTGATACAACCTTTCAGAGGGCAATTTAGTAATATTTATCAAAATTTGAAGCATGTATACTCTGGGCCCAGCAGTTTCATTTCGAAAAATCTATCCAGCAGACGTATTCACACAGGTACAGAAGGACATGGTACAGAAGGCCATATATGTGTAAGAACACTTACTGTAGCAATTGCTGCAACTGACAAAAAAAAAAAAAAAAAAAAAAAACAGAAACCAACTAAATATCTATCAATAGTGGAGTGCTTAAATACATCAGGGAGAATCCATTCTATGAAGTTTATGTGGCCATTAAAAATTATGATGTGGATCAATGGCCTTGAAAGTGTTGCAGAGAATTGTAGAGTTATCAAATTTCTGTGTGTATCAGAATCACCTGGGGAGCTGATACAGAATACAGAGGCCCGGCTGGGTGCAGTGGCTCATGCCTGTAATCCCAGCACTTTGGGAAGCCAAGGCAGGCGGATTGCCTGAGGTCAGGAGTTCGAGACCAGTCTGGCCAACATGGTGAAACCCAGTCTCTACTAAAAATACAAAAAAATTAGCCAGGCGTGGTGGCATACGCCTGTAATCCCAGCTACTCGGGAGGCTGAGGGAGGGGAATTGCTTGAACCAGGGAGGTGAAGGTTGCAGTGAACTGAGATCGCACCACTACACTCCAGCCTGGGCAAGACTCTGTCTCAAAAAAAAGTACAGAGGCCCTGGCCTATTGAAGTAGAGTAAGGCCTGGGCCTCTGTATTTTCATCAAGTTCCCTAGGTGGTTGTGAGATACATGAAAATCTGAGAACCACTTTTCTAGGATACCCTGGAGAGGCATCAGAAATCCTAGATTCTCACCCTATCTCATCCAGAGAAGTTTCATGTGTGTGTGTGGGTCTGTGTGTGTTTGTGTGTGTGTTTAATTACGGCTCTAATAATTTTGTATCTTTTACTGCTATGTAATATTTTACACACTTACGGGTACATGTGAGTGTTTGTTTACGCATACAATGTGTAGTGAACAAATTAGGGTATTTGGGGTGTCCACCACCTTGAGTACTTATCATTTCTATGTGTTAGGGACATTTCAAATCCTTTCTTCTAGCTACTTTGAAATATGTAATACATCGCTGTTAACTGTAGTCACCATACTCTGCTATTTTTCAGCACCATTTATTGAAAAAGGTATCCTTCTTCAAGGAGAACTACAAAACACTGCTCAAGGAAATAAGAAAGGACACAAACAAATGGAAAAATATTCCATGCCCATGGATAGGGAGAATCATTAGAACTTTTATCTTCTATATGTAACTGCATGTTTGTACCCACTAACCAACCTGTCTTCATCCCTGCCCACCCCGTCAACCCACACACCCTTTCCAGCCTCTGGTATGTATCTTTCTATTCTCTATCTCCATGAGATTTACATTTTTAACTCCCACATGCAAGTGAAAACACACAATGTCTGTCTTTCTGTGCCTGGCATATTTCACTTAATATAATGACCTCCAGTTCCATCCATGTTGCTGCAAATGACGATTTTCTTTTTTGTAGTATTCTATTGTGTATATATATATCACTTTTTTTTTATCCATTTGTCATTGTGGACACAGGCTGATTTTATATCTTTGTGTTGTGAATAGTGCTGCAATAGATACGTGAGTGTTTTCTTTAGAGACAGGATCTCACTCTGTCACCCAGGGTAGAGTCATAGCTCACTGTAACCTTGAACTCCTGGGCTCCAGAGTTCCTCCCACCTCAGCTTCTTGAGTAGGTAGGACTACAGGCATTCACTACCATAATGAGCTGCTTTATTATTATTATTATTATTATTATTATTATTATTTGTAGAAATGAGGTCTAACTATGTTGCTCAAGCTAGTCGTAAACTGCTGGTGTCAACTTATCCTCCAAACTGGACCTCCCAAAGTGCTGAGATTACAGGCATGAGCCACCAGGACCAGCCATTTGCCCACTTTTTAATGGGATTATTGGTTTTGTATACTGTTGAGATGTTTGAGTTCCTTGTATATTCTGAATATTGGTCCTTGTCAGATGAAGAGTTTGAAAATTTTTTCTTCCATTTGAGAGATTATCTCTTCACTCTGTTGATTATTTCCTTTGCTGTGCATAAGCTTTTTAGTTTAATATAGTCACATTTGCCTATTTTGGTTTTTTGCTCTCTGTGCTTTTGAGGTCTTAGCCATAAAATCTTCAGCTAGACTAATGTTCTGAAGTGTTTTCCCAATGTTTCCTTCCAGCAATTGTACAGTTTGGGGCCTTACAACTAAGTCTTCAATCCATCTTAAGTTGATTTTTGTATACAATGAAAGATAGAGGTCCAGTTTCATTTTCTGCACATGGCTATCCAATTTTTCAGCACCATTTACTGAAAAAGGTATCCTTCTTCAAGGAGAACTACAAAACACTGCTCAAGGAAATAAGAGAGGACACAAACAAATGGAAAAACATTCTATGCTCATGGATAGGAAGAATCAATATCATGAAAGTGGCCATACTGCCCAAAGTAATTAATATATTCAATGCTATCCCTATCAAGCTACCATTTACTTTCTTCACAGAATTGGAAAAAACTACTTTAAATTTCATATGAAACCAAAAAAGAGCCCACATAGCCAAGGCAATACTAAGCAAAAAGAACAAAGCTGGAGGCATACCTGACTTCAAACTATACAAGGCTACAGTAACCAAAACAGCATGGTACTAGTACCAAAACCAATATATAGACCAATGGAACAGAACAGAGGCCTCAGAAATAATACCACACATCTACAACCATCTAATCTTTGACAAACCTGACAAAAAAAAGCAATAGGGAAAGGATTCCCTATTTAATAAATGGTGTTGGGAAAACTGGCTAGCCATATGCAGAAAGCTGAAACTGGATCCCTTCCTTACACTTATAAAAAAATTAACTCAAGATGGATTAAAGACTTAAACATAAGACCTAAAACCATAAAGATCCTAGAAGAAAACCTAGGCAATAGTCTTCAGGACATAGGCATGGGCAAAGACTTCATGACTAAAACACCAAAAACAATGGCAACAAAAGCAAAAATTGACAAATGGGATCTAATTAAACTAAAGAGCTTCTGCACAGCAAAAGAAACTATCACCAAAGTGGCCAGGCACAGTGGCTCACGCCTGTAATCCCAGAACTTTGGGAGGCTGAGGTGAGCGGATCATGAAGTCAGGAGTTCAAGACAAGTCTGACCAATATGGTGAAACCCTGTCTCTACTAAAAATACAAAAATTAGCTGGGTGTGGTGGTGCACACCTGACGTCCCAGCTACTTGGGAGGCTGAGGCAGGAGAATTGCTTGAATCTGGGAAGCAGAGGTTGCAGTGAGCCAAGATTGAGCCACTGCACTCCAGCCTGGGTGACAGAGTGAGACTCCATCTCCAAAAAAAAAAAAAAAGAAACTATCATGAGAGTGAACAGGCAACCTACAGAATGAGAGAAAATTTTTGCAATCTATCCATCTAACAAAGGGCTAATATCCAGAATCTACAAAGAACTTAAACAAATTTACAAGAAAAAAACAACCCCATCAAAAAGTGGGCGAAGGATATGAACAGACACTTCTCAAAAGAAGACATTTATGCAGCCAACAAATAAATGAAAAAAAGCTCATCATCACTGGTCATTAGAGAAATGCAAATCAAAACCACAATGAGATACCATCTCACGCCAGTTAGAATGGCGATCATTAAAGAGTCAGAAAACAACAGATGCCAGAGAGGATGTGGAGAAATAGGAATGCTTTTACACTGTTGGTGGGAGTGTAAATTAGTTCAACCATTGTGGAAGACAGTGTGGCAATTCCTCAAGGATCTAGAGCTAGAAATACCATTTGACCCAGCAAACCCATTACTGGGTATATACCCAAGTGATTATAAATCATTCTACTATAAAGACACATGCACACACACATGTATGTCTATTGCATCGCTATTCAAAATAGCAAAGACTTGGAACCAACCCAAATACCCATCAATGATAGACTGGATTAAGAAAATGTGGCACATATACACCATGGAATACTATGCAGCCATAAAAAAGGATGAGTTCATATCCTTTGCAGGGACATGGATGAAGCTGGAAACCATCATTCTCAGCAAACTATCACAAGAACAGAAAACCAAACACTGTATGTTCTCACTCATAAGTGGGAGTTGAACAATGAGAACACATGGACATGGGGTTGGGGTAGTGCATCACACACCACCCCTGTTGGGAGGTGAGGGGCTGGGGGAGGGATAGCATTAGGAGAAATACCTAATGTAGATGACGGGTTGATGGGCACAGCAAACCACCATGGTATGTTTATACCTACGTAACAAACCTGTACGTTCTGTACCTGTACCCCAGAACTTAAAGTATAATAAAAAAAAAAAGAAAGAAAAAGGTATCCTTTTTCCCAATGTACATTTTTAGTATCTTTCTTGAATATCAGATAGCTGTAAATACATGGGTTTATTCCTGGCTTCTCTAATCTGTTCCATTGGTCTATGTGTCTGTTTTTATGCCAACACTACACTGCTTTAGTTACTGTAGGCTTGTGATATATTTTAAAGTTGGATAGTGTGATGCCTCCAGCTTTGTTCTTTTTGCTCAGGATTGCTTTGGCTATTCAAGCTACTTTTTGATTTTACACAAATTTTAGGATTTTTTTCTATTTCTATAAAAAAACACATTGGTATTTTGATAGGGATTGCATTGACTCTGTAGACTGCATTGGGAAGTATGGTCATTTTAACAATGTTAATTCTCCTAATCCATGAGCATGGGATGTCATTCCATTTGTTTGTGTCCTCCTCAACTTCTTTCATCAGTGTTTTCTAGTTTTCCTTATAGAGATCTTTCATCTTTTTGGTTACATTTATTTCTATGTATTTTAAATTTCTTGTAGCTATTGTGCATCCCATATTGTAAATGGGATTGCCTTCTCAATTGCTTTCTCAGCTAGCTCATTTTTGATGTATAGAAATACTACTGATTTTTATATAATGATATTACATTGTATTTCTGAATGAGTTTATAAGGTCTAAAAGCTTTTTCACAGAGTCCTTAGGTTTTTCCAAATGTAAGTGCATATAATCAGCAAAGAGGGACAATTTGACTTCCTCTTTTCCAATTTGGATGCCTTTTTTTTCTTGCCTGATTGCTCTGGCTAGTACTTCCAGTACTATGTTGAATAGGAGTGGTGGAAGTGGGCATCCTTGTCTTGTTGCAGTTCTTAGAGGAAAGGCTTTTCAGTTTTTCCCCATTCAGTATCATCTTAGCTGTGGGTTTGTCCTATGTGGCCTTCATTATGTTGAGATGTGTTCCTTCTAAGCCTAGTGTTTCAAAAGTTTTTATCATGAAGGGATGATAAATTGTATCAAATTCTCTTTCCGCATCTTTTGAGATAATCATATGCTTTTTGTCCTTCATTCTATTGATATGATATATCATGTTTTTTGATTTGCATATGTTGAACCATCCTTTCGTCCCAGGATAAATCCCACTTGATCGTTGTGTACTTTCTTTTATGTACTGTTGAATTTGTCTTGCTAGTATTTTGCTGAGGATATTTTGTCTATGATCATTAGGGATATTGGCCTATAGTTTTCTCTTTTATGTTGCATCCCTCTCTGGTTTTGATATCAGACTCATTCTGGCCTTATGGAATGAGTTAGAGAGAAATTCCCCCTCTTCAATTTTTTGGAATTGTTTGAAGAGAAATGGTGTTATTTCTTCTTCAAAAGTTTGGTAAAATTTTGCAGTGAAGCCATTCAGTCCTGGGCCTTATATTTTTGATGGGAGAGTTTTTATTACTGATTCAATCTCATTAGTCGTTGTCTGTTCAGGATTCCTATTTTTCATGACTCAATCTTGGTAGGTTGCAGGTGTTCAGAAATTTACCCATTTATTCTAGTTTTTTAATTTGTTGGTGCATAGTTGTTCACAGAGTGGTAATCTTTTATATTTCTGTAGTATCAGTTTTAATGTCTCCTTTTTCTTTTCTGATTTTGTTTATTTGGGCCTTTTCTCTTTTTTTCTTGGTAAGTCTAGCAAGTGGTTTATCAATCTTGTTAATGCTTTTTAAAAAACAACTTCTCATTTCATTGATTCTTTGTAATTTTTTTAGTCTCATTTCTTTTAGTTTTGCTCCATTCTTTATCATTTCTTTCCCTCTACTAATTTGGAGTTTTTGTTTGTTCTTGCTTTTCTAGTTCCTTGAGGTGCATCACTAGCTTGCTTATTTGAAGTCTTTCTACTTTTTTAAAAAAGAAAACCAAAGACTGCTTTTATTGATGCATGAATAGACTCATTCACAATTTGGAAGGGATAATAGTAATACAATAATAATCATCAAAACAAACTAAAATAGAAGGGTTATCTGTTCCTTTCTTTCTCCCTTATTGTTTATTCTCATGGTTTGGTAGTTTTCTGTAGTGGTAACATTTAAGTCAGATACAGTTTGGCTCTGTGTCCCCACCTAAATCTCATCTCCAGTTGTAATCCCCAAGTGTCCAGGGAAGGACTTGTAATTCCCACGTGTCGAGGGAGGGAGGTGATTGGATCATGTGGACAGTTCCCCTCATGCTGTTCTCATAATAGTGAGTGACTTCTCATGAGACCTGATGGTTTTATAAGTGTTTGACAATTCCTCCTTCACACGCACTTCTCTCTCCTGCCACCACCTAAGACATGCCTGCTTCCCCTTCTGCCATGATTGTAAGTTTCCTGAGGCCTCCCCAGCCATGCAGAACTGTGAGTCAATTAAACCTCCTTTCTTTATAAATTATCCAGTCTCAGGTATTTCTTTATGGCAGTGTGAAAACGGACTAATACATAGTCTTTTCCTCATTTCTTCTCTACACCAGTGGTTTTTGTATTTTCATGTGTTTTCATGATGCTAAATATCATTCTTCCACTTCCAGTTGTAGGGATTTCTTATAGGTCTGATCTAGTGGTGATTAATTCCCTCAGCTTTTGTTTCTCTGGGAAAGACTTTCTTTTTCCTACATTTATGAAGAATAACGTTGCTGCCTATAGTATCTTTAGCTGATAAGTTTTTTTCTTCCAGCACTTTGAATATGTCATCCCATTTTCTCCTGGCCTGTAAAGTTCTCGCTGAGAAATCTGCTGTTAGTATGATGGAGCCTCCTTTATAAATGACTGGATACTTTTCTTTTACTGTTTTTAGAATTCTTTCTTTGTTTTTTGACTTTTAACAGTTTGACTATAATATGCCATGCCATGGAGATCTTTTTGAATTGTATCTGTTTGGGGATCTCTGAGCCTTCTGTATCTGGATGTCTAAATGTCTTGCTAGTCTTTGGAAGTTTTCATGTATTATTTCATTAAATAGGTTTTCTAGCACTTTCATTTTCTCTTTGCCTTCTGGAACTCCAATAAATAGAACATTTGGTCATTTTATGATTCCCCATTTGTCATGCAGGCTTTTTTCATTCTTTTTTATGTCTTTTCTGACAGAATTATTTCAAAAATCCTGTCTTCAAGTTCTGAGATTCTTTCTTCTGCTTGCTCCAGTCTATTGTTGAAGCTTTCAAATGTATTTTGTATCCCATTAAATGAATTTTTAGGTCCAGAATTTCGTTTGGTTTTTAATGATGTTTATCTTTTTTATTTATATTTTTATCTTATTTATGATCTCTTTGGTAAATTTCTTATATCATGAATTATTTTTCTTATTTCTTTATATTGTTTTCCAACATTCTCTTGTATCCCACTGAGCTTCTTTAAAACCAATATTTTGATTTTTTTCCAGAGTTTTACAAATTTTTTTTTGATTGGGATTTGTTGCTGGCTAACTATTGTGTTCCTTTGGAGGTGTTATATTTTCTTATTTTTCATATTTCTTATGTCCTTACACTGATCTCTGGGTATCTGGTGAAACACTCACTTCTTCAAATTTTTTAAATTTGCTTTTGTAGGGGAAGACTTTTTCCTGAAGCTGTATCTATGGAGTGGGTTGAGTAGGGCACTTTGGCTTTGATTCTCAATGTGTATGGTAGTGTAGTCTCTGTATGATTTCTTTAGCTATAAACAGAGTCAGTGGTGTCTATTATTTCCTCAGTAACCTAGAGTGTGCTTATTAGTGAAAGCTGTGGTGAAGTTTTGCTGGAGACTAGGATGCCAGGTGGTCCATTCTTTGGGCTCCAGTGGAGGCAGCTCTCCTTGGGCCCTGGGGCAGCCTTTGCATGCCAGTTTTAGCTGGTGAGATGGACTGATTCTTGGGCCTTTGGGTGGATTGCTGAAATACCAGTAGTGGTAGCAGTGGGCTGGATGGGTTGGGTGGGTTCTCAAGCCGTTGGGCAACAGGCATGATGTAGGCAATGGCAGTAGCAGAGGCAGGATAACTATCTTGGTCTTAAATGGTGTGCATTGATGTTAGTGGTGGGAGCAGCAGCCTTGGCAGGCCAGTTCAAGCCCATAGGTAGCATGGGCAGGTGGGTGCCAGCTGTGGTGGTAGTGGCAAGTAGGTGGCCCAACCTCAGGCTGCCAGGAGAAGTGCTCAGGTGCTGACAGTGGTGGGTGGGATTGGTGATCCCCAGACCCCCAAACTACATGCTCTGGCATAAGGGTAGGGGCAAAGCCAGGCTGGGAAGGCTTGTCCTTAGGCACCCTGGTGGTACATGCAGGAACTGGCTTTGGTAGGCAGGGATAGGGAGATTTCCAGGCCCTCAGTGGAATGGTCAGGTGAGAAGTGGCAGCAGCTATATTGCAGCCCTGTACTAGGGAGGGCAGAGTGGTTTTCAGTGGCAGCCATAGGCAAGTGGATGGAGAACATGCACTTTCCTTGCACTTCAGTCCCAGTGGTGGTAGCACATGCTTCACTTGCACCTCAACCCTGGCAGCAGCAACCTGCACTTCACTCATATCCCAGCCCTGGTGGCAGCAGCCTGTGCCCCACTTACACTTAAGCCCTAGTAGCAGCTGGATCACCCACAATGATTGCAGCTGGGGGCAGGGGACTCTGTCTAGGTGCATGAAAATTCATGGTGGCTCTCCTGCTGGTGAGAGCAGGGTCACCACCTGTGCTCCTGCCTGTGCCTTGGCTCCAGTGACAACAGCCAGCAGCAGTGGTGGCTGCAAGCAAGGGATGTCCTTGGAGCCCCAGGAATGTGGAGATGCAGGCACTATTGGGCCCCAGGGCAGGGTGCAGTCTGTTTGGGGCTGGGCTTTCAAAACTGTGCCTTGCTGTGTAGCAGCTTAGGACCTGGCGGGGGCGGGGAGGATCCAGCATGAGCTTCCTCTCTGGAGCAATGCCATTGCACAGTCTCCAGGCAGCTCCTTAAGTCAGTTTCAGGGCCCGTGATGGTCAAGGGGCTCTCTTGTGACCAGGATTGCAGGAGGATTCCATGTTGGAAATGTGGACCACTGAGGGTCTCTCACTTACCTGTTGTCCTTACTGGGCAGTCTCTCCAGGCTCACAGCAAATCCTGGCCAAGCAGGCTCCCTTGCTTCCCTCTCTTTCCCTGCTTTAGGTGGTTCCTGTCACCTCTCTGTTGATCCAGTGTTCTCTCTTAGGTGATCTGTTTGAAGTGTGGTCATCTACTCACTATTTTGGTCCTTCTTTGTGGAGAAGTTGAGTACGAGATGCCTCTAGTCAGCCATCCTCTCTGCAAAATAGTTTTTACTGCTTTAAACCAGTTCAAAAGCCATTGATGTAGACAGATAGCTAAACTTATTGAGCTCTTATACTATGCCTTACAGTCATTCTCATTTAATCCTTGTGGAAACACAATGAAGTAGGCCATATTATTCATCATTTGGCAGTTTAATAAATTGAGGTACAAAGAGGGTAAGTAAATTCCAGAAGATCAACGTGGATAGTAGTCCTAGATCTGGGCTGTGAACCTGGGCAGTGTGATTTTAGAGCCTTAGCACTCTGCTTTCTGAATCCAATGTGTACTAAAGTCATATATTTATTAACTTGGGAAGAGGTTCACAATATATCAGTTTTTTGATCAGATTAATAAGTAGCATGTGCAATTGGATATCATTTTATTATATGTTCATGGAAAGGGATGGTTAGATTACTCCCATGAACAGAAAAAAAAAAAAAAAAAAAAAGGAAGCTACTCCAAAATGAAGGAAGAGAGAGACATGGGTACAACAGCTAGAGAATGTGTTCTAAAGATTCTGAATTTGGTATGTGCGCTTGTCCCAGGCACAATCATGCCCCTTCTTCAAGGGTTGACTGCCCTTTGGGAGCCTGTAGGTACTGGAGCCGTTTGTGTGTGACCAGCCACATTTTCTTTTTTGTTTGTTTTTGCTTTTTGGTTTTTTTTTATTATTTTTTGTAATTTCAACTTTTATTTTAGATTCAGGAGGTACATGTGTAGGTTTGTTACCTGGGTATATCGCATGATGCTGAGGTTTGTGTACAAATGATCCCATTAACCCAATAGTGAGCATAGTACCCAACAGTTAGTTTTTCAACCCAGTCCCACTCACTCCTCGTAGTAGCACCCAGTGTCTATTGTTGCCATCCGTCTGTCCATGAGTACCTTGTTTAGCTCCCACTTACATAAGCGAGAACATGGAGTCTTTCTGTTCCTGCATTAATTCTCTTAAGATAATGGCCTCCAGCTGCATCCATGTTGCTGCAAAGAACATGATTTCATCATTTTTGTGGCTGTGTAGCATTCCATGGTGTATATGTACCACATGTCCTTTATCCAATCCACTGATGGACATTATGAACACCTAGGTTGATTCCATGTTTTTGCTATTGTGAATAGTGCTGCAGTGAACATACCAGTGTGTGTGTCTTTTTGGTAGAATGATTTTTTTCTCTTCTGTGTATATCCAGTAATGGGATTATCGGGTCAAATGGTAGTTCTAAATTCTTTGAGAAATCTCCAAACTGCTTTCCACAATGCCAGCCCACATTTTCAAGACTTATATGTGTCAGGTGTTAGGGCACCATGGAGGAAGGGGATCCTGTGTGAGCTCCATGCAGGCAAGTTTCAAGAATTTTCCACGATGAGTTCAACATAGGGTTAATTAAACCATCTTCTTGCCTTTGCTCAAATCATCTAATCTAGATAAATCAACTTAATGGTTATTTTCAGCATCTATGGGTAGAATTGAATTTAATTGACTCCGAAGCCAATGGAAGGGTGACACAAAAGAAGCCAAAGATCTATCTTCATGGAATTTATAAGTTGTTAGAATGAGAAGCTTACATTCAAAGGACAATTACAAAATGTAACAAGAATTTACAAAGTATATGTTAGACTGCATGATGTAGGCTGAGTTAGAAGAAAGGAAGAAGGTCACAGAATCTGAAATGTTCAGAAAACACATAGGGCTTTTAATTGGGCTCCATAAAAATAATTTGCATTGGCTGAGAACAAAAATAGATTTTCCATCTTTACTATCTAGATCAGTGGTTCTCAACCAGTGGTTCTCAATCAGTGGCTACTAATGAACGATGAAACCTGAACAGTGTTACAGTGAAATGTTGCCCAATGTGACCTTTTTTTTTTATCTTTTTTTATTTTTTTTATTTTTTTTTAATTATTATACTTTAAGTTTTAGGGTACATGTGCACAATGTGCAGGTTAGTTACATATGTATATGTGTGCCATGCTGGTGTGCTGCACCCATTAACTCGTCATTTAGCATTAGGTATATCTCCTAAAGCTATCCCTCTCCCCTCCCCCACCCCACAACAGTCCCCAGAGTGTGATGTTCCCCTTCCTGTGTCCATGTGTTCTCATTGTTCAATTCCCACCTATGAGTGAGAATACGTGGTGTTTGGTTTTTTGTTCTTGCGATAGTTTACTGAGAATGATGATTTCCAATTTCATCCATGACCTTTTTTTTTTAAATGAAAATACACATAGTTGCAACATCTTCTGTCTGATGGATCCTTTAATTGAGCAGGCAGGAAAATATAAAGGATGATCCAACCTGCTGTGAACCAGAGTAAAGTGTGAGCTTTGGCTTGTGGGTTTGTAGCAGATTGTCATCACAGCAATAAATAATTCTAATCAAATAGCAGGACAGTGTGAAAGGGTGACCACTAACTTCTTTCAAAACACTGGGAGACATTGTTAGACTGTGGCAATTACTGCATTGTAATTGTTCCTAATTTATTTAAATGTTGTTTTTAGTCTCCTAATCATTCCGAGAGGGCTGCCAAAATTCTAATATTCCAAAATGTGCCATGAATCCACAAAGTTTGGGAGCCACTGATTTGTTCTCTCCCATGCCACATTTTGTTTCATATTACAGTTTGCCCTTAGGAAATAGCATTTTAATAATACCAAGCAAAAGCATTTATGGGCCATGGAATTTAGCAATTACCTTGAATTGCTTAAGTTGAGCACATTCTTTTAAAAATAATTTATTATTCTGAAATAATCTAAAGTTCACAAAAAGTCACAAAAATAATATAGTGTTCCCATGTACCCTTCTCCCAACTTCCCCCAGTGACAGTATTTCATATAATCATAGTATGCTGTGAAAACCAAAAAATTGTTGTTGATATAATACTGACTCAGGTGTATTTATTTTTAAATAGTATTCTCCAAGTTTACAGGTAGTCTATGGAATATGATTCAACAGGTTATATAAAATAAATTAACTAGATTTTAAGCTTTTAACTTTGAAACATTTTCCTCCATATGCTAACTCAGTTGGAAAAAAAATGAGTAGAAAAGTTTGTTTTGGGTATTTGAAAATCAGAAAATAATGCACTATTGAGGGTCAAGCATGTGCTAGGTGTTGGACTAGTGAGTCAGGAATAGAAACAGTACCTTCACACAGCTCACAGTCCAGAGGGAACTACAAACAGGCATGGATAATTCAGTGGGAAACAAGTTGTGACATTTCTTAAGAAACACATGGGGAGATCACGGGAAAGATACAATCAGGATTTGGGAAGTCATGGAAGGTTTTCTAGGGAAAGCTGAGATTTAAAAAATCACATAGGAGATAGCCGGATACAAAAGGAGTGGAGAAGAGTGTTCCAGGCAGAGGAAAAACCTATGCTAAGACATGAGGCGAGAAAGAGCATGACCCACCTAAAGGACAGAGAGAAGTTCTGTGGCTGGAACACAACGCGGGAAAGGAGGGACACGTTTCACAGGAGGGCAGGCAGCCAACCTCACCTACAGCCGCACTGTTATACAGGAGCCCCAGGTCACAAGGGGCTACTGAGACTCAAAATAAGGCAAGGTTTCATTAAGATGTGTTGTAAGGGCAAAATATGCACCAGGTTTTAAAGACTTGCTATCAAGTAATAGTACTAATGTATCTCAGGAATTTTTTTTTCGAGATAGGGTCTTGCTCTGTCACCCAAGCTGGAATGCAGCAGTGTGATCACAGCTCACTATAACCTCAAACTCTCCTGGGCTCAAACTATCCTCCCACCTCAGCATCCCAAGTTGCTGGGACTACAGGTGTGCACCACCGTGCCTGGTCATTTTAATTTTTTATTTCTCTATAGAGACAGGGCCTCGCTTTGTTGCCCGGGCAAGTCTCGAATTCCTGGCCTCAAGAAATTCTCTCATCTCAGCCCCCGAAAGTGCTACAATTACAGGCATAAGCCGCAGTGCCCGGCCAGTAATTTTTATATCAATTTCATATTGAAATGAAAATATTTTGAGTTAAATAAAACATATTATTAAAAATCAGCTGCTTCTATTTCTTTTCATATTTTTAATGTGGCTAAAATTACATATGTGACTTATGTTATATTTCTAGTGGACAGTGCTGTTCTAGAGGGCCAGGGATGGCTTCCCAGGAAAAATGTTATTAAACTGAGATCTGCAGTGAGGATAAGTTAGCAGCAACAAGCAAAGGGGTAGGAAGAACATATGGGAAGGCCCAAAGTGGAGACGGGCAAACCAGAGCCTGAAAACGAAGCATCTTCTAGGTTAAGTTGAGGGTGTAAACTTTAATCAGAAGGCAACAGAACCATTGCAGAATTTTACACAGAGGAGTGACATGATAGATTTTAGTTAAGAGGATCACTCCAATGAGTGGGATGGAGTAAGAGTAAGTAGAGGAAACAACACAGGTGTTGTTGAAGGATTCCACGGTTAAATATCTTTCTTCCTGCCCTGTCCCTTGATTCCTCATGTCCACCCTAAAGCAAATCCTGTCCAAGCATGTGTCCTAAAAAGCACATCAAAGTGAGGTCAGGGCATAATTGAAACCTTACAGTTTCTTTACAAGAAAGCCTCTTCTCTGTAGCTCAGTTTCCAAGCTTGAGTAATTAGAGATAAGACCACTTCTGGAAGTACATGTCCTGGTAAAATTCAAAGCTAATTACAGATTCGATGCCTTTCCACTCTCTGTTTTCTTTTACCTTGTGTACATCAACACAAAATGATCTCAAAACAACCATTAAGTCATCTTCTGTTGCATTCCAACTTTTCAGTGTCCCATGGGCATCTCAATTCTCTAGTTAGGGGACTTAGAGATTGGACGATAAGCGTTGAGTGTGCCTGCCGAGCCCTGTTCATCAGTTCCAGACATTGCCCACTTGAGTGACCAGCATGGCTCCTGCTACCAGCCAATCAGATTGATTGGATTGGGGAATGGAGGTGGGAACAGAATCAGGGCAATATGGTTCTATCAATGTGCCTACACTGACCATTGCTAGTGGCCTCTTTTGGAGGTGATTTTAACCACCAACTCCTCAATTATACTTTTTTCTAGGTTGACTTTGTTGCTGTTGTTTATTATGCTTATTGTTTTGTTTCTTATTTCTGTTGTTTGGGTTTAAGTTTTGTTCTTGCTTTTTTCATTAGTTCCAAGTTTTTGCATCACCTTAGAGACATTGTATAGATGAAAACTGAGATTTGAAGTTAGGTGTATCATTTGTGTACTGGAGTCCTTTGGAATGAATGCAAAAATGAATAAGGAAATGGTCTCGCCTTAAGTAAATGTTTAGCCTAGAAAGATAATGCAAATAGTATATGCAATAGTATAGACAATGCAATTGTATATGAAAATAGTGAGGTATAATAAATTGAAGGGCACAAATCAGCTGTTGCCTAGCCACACTAATCCTGTAGATATATTTGGCTTAATTTAAACATTGACTATAAAATATTCCAGTTAGGCTGGGTGTGGTGGCTCACGCCTGTAATTCCAGCATTTTGGGAGGCCAAGGCAGGCAGATCACTTAAGCTCATGAGTTTGAGGACCAGCCTGGACAACATGGCGAAACCCCATCTCTACAAAGAATACAAAAATTAGCTGGGTGTGGTGGCATGTGCCTGTAGTCCCAGCTACTCAGGAGACTGACATGGGGAGGATGGCTTGAGCGTGGAAGGCTGAGGTTGCAGTGAGCCAAGATTGCACCACTGCACTCTAGCCTGGGCAATAGAGCCAGACGTCATCTCAAAAGCAAAGAAAATATTTGAATTAGTTGCTGGAATTTAAAAATTAGGAACTTTTATTTCAGAATCTACATGTCAGTCTTCTCTTGAAAAACAGGAAATTTTTGCCATGTTGGACCTGTCTTCCTACATGGCAATAACCGGCTAGAGTAGCCTAGTGGCTGCCACTCATGTAGCTCTGGGTGTCCAGTGTCCACTGTGCACCACTGTTTTATACCCAGTCTTCCTTGCTTGTTTATGTTGTCTGCCAGGCCCCTGTAAACAGCTGGTTAGCAACCTTTAGTGTAAATGCACAGAGAAAAAGGAGTAAAGGATATGCCTCATGCCTTAAGAATGGTTACCAGTTATAAGAGTCATGGGACTGAGAGACAGTCTCTGTTTTTCCCTTTGTAACCATATTTATGAAGGTTTTAGAACAATAATATATTCATGCCTTATTACAGTAATTTTTCAAAAAAAGTGTATTAATATATTATGATCATGTATGTATATAACTAAAATTCTCTAAAAATACTATAAAAGCAGAATAAATGGAGTACTGTGGCTCCTTAGAAGGGAGATAATCTTCATTGGACAGAGCCATGCGATGATACCAGAGTCTCAGCTATGTACATTACTTGGCATTTAGCATAACAGATGTTAAATGGTAATAGTCAACATATTTTCTGTGAGTGGATTCTCTAGATATATACAATGGCAAAATAGCCAAATTGGAAACTCAAACAGAGCTAGTTTATATGAAACCTTGGACATAGCAGGTCATATTGAAAGAAAAAAAAATCAGCCTTAGACCAATCTATGATATATTTTTTGCCTTTACTAATACAAAAAATAAGCTTGATCAGATTTCATATCTCCTTAAGATGGAACCATCTGGGCTAGTCGTGTTCTTGCTCACCCCATGCAGAAGCATGCAAAAGCATGACCACCGATTGGGCAAACCCCAGAAAAGTTTCATTCTCTTTATATGCTGCAGGGCAGGAATGTGTGCAAATGAATAACCACTACTTTAGCAAATCATCTTGACCCAATTTGTGGACCTGTTAACTTTTATCTTTCTTAATTTATTCTCTACAAAGTAGCTTTGTCCCACACGTCATGAAAAATTATTTAATCAAATTTTATTTTTAATTTTTCATTAAAAGCTGAAATAAGAGATTTTCTAGAATGTATCCAAAATCTACAGAAAGCAGTGAAAGTAAACTTTAATAATCAGTCAGAATGCATAAAAATAAAAGGAAATAATTCTTTTTCTAACTTACATTGAAGCACTGATTTGTAAGGAGAAGGGTAATGTATAAATTACCATTTCTGAATCGGTGAGAACTGCAGTTATTTACTCATACCTTTGATTTGTGGCTATGCAGACAAACCAGCTTTACTTTAAAGATTTTTAAAACAATTCCTTTCTTCTTAAAAGAAGTTTGGATGAGATGAATCTGTTAGTCCTCCCAGCTCCAAGATCCTATGTTTTGTGACAAAAAATTCACTCAAACAGCTGTTGTTTTTTAAATAACTAATTAGCACTCCCATAGCTAAAGTTGATTGGAGAAAAAAAAAGAGCCCAGTAATAAGTTGTCTGAACCCATGTAATGATTTCTTCATTATGCATTATCTCTAAATTTTTTGATGGGATTATCTTATTATAAGGTAATGACAATATTCATTAAGTATTGAGTATTTTTATGTACCAGACACTTGACTTGTGTTATCCTCTTAATCTTGACATCAACACTATTAAGTGGGTACCATAATTTCTCCCATTGTATATATCAGAAAACTAAAGTTCAAGGGATTAAATAGCTTTCCCAAGGTTACAGAGGTAAGAAATGGTACCAAGATTCAAATCCAGGTTGATTTTGTGCCAAAATTTTGCTCTTAATCATTATACCATACGGTGTCCAGACCTAAGAATAAGCTTTTGTATGAAAAAAAAAACCCACAATTTTAAGCTACCCCTTTGATTGATTGATTAGATGATAGACTAAATACATCTTTATATTTCCCTATAGTTGTAACATGGTGTTCATTAAAAAGGCATCAGAGATCTGTAATTATTTTTATCAAGTTGCAAACACAATCCACAGTGTTAAGAGAAATTCTTATAAATATATGCCTGAGGCCTCCCACTTACTCCCCGTACATTGCTTGATTACTCAGCTGTCTGTCTGCATGGTTCCTTTGACAAAGAGTATGTCACTTTCATACCTAATAGCTAAATAGGATTGATATGATACCAAACAAATGCCTTTCCATTTGGGAGAATTTATGCTTGAGAAAACATATTTCCCCCAGGAAGCCTCCATTTATCATCAAGATGAATCTTGGGGATGGGTACAAGGCAGCCTCCAAAGGGAGGATTTGTTCACTTTCTTTGATTTGTCGGGTTTTCAGCTCTTAAAAGGGCACCTACAAATTAAGCGCACAGATTATTTTCTCAAACTCTTCTTGGTTCTGTTCATTTCAATGGGAGAATAGTAAGGTAGCATTTAGACCCAAAGCATTTTCCAAATGGAACATGCAAGTTGGGTGCTAAACATTTACCAAGAAGGCAGACGCGGAGTCCAGTCATCGTATTTCAAACAGAAACATTGTTTGGCCAGAAATCACTTCAGGGCAGAGCTGATTCCAACGTTCACGGCGGCTACAAAAAGGATTCTGTTTTGGCAAGCAAATACTTCGAAAAAAGCATTTTTAGCCATCCATGGAAAAGGAGTGAGTGCCCCCTGGTGAAAATGTGGGAAACGTTTCCATATGTTATTTTTGGCTGGCAAGAAGGTGCAGATGTCTTCACAATAAAAATATACTCGCTATGAGAGCGCGCCTCCTTGAGAAGAGTTGGCAAGATTTGGGGCACTGGATCCACAGAGTGGCAAAGAAGCACAAAGGGAGGAGGAAAGCCAAGCCATCACCAAGACACAGTCAGGAGGGCGGGCACCCGAGTCACACGAGCTGGGATCATGGGTGACTTCTGTTTTATTGTTGTATTTTTAATACCTATGTTGGGTGGTCTGCCCTCTCCAAACCCACTCTCCACGTATCTTCACCCTAATCTGTGTCCTGGGAGGCTGACCTTTACAGATATATTAACACACTCCCTTCCCCTCTGGCTTGTAGGTGAGTTCAACCAAGGGAAGACACCAGCAGGTGACCAGAGGGTAGAAAAAGAGTGACACTGAGGTGTTTATTCCCAGAGCTCGCTCTTTGCCAGTGCAGGCTGGAAGGGACTGTATCCCCCATCTTATGGTCTCAGCTCCATTAAGATAGAGCTGACCTATATCTGTAAGTCTGTCTCTCTCCAGGTGAACTCTCCATTCCAAAGTTCCTTCATGCTTAAGGGTGGTAACAGCTCCCCATTTTTGCTGACTTGGGGTGCTTCACCATTCTTGTTGAGTTCTTTTTTTTTTTTTTTTAAGACAGTGTCTCACTTTGTTGCCCAGGCTGAAGTGCAGTAGCATGATCATAGGTCACTGCAGCCTCGAACTCCTGAGCTCAAGCCATCCTCCTACCTCAGCCTCTGAGTAAACAGGGCTACAGGTATGCACCACCATGCCTGGCTACAGGCTGGTCTTGAACTCCTGGTCTCATGCAGTTCTCCACCTCATCCTCCCAAAGCACTAGGATTACAGGTGTGAGCCACCACACCAGGCCTTGCTGGGTTCCCTAAATCTTACCCACACCTCTGTAAAAAATCTATGCAGTAAATGTACCTTCTTAGTCTTTGTGAGTGTGCCATCTCTTTCCTATGAGTACTCTGACTGATACAGTACTTTTCCATATATTCCAAAATTTCTACAATAAGCATCCATCCCTATCTAACTCCAGAGAAACCTAAGGCTTCTGGTAGTCCCAAATTCTAATCCCACCAGTTCTGACCACTTGGACTGGGGTTCAGTTAGAAGAATCTCAATGTGGGACTCTTTGTCTTCAGGGTCTCACTTCACTGCCGCATGCTCCAGTGATTAATTAGTCCACTGCCAACATTTTGACTCAAGCTGCTGGCTTCACCTGCACCTCTACATTTTGAAGCGTAAGAAGAAAGATTCTGTTTACATTCAGCCTTCACCTATCTCAGCAGGAGGGAAGGAGAACAAGTTGTTCTGTCAGGAGGAATAGAAAAGATTAAACAAACAGCACACTGCTTCTGCAGGTCTAGTGTTGGCAAGACCAGGAACTCTGTAAACCACAAGAACAGAAGGGCAGCCTGCTGGTCAGCGCCCAGGCATCCAGCCCAGGGATCTGTTTTTGACAAGAGAATACAGAAGTATTTAGGCCTTGCCAATTTACACCTGTCTTCCAAACATCCAGACTTCCCTCATTAATCTATTAGTTCGGTGCAAAAGTGATTGCTGCTTTTGTCATTACTTTTAATGGCAAAAACCTCAATAACTTTTGCACCAACCTTTAATATTATGAACTGTCATCCAAGATTGTCCCTATATGCTTTTTGATGCAGTGAACCGAGATGATGAGTGACGAGCATGCCAGATTGACTCCTCTCTTACTATGTGATGAGGACCAATTTTAACCTTTCCAAGACTGACTGCAATCGTCAAATGGAGACGATAATGCCTACAGCATAGGATGGTTTTAAGGGTATATGTGGCCAGGCAGGGTGGCTCACACCTATAATCCCAGCACTTTAGGAGGCCAAGGCAGGTGGATTACTTGAGCCCAGGAGTTCCAGATCACTTTGGGCAACATAGTGAAACCCTATATCTGTGAAAAGGTACCAAAACATTTGCCAGGCAAGGTGGTGAATGCCTATAATCCCAGCTACTCAGGAGGCTGGGGTGGGAGGATCACTTGAGCCTGAGAAGGTCGAGGCTGCAGTGAGCCATGATCACACCACTGTGCTCCAGCCTGGGCATCAGAGTGAGACCCTATCTCAAGAAGAATAAAAGGGCAAATGAAGCCATGCATACAAGGGGCACCATCCCAAACACAGAGTTGGCACTCAATAATATGGTTTTGCTCCTTTTCTTTGTCTTCTTGAGATAGTATAGGTTTCCATATCCTCATCAAACTTCAATAGCCTGATCATCATGAAGAAAACTGCTTAGAACTAACATGAAGACTGAGTCGTTCACGTCAAGGAAAGTTTTTCTTGCTTCCTTTCACAGTTGCCCAGGATTGAGCATACAAGGTATAATAAAGTTAGTATTAAGGGCTAATTATTGAGGAATTATTACACAGACACTCTGCTGAGACTTTTTTCCATTTTATATTTATCAAATATATGTGTCCATATTTAAAGAGTCAAAGAGTTTTACAAATTTGTACGAAACTCAGCAATTCCTACCCTTTGCCCCACATCTAACTTCCCACTTTCAAATCTAAAAAGGGAATATTTTGGCATTTACCTTCACAATTCTGAACAACATATTTCTTACCACTTCTTCATTTTGTAGTTTAGACATAATCTACTGGCCTCCTTCTATGGATAACGATAACGGAACTTTTATTCATTCCCCTGCCCCATCACTGCACACCCTTTCCACTCCCTTGGGTCCCTAATATAGCTATTTGGTAATTTTGTCAGATCGATATTGTGTTGGCATATGACTATGTAAATGCTGCTCACAGCTGAGTCATGTGTACACTAATTATTTTTATTTCCCGTGCAAATTTCCCTAGAGATAATTGTCTTGCTTTCTCATTCGTTTTGTTTTCTATTAACATACCACTAGTGCAACTCCAAACTCCCTGCCTTTGGTCTAAAACTCTTTTTAAGACATTTATATTATCTGATGTTCTACCAATTTCCTATTCTTAGAGAAATCTTTCCTGGAGGCTTCTGATATGCTCCAACCTGAATTGGTTGCCTTCTAGCCCTGGTGCATGGCTACTATCCTGGGATCTCCCTTCAACATCTTCCTGTGGATTCTCCTTGCCTCTTCCTTGTGTTGGATCTCTTCTTTTCTGAATCTCATATCTTCCTTCTTATTGGTTTATTCCCTCTTTTGGGTGGAGTACATACTTTAGTATCTTCTTGGGAAAGGATATGTAGGAAATAAAATTGTTGAAACATTGCTTACCTAAAAACAGGTTTATTTGACCCTCATGCTTTGTAATTAGTATGGGAAACAAAGAAATGCTTTGTAATATTGTTTCGAGCAAAGAATTTAAGAACAGTAAAACAACAACAATAAAAGCTTTTGACAACTCTTATTATCTAGACAACAGGAAACTCCTATCTTTAAAGTAAAAGAAACAAAACTGGGGCCAGCCCAAAGAAAAAGCATTCCTGATTTTCACACACACCTAAAATAGCTCCTATTGCCTTTTTTTCACCATCTCTGCTAGAAAACTCACGTAAGGCTTGTCCACTCTCATACATGATTGACAGTCTGACTGTGTATAGAATTCCAAGTGAATCATTTTTCTTCAAATTCTGAAAACATCCTTCCATTTGTCTTCCAACATCCAGTATGGCTTTTGAGAATTTCAAAATCATTCTGATTCCTGGGACTTTGTGTGCAACTAGTTTCTCTCTCTTTCTCTCTTTCTCACTCTTTCTCACCCCCAGTGTTCTGAGATATATGAGGCTTGTGTATTTTCAATCACTATACTAATAGTGCTAATCACTAATAGTAATAGCATTCCAGCTTCCAACTCCATGGCTCTCCCTATCTGGGAATTTGCCCTTCTGTTTTGAGAAATGTTCTTCTATTGTTTCTCCCCAGATGTTTTCTTTCTGGAACTCCCGATGTTTAGATCTTGAACTTCATGAGCTGGTGGTCCTCTAAATTTTCTTACTTTCTATCATATTGTCTTTTTAACTCTACTTTCTAGATTTTCTTGGTTTCATTTTTCCTCAGTTGAATTCTCTAACTCTTGAGTTTTTCATCTCTGCCCTCGTTTTTAATTAAGAACTCTATTTTGTTTTCTAAATGTTCCTTTTTTAAAGCATCCTCTTCTTGATTTATAGATGTAATAATGATGGAAATTTTTTTTTCTTTTCCCTGCATGGTTTCCATTTTTTACCAGATTGGTTTTTGTTGATGTTCACTTTGACTTCTGTCAATGGCTAAGCTTTCTCTTAACTCTAGTAATCCAATTGTCTGCTGTATTGAAGAATATGGAGATAAAAACAGACTAGAAGCTCCAAGTGTGCTATACTGTCTGTGAACTTTACCAGGTGATCAGGCTGGGCTGTTCCCTTGTAAAATGTCCACAAACCAGACCAGATTCCCGAGAGAAGACTCATTTCCTAGATCTCCTAGGAAGGAAAAAGGCCTGAAAGTCAATTCCAGAAGCTGAGTGAAAGGATAGTTGGGGGGAATCTTAGCAGCCAGAATGCATCCATTCATTTACACCCAGTGTTTTCAGTAGGATAAACCCACCTTCTAGAATAACTGAGCTACCCTCGTCCACATACCTCTGCTTTAACCTTGCCAAAGAATGAGCTCCAGGTCTTTCGCTGGGATAAAGGAGGGGCAGTTGTCCAGCTGCATGTCACTGGGGAGGAGATGTGAGCCTCAAACTCTTCCTAAACAGTCTTTGAACCAGTCCTCCTGGGCTCTGATCCCGTATTTTACCTCATTTTCTGGTACCAATTTCAATCCTTTGAGTCAGCGGTTTAAATCAGTTGATTTTTGGTTTTCCATGCTGCAGGCTTAGGACTCCGTCTTCTCAAGTGTGTTAAGTCACTTAGCATTCCAGCTTCCACAAATTTGTTGCGACTGTCTCCTCTCCCATTTATTCATTCAAAACAACAACAACAAAAGCCCATCTCTTTTTAGTATCATTTTAGTGGGGCTTAAGAGAGAATGGAAGTAAATAAGTAAAATGCATGAATTTCAAATGTCATCTTTACTCAGATATTCACTAAGCAATTTACATATGTGATTTCATTTACTCCTCACACACCCGCCTCCCCGCCCCGCCCCACCCAGACAGGTACAATCATTATCCCCATTTCACATATGGGGATAATCAAACAGAAACCAAAGCTCAGAGATATTAATTTACCCAAGGATACACAATAAATAGATGGCATAACTGGGATTTGAAATTTCTGTACAATGTACAGAAATAGCATAGACCTGAGGAGGAAAACATATGGAAGCAACTCTAGATCTTGTAAATTGCATTTTCCTATAATCAGCAGGTATTATGTGAAAACTGGCTAGATTCAAACTAAAACGCATTGCACAAGTATTTGTAGCATGGTGTTTTTGTCTTAAGCAATTGTTTAAAAGTTTGGATTATAATGGCATTTTATTGGATTGTAATATGATGGGTAACATTCTAAATAAAATACAATAAAGTAAAGGAAGGAAACCGAAATTAGCTCCTTCAGTAAGCACTTGGATCAAGGGCAATGATAGATGATACATGATAGATAGATAGATAGATAGATAGATAGGCAGACAGAGTAGTATAAATTTAAGGAGAACAAGTGCAGTTTCGTTACATGGATATATTGCATAGTGGTGAAGTATGGGCTTTTAGTGTACCCGTAACCCAAATACACATTGTGCCCATTAAGTAATTTCTTCTCAGCCTAACCCCTGTCCCACCCTCTGCCCTTCCAGGTCTCCAATGCCAATTGTTCCACACTCTGTGCCCATGTGTACCCATTATTTAGCTCCCACTGGTAAGTGAGAACATGAGATATTTGGCTTTTTGTTTCTAAGTTGTTTCACTTAAGATAATGGCCTCTGGTTCCATCCATGTTGCTGCAAAATACATTATTTCATTCTTTTTATGACTGAATAATATTCCATTAAATATACTGGAATATGCCACATTTTCTTTATACAACCGTCTGTTGATGGACACAAGTTGATTCCATAGCTTTGCTGTTGTGAACAATGCTGGAATAAACCTACAAGCTTTTTGATATAATGATTTCTTTCCCTTTGGGTAAATACTCAGTATTGGGATTGCTGTATTGAATGGTAATTCTATTTTTAGTCCTCTTTGAGAAATCTTTTATACCATTTTCCATAGAGCTTGTACAAATTTACATCCTCACCAACGCTGTATAAGCATTCTCTTCTCCACATCCTTGAAGGGCAATAATATTATTAGAGGAACTTCAGCTGGTAAAATGAAGCAGTTCTAACATTCATACTTCTTATAATTTGAGTATGTAAAATAAAATTTTCTCTCATAGTTCTTGATTATCTTTGTTTTCCTCAAGAATTTGAGGGAGTGAGAAAAGGCTTATAATGTTTTCTTTTATGAGAAGGGATCTATTTTAGCATAACATTAAAAAGGCATATCTCTCACGCTTCCTCTCTCTTTCTCTTTTTCTTTTTCTTTTTTTTTTTAAATATGCTTTTCATGTCTTTCAACTGATTGGATGAGGCTCACCCAGATTATTGAGGATAATCTCCTATACATAAAGCCAATGTTAACCACATCTACAAAATTAACTCCACAGCCACACCTAGATTAGAGTTTGATTGAATAACTGGGTGCTACTGAGAGGTGAAGCCAGCTGAACTTCCGGGTTGGGTGGGGACTTGGAGAACTTTTCTGTCTTACAAGAGGATTGTAAAATACACCAATCAGCACTCTGTAGCTAGGATTGTAAAACGCACCAACCAGCGCTCTGTGGCTAGCTAGAGGTTTGTAAAATGCTCCAATCAGCACTCTGTAAAAACACACCAATCAGCACTCTGTGGCTAGCTAGAGGTTTGTAAAATGGACCAATCAGCACCCTGTAAATTGCGCCAAACAGCACCCAGTAAAATGGACCAATTAGTGGTCTGTAAATTGCGCCCACCAGCAATCTGTAAAATGGACCAATCAGCAGGACACAGGCGGGGACAAATAAGGGAATAAAAGCAGGCCACCCCAGCCAACAGCAGTAACCTGCTTGGGTCCCCTTCCACACTATGGAGGCTTTGTTCTTTCACTCTTCACAATAAATCTTGCTGCTGCTCACTCTTTGGGTCCGCACCACCTCTAAAAGCTGTAAAACTCACCATGAAGTTCCACAGCTTCATTCCTGAAGTAGCAAGACCATGAACCCACCAGAAGGAACAAACTCCTGACACACTATAGTGTAGCCTAGCTGACTACCACAGTCTGCAAGCTCATTGTTGATTCACACTTAAGTTGCACTCTCAGATACCAACTTTCCTTAGCACATAGTAGGTGTTCCAGATGTTCTGATTTGAGTAAGTACCTGAAAGATGCACTCCATCTGCTTACTCTTCTCAATTTGTTTGTAACTCAGTATGCATGAAAAGATACAGTTTATCATAACCCCTCAAGCTCTCTGTCCTCCCCATACTCTCCAGTCTGAGTCCAGTAAGTTCAAGGGATGATAGAAGCCAAAACTAGAGGAAAATTGTCCCATAGAACAAAGAGAGGCCCTAAAGTGGGATTGTCTGCAGCCAACAGCAATGTGGAAATAAAAGACATGTCTGCCTGGTGAAGGACTTTGGACAAAGTTGGCAAGTTGTCCTTAGCCTCAGAGTGGAACAGGAGAGCAATCAAATGTTTTTCATGACCCTAAGTGGGGAGCAGCAGTAGCTGAGGGAGATCAAAGCTGGAAAAGCTGGCTTCCAGAAGTGAAGAACAACACAGCAGCCTCAATCAATGATCCAGGCCAGGTGGGACATTCTCAGCAAATGACAGCCATGAGATTTGAGGGTCCAAGACTTGATACCCCTCCTCAGTAACCTCAGTAGGGACCCAAGAAATTAGACACAGCCCTAAGAGAAACATGCAGAAATGAGCAGAATAGACCCTAAATAGACCAAAATTCTGTCCCACCCTCTGCTGTCCTTCTCAGAATGGAAAGTCAACGGCAAAATTAAGTTTGGTGGTGAAAAAATAACTTTACATTTTTTTCACATCAATTTTTGGGGCAATATGGATACTTGGCTACACACACGGACTGGCGGTGTGGACTGCAAATGATTTAGTCTGAAAGCTCCCGCCCCACCGCCACCCTTTTTTTAACTAAATAAAGCTTTTTGATCATTCCATAGATTAGACCTGGGCTAAAAGAGTGCCCCAAGTTGTTTAGGATCTGTCTTCCCAGCAACTGAAGAAAGAATAATGTTTATTATTGGAGCAGGAAAAGGTAGATGTGTCCTCTAACCCAGCAAAGAAGCATATAGGTGCCTTGCTTTATCAAGAAGGGGTTGGCCAGTTTGGGGAGGTGTTTTTTCATTGCATACCAAATATGAAATTTTCAGCCAGGCACAGTGGCTTACACCTGTAATCCCAGCACTTTGGGAGGTCAAGATGGGTGGATCACTTGAGGTCAGGACTTCGAGACCAGCCTGGGCAACATGGCAAAACCCCATCTCTACTAAAAATACAAAAATTAACCAGGCATGGTGGTGCACGACTGTAGTCCCAGCTACTTGGGAGGCTGAGACAGAAGAATCGCTTAAACCTAGGAGGCAGAGGTTGCAGTGAACCAAGATGGTGCCGCTGCACTCCAGCCTCGGTGACAGAGTGACTCTACTCATGGTAGAGTCACACAATAGAATAATAATAATAGTAATAAGAGTAAGTGATCTACAACTACACTTAAGAACTACACTTAAGAACTACACTGAAGAACTACACTGAAGAACTTGGATGAATCTTACAAAGAGTTTAGTGAAAGAACACAGAAAGAAAAGTGTGTGCACACTATGATTCTTTTTATATAAAGTATAAACATGTGTGAAAAAATAGATGAAATTATTCAGTGCCATTAGAAGTCAGAAGAGTGGCTTCCCTTGTGGGAACAGTGACTGAAAAGGAACGCAAATGGGGCTTGAGGCACTAGAGATGCTCGGTTTGTCAATCTGGGTCATAGAGGCATGAGTATTTTCAGGTTGTAAAAGTTCAACAAACTGTAGACTTATCTCATGTGCACTCCTCTGTACATAATACTTCAATAAAAAGTTTAAAATATATGTCTTCTAGATTTTCTACTATATTGGTGTCGTTGAAAGTAGGACACACCTTTCATGTCAATGTGTGACTATATATGGATTCAGATTCTCCAAAAATGAATTCCCCAAATGTAGCTTAAAATTATTTTATTGAGTTCTGCTACTCATGAGTTCTAGTTACAGTTGCCTTAAAATTAAAATAATATATTTCTTAAGGTTTTGCTAGAAACATGAGGGCAGTCTAAAAATGAAATTTGGAGTATTGCTACCTTTGAATATCATCTACAATGTTTTGGTTAAATAATCAAAGTACTGGTAAATAATCTGATGAATAATCAAACTACTGTTTATTAGATAACTAGCATATCTTGGGTTCTATATCAGTCTCCGGTGGGAAGGAAAATTGGCATTTTGGCTCTTCTCATGGAATGTAAGTTCTGGTGAGATATACTTCAACTTAACCAGTAACAGGGAACTCATTATTTCACAAGGAATCCTATTCTACTCTGGTAACTTTGATTGTTAGAAATGACTTTCTTACATTAAAATGAAATCTCTCTCCCTGTTGCTTCCAGTTTGGTCTCTAAAGTAACAAAACAAACTTCCATGTCTCCTGAGGCCCATTTAGTTTAAATTAAATACCCTGTGTCCTTTTCACCATACCTTATTTGACACTGTTTCAAATCCCTCACTTTCTGGCCACCCTCTTGGGACAAGCTCCAGATTGGCAAGATTTGTTTCAAAGTATTGGACTCAGAGCCAGACACAATATTGCAGCTGAGACTTGATCTACAGCAGGATTTCTCAAGGATTGGCACTATTGACGTTTTGGGCAGGAATCATTCTTTGTTGTAGGCCCGCCCTGTGCATCGTAGGATGAGTAGCTGCATCCCTGGCTTCCACCTACCAGATGCAAACAGCAAACTTGCCCCAGTTGTGACAATCAAAACTGTGTCCTGACATAGCCAAAGGTCCCCTGGGAGGCAAAATTGTCCCCAGTTAAGAACAGCATGATCACCAGGCTTCCAGTCTAGATGCTCTACATCTACCCTTAAGCCATTAAGTTGCCAATGTTGCATGGCTTCTTAGGCACTAACTGTAAGGTGATTCTTGCTTGCAGGTACATCACCCAAAATAAAGACATACATAAATATCAATATAATGAAGTGGAATAAAAAGGCAGTCCTCAAGAGAAAAACAGTTTGCATAGTGTCCCCACGAAGTGGAAACTCTCTTGCCACTCTCTGTAAAATACAGTTGATGTTTTATTTTATATCCATGTCTCTTCCAGAAGAGAATGATCACAGTAGAATTCAACAGAGAAATTGAGTCTATGACCAGATAAAGGAGAACCAGGATTCAGAAACAAAGTATGTATAAGTTTAATTCCACACCAAACCCATCTCCTATCCCATTACGATGAGGCAGGAAAAATAATAGTTTATGGAAAGGAGAGACATGCAGTAGACCATGAGGTTCTTAAAATCCTCAAGAGTCTTACAGGTAAGAATCAAAAATCTGCTCTTCATTCTACGCTTAATAAGCAGATCTTGCAACTGAATGAATAATAACCCAGTGGATAAAAAGCAGACAGAGAAATTAGCAGGCAGTGTGGTTTTACTGTGGAATCCAAGGAGTATCTTACTCAGTCTGATTTTAGTTTAGCGGGTAGACTTTTGAAATGAGCAAGAGATTGGATCTTAGATACTTTGTAAACTATTGAAATTCAAGTTTGTTGCTTAACAGGGATTTGTTGGTGCATTCTAGAATTCTCTTTATAAAATGAGATCAGCTTGTCGCCAAATTACACTTCTGGAACAGGGTGGAGTAAACATTAGCACAAAAAGATAAAGTTATCTGCTCATTTTTCTTCTGTCTAGAGTAAATGCTCTTTGAGTTGTCTCATTCATCTGAGAGGGGAAGAAAACACAGTATTTTGGTTTGGGGGTGTATAACTAGAGGAATTCCTTAAAGCTTGGGGTGGGAAGCGGGCAGTGAAAGGCCGATGGTTGATTCTTTTGTTTGGTTTTTATTGTGCATAACTAAATGTATTAGACATGTTGGATCACAGAGAATATGCGTCCGTGAATCACGGCGCTGTTGAATTTGTATGTGTCTTGCCTACTAATATCAGTTGCTCTTTCCAGCAAATGCCTCCCTACTCACATGATATCAGAGTTACTTTAATAAAATTAGAGACACAGCATGCTATGTGAGTCTTCTGTAAGAAATAGGAGATCCTTCCCAAAATGATGCCTGGTGATTTGCTTTTTTTCTTCAAAACAAAATAGCAAAGGACCAGGGATGGGGAAGTAAGAAGCATGGTGCAGGAAAGGGAATAATGAACATAATGGGTTTTAGGAACTATTCTTTATGGCCCACACCAAACTACAAGTAAAAGCACGTTTTTAAAAATTTAATCTTTTCAACAAAAATACATTGAGTCTCTACTATGTGAAAGGGGTTTGGCTAGGGTATGTTCCCTGTGATTTCTGGAAAGCTACTGATTCAAAGGACAGACCATTCACTAAATGTACGGGTTTCTTTTTATTCTTTTATGGATGGAGTAGTAATAAAGTATTGCACTGGGCTACCACTAGACACCAGGGGGAGAAATCTGAACGTCAAAAGGTTTTCATCAGCTTTATTGTCATTCCTTGGGAGAAGAAAAATGAGATTTACTTAATCGCAGAAGTATGACAAATTTCTTTCTTCAAATCTCAAAATGTTTTTCAGTGAAGATTTTCAATTGAGAGAGATTATTATTGTTGGGGGGGGGGATCCCTGAAAACACCCGTATTTGAAAATCCTTCACCAAGAGGATTACTGCTAGCTTTATTGCTATGTCACAAAGCCAGGTGCTTTGGTGTTTCAAACAAAGATAATATAGTCTACCAGACCAGGAGCCAGTGGTCAGCTAGGGCTCCTGGACTTCTCTCTACTATGCAACCTTGAATTTGTCATTTTATTTCTTTATGCCTTGGTTTCCCCATTTGCAAAAGAAGGGTTTTGGGCTAGATTATCTTTAAGGCTGCAACAGCTCAAAGAAATCTTAAGATTAAATTTGTTCCTGCCTGCCAGCCAGATATCACTCTAAGCAAACATATTTGCTCCACTGAATGACTGTGTTTTTCCACACACATAATTGAAGATATTTTATACCTGAAGTTACAATTTCATCACTTACCTACCCCATATCATTTAAGGTCTCCTCATTCTGCTTTGAAGTTCAAAGAAAGAGAAGACTCTGTATAATGAGAATGGCCCCTTTGAAATGCTCCCTTTCGCAGCTGCAAGCTTGGCAGATCCTGCACTGTACGAAGGCAAGGAGGCTATTGTGATGCAGATGTGCTCCAAAGTGCATCTGCAGCAAGAACATTTCCATGGGTCTTTACTGTATTTCTTCTATTATTCATAGAACACAATGTAAATGAAGCCATAAATTTTACCCCCCACACTAGATGGAGAAAGAAGATAATGGAAATTGTGAATTATGAATGAATCACTGTTATTGTAATTCCTTAAGGATTCTGATGGAGATGATTAAATTCATGCAAAGACACAGATTCTAAACTTTTATGCCTGAGTCCCTAGTAATGCCTCTTGGAATTTCACAAGGAATGGAATAGAGACGATCTTGGTTTTGCATTTACCTGCCAAATTATCTCAGATACTCTACCTAGGCCTGGACAGATCACCTTATTAAAGATAAAGAATTCATTCCCGGGGGAGGAGAGGATGTTGCAAAATATATGTGTCTTGCAACTACTCAGACATATTGCTTAGGATCCTAAACACAAAACATTTGAAACCCCTAACCCTGAGTCCTTGGAATGTATTCTTTTAGAGAACTGGAGGGAGAAAGAGCAAAATAAGTAGGAGTCAATATCTTTCTTATAAAGACAACCCTGACCAGGCACGGTGGCTCACACCTGTAATCCTAGCACTTTGGGAGGCCAAGGCAGGTGGATCACTTGAGGTCAGGAGTTTGAGACCAGCCTGGCCAACATGGTGGAACCCTGTCTCTACTAAAAATACAAAAATTAGCTGGGCATGGTGGCCCACTCCTGTAGTCCCAGCTACTCAGGAAGCTGAGGCACAAGAATCGCTTGAACTCGGGAGGCAGAGGTTGCAGTGAGCCCAGATGGTGCCACTGCACTCCAGCCTGGGAGACAGAGAGAGATTCTGTCTAAAATAAAATAAAATAAATAATGCAATTTTTTTTTCCTTCTAAATAACAAAAATTCTGGAGAACAATAATTCTCTCAACCACGGTACTCAATTCTTCTTAATAATGACAGTAGACCACGAGATTCAGAAGCCATTCTGGTTCTGATGGTGATAGAAAGTAATTAGAAGTATTTTACTGATCTGAGACAAAGTCTCTGGAAAATTTCAACCTTAATCCACTTTTGCCCTGTGCCAGGCTTTTAGAAGGTGACAAGCCCCCAAATGAGATTTGAGATGATATTTAACAGTTCAAGTGCCATTCCAGAAAGAACTCTCTTTTGCAGAACCCCAAAATAGATCTTTGACATTTTTATACAACCGAATATGCATGGATTGATAAAGATTTAGGCACATGCAGACTTCTGTTCCGTCGCTGCTTTCTACTCTCGAACACAAAATAATTTAAGATTTAGAATGTTTCAGGGTGTGAAAGGTAGGAGTGGAGATTTTTTTCCTAAATGATATTAAATATTCACCAAAATGTAGTAGATGCAAGATGAACTAGGAGTTCTTGAGCAGCCAAAATCCCTTCCCTGAGCCTCAACATCCTTGTCCACAAAATGAAAAATTTGGACTAGAGGGTCTCTAGGTAATGTCCAGCTATAACCTTCCCAGTTCTTGAGAAGAAAGCAAAAAATGATACAAATGTTCTTCCTTTACTATCGATGGGGCCTGGGCTATGAGGAGTTTTAGAGGCTAGGACCTCGTATGTGGTCTGGAGGGCTCACAAGTGTCCTAGAGCCTTAATAGGGGGTTTTCTATATAGGGTAAAGTTTGGGGGCCCAGCAAGGTTGCTGTAGCTGTTGGCCAAGGGGAGTCTTTGACAGGTGCCAGAGGTAAGGGCAGTTAATGGTCTAAAGATGCTGGTTTCTCAGCCCCTCCGAGCTGCAACCGTGCTCACTTGATCAGGTGCTCAAATGGAGGCCAGACAGTATCTTAGAGAAACTCCTGTTGGATCCATCCATATGGGACCTCCAGTCCGCTTCCTTCAGCACAGGTCCCATCCGTCTCTCTCCTTCCTCATGAACCCTCCTGACAACTCCAAGGTATCAGTAACCATCCAACCAGGAAAACAGAACTTGGGCCAACTTCAGAGAATTGAATGTGGAGAATGAGTAACAGAGGTGTTAGAAAAGCTGAAAACACATCAGAGGACATTGAGGCAACCTGGCGAGTTGCAGGAACAGCGGGATGGAGGAGGTGTTCCCAGAGCCCAGGTGTTCCCTACAGATAAGAGCCAGAGTGGGGGCAGCTGCCTACTGGGAGCTGGAGCCATGGTAATGCAGCTACTGTCAGAGACGCCACCAGAAGCAGAAAAATGAGGGAGAAATATCCTAACTCCCTCCTCTCACCCTCAGACAGAAAGTCTATGCCTCGCCTTGGGCAAATCTCCCCAGAAGCCAGAGGAACAAGCAAACCTGGGGGATGGGATGGACTCTCTAGGAATCAACCCCAAGACAGAAACCAGAGGAACAGAAAGGTGAGAAATGATCCTCACAGCAAACAGGCAGTGACCCCATGCCGGGATATCCCTTCTAGCACAAGGAACTGTGGTGTTTCCCTTGTAGGCAACTCTAATCCTTCTGTTTCTCCCAGGCCTAGGCTTTTGGAACTCAAAACCAAGAAGAGACAGTGGAGGAGGTAAAACTTTCCCTTTACCTTCTGAGGGTTTGATCACTGAGTCTGTGAAAGAAATTATTACTAGCTGGATTAACAGGAGAAAAAGTGTACAAATTTAAGAGAATACTCAAACCCCGGTGAGATCTGGAAGCTTGTACATGCTCTTCACAGAGGAGATGGAAGGGGGGATGCAGGCAAGTTAGGGGAGAGTAAGTGATTTGGGGAAAAGATGATTGGAACCTCAGCAGAATAGGGGACAGGCCGGATGCAGTGGCTCATGCCTGTAATCCCAGCACTTTGGGAAGCAGAGGTGGGCAGATCACTTGAGGTCAGGAGTTTGAGACCAGCCTGGCCAACATGGTGAAACCCCATGTCTACTAAAAATACAAAAAATTAGCCGCTGTGGTGGTGCATGACTGTAATCGCAGCTACTTGGGAGGCTGAGACAGGAGAATCACTTGAACTCGGGTGGTGGAGGTTGCAGTGAGCTGAGATCGCACTACCGCACTCCAGCCTGGGTGACAGAGTGAGACTGTATCTCAAAAACAAAAGAATAGGTGGCAGCCTGTGACAAAGGCTACCCGGCCATGATGATGAGCCCCAGTCTTCTCTCCTGTGATACAAATCAATCTTCCCTGCTTGTTGGGATTCCTGGGAAGGGGATTCATGACTATTGAGTCCCTTTTGGAGGACTGTCATTAGGTAAATAAGGGACGTTCCAAGAAAGTCTCTGCCTATTATCGCTCTTCCCCACATGCCCTCACTTCAAAGTAATTAACACGCCAAAACATCATATTTTGGGGTGGCATTTCCTGAACTCCTTCGAAACTCTTGTCTCTGAATCCCTGCAAAAGCAGTGAAGATGGAGGGCCAGGCTGAATGAATGGAGAAGCACCAAGAGCTGTAGAGAAACACAGAGACTAAAACCACGTGATCAATACTTTCAAAATGTTATACCATGGCATGTTATTTTCCACACTCACTTGGATTTGCTGGTCTCAGGACCCTGTTGCCTGCTACGATAGCCTCCTAACCGTACTTCCCATCACTGACATCCTGCATTAAAATTAACTTTTTACATGTGGAAAAGCCCCATCAACTTTACATCACAGACATAGCCCATATTAATTCTTCATATGTTCCAATTTGAAAACACCAGGAGACAAATACCTATGACTCATTCCTCAAAAGGTAGAAGTCCTTTCCCACCCTCATCCCTCATTTCTGTTTTCTTTTTTTGAGTCTCGCTCTGTCGCCCAGGCTGTAGTGCACTGGTGCGATTCTGGCTCACCGCACGCAACCTCTGCTTCTAGGATTCAAGCAATTCTCTTGCCTCAGCCTCCCAAGTAGCTGGGATTATAGGCACATGCCACCATACCCAGATGATTTTTGTATTTTTAGAAAAGACGAGGTTTCACCATATTGGCCAGGCTGGTCTCAAACTCCTGACCTCAAGTGATCCACCTGCCTTGGCCTCCCAAAGTGCTGGATTACAGGCATGAGCCACTGTGCCTGACTCCCACCCTCATTTTTTACTCAAGGTGTTGGGTCACACTTCTATAATGCCCACTGCTTCTCCCTTTGCAATGTGATTCACACTTGTACTTATCCCTACAAAGCTATCTTTCCCTGCACTATTAAGCTTTAACATGTTAGGGACTGTGTCAATGTGATTCACCAATATATTTCTGCTTCCATAGTACCTGGCATTTAGCAGGCATTTCATCAATATTTGTGGAATGAATGGATGAATGAAGGAAGGAATGAACAAAGCCAACCTATAGGACTGCCTTCAAGCATGCTGGAGAGACGCTTTCCTCTTTGGAAAGATGGCCCTTCACATAGACAAAGAAGGAAGTGCCAAAGATATCATGAGTCCCAAAATTATCTAGCTGCTGACCCACCATGGTGATGAAATTCTTTGCACAGATTCACCTCTTAGGACCCACAGGCATAGTCCCCAAAAAGCACCTATTAAGTAGAAGTTGTTAGTTAAGTAGCATATTTAGGCCATATCAGAAAAGAAAGTAGTTGACAAGGATGAAATGAACATTCCGAGGCCACTGGAGTATGGGATTTAGGCTTGGGAATAGCTGCTTCAATTAAAATAATTCTTTCCAAGTACAATTTGCAAATGTAATTTTTATGTCTGACTCTCTTTACAAATCTTTCACCTTTTTATGAAATTTCCATAATTACTTTTTGAGAGGAAAGTTTCCTTTTCCAAAAACTGTGAGTTTCCGAAATACCAGTGATTTCTTCCTCAGTCCCATGGTTCTTAAAGTAAGATGAAGCAAAGGTTTTGTTTAGACAGAAGGCTTAAATCAACGAATAGGTACATAGGTATTTACAAACCACCTAAAGTATGAAAATATGAGTAGAAAGAAAAAGGAATTCAAGGAAGAGTTTCCCCAATGTGACAGCTCCTCAGAACCATCTCAGATTGTTTGAATGCATATTTCCAAGTCTCTGCCTAGAGATTCCGATTTGATAGGCTGGGACTGGAGCCCATGAGTCTGCATCATAAAGCTCCCCCAGTGATGCCAATGAGCAGACATTTGGGGTCCCACTAAGCTCTCTTCTGACTTTGATGTTCTAATGGCCCCAGTCTTTTCATAGCAACAAGCACTTGCTCCAGAAACCCCTACTTTGTAAGGGGACCATGAAAAGGGGAAGGTTCTCCCCCTACAGGGCTCTGCCTAGAGGGTCTCGTCAGTAATAACAACAGCCACTGTTCACAGACTGCTTTCCACACACACAGTCCTGCTCTCAGCATGCACACACACATGACTGAGCTAAGGGCTTTCCAAACACTACTAACTTAAAGGGTTTTTTCAACGCTACCTTAATTCTTGCAGTAAGCCTCCCATGTAAGTCTAATAACCTCCCTTCCATGAAGGGACCAACCCAGGCTTAGAGAGGTTGAGAAGCTTGCCCAAGTCCCCTATCTTGTGAGTGGTATAAGCAGGATTTGAACTCACAGCTGTCTGATTCCAAAGCCATACATTTAGCCACTGTTCTGGCCCATCTACCATAACAAAGGGCAGGTGATTCCCATTTATACACAGGTGCTGGAAACAGGGACAAGATTCAAATCCTAGCCCCTCCTCTCAACAAGAAAGGAACCACAAAGTAAGCAAAGAGACACAGAAAGATAAACACACCCACTTCTTTTCCAGACAAAAGTCCTGCTACAAGCATTATTCACAACAGCCAAACAGCAGAAAAAATCTGCATTTTCATCAGCAGATAAATGGGATAAAGGCAGGATGGCATATACAGGCCATGGAATATTATTCAGCTTTAAAGAAAGAATGTAACATGTTCTAATACATTCTACAACATGGATGAACTTTGAACACCTATGCGAAGTGAAATAAACCAGACACAAAATGACAAATATTGTAGGAGCCCATTCATATACTCATCAGGTACTTAGAATAGGCAAATTCCTAGGGACCGAAGGAGACTGGAAAATAATGATAGCTCCCCATTCTGCATCTGGGGGAGGGTGCATGGGGAGTTATTTTTTAATGAGCACAGAGCTTCTGTTTAGGGTGATGAAAAAGTTCTGGAAATAGTTGCACAAGATTGTGAATGTAGTGAATACCATTGAATTTTATACTTAAATATGATTAAAATAGTACCCAAAAAATCACAACCGCAAGCACACTAGAGATTAATCACAGAAATACAAGAATGATTTAATATTATAAAATCCATACAAGTAACTGACTTTAATAGATTAAAAGAGAGAAAATATTTTTTAAAAAATACCCTGTTACCATCACTGAGCCCAAATCTATTTCCTATGCTAATGACTGCCAGTCGACTCTGCCTGAAATTTTTAAGCAGGCCATAAAGTCAGGTGTCAACAGGAGACCATTATAAAAATGGCACTAGATGAGGGTCATTTGTAGAGCTTTCTATTCCTTTATTTTACATTTTTCTTCTGTTTGTCCAGAGAAATCAATTCAGTAAACCTATGGACTGTCTTTTAAAACGTGAATTATGGGGTTATTTAAGTTCTCATCGCTGGAAACTCTTTTTCCCTTAGCACTTCCAGTTTCACTATTACCCAAGTCTTCAAATTACAAATGTTTCAACCAAGTAAACTTTCTAATGTACAATGGATTTCCATTTTTTCCCCATCACAAATAGTGTGGTGTTCCCCACTCACCCGTAAAGAGACTTTAATACAGTAGTTCTCCACAGCTCTGAAGGAGGATAGATGAAAGTGTAACAAACTATAAAATCACAACCTGTATGAGTCTGCAGAGGGACATTCACCAAATTCTAAAAAGCCAAGGTCTAAGGAACGTCTGCTTTTAAGTACCAAAGAGGTAGTAAAAAATAAAAAACAAAGAAAAATGGTTTACTCAACATCAAGCAGCATAATGAATTTACAAATACAGTCAGACCCCGTATGTAAATACCACCATGGCTGTGGGGAAGTTTGTGGATGACACCTTCATTCTGGATTCTTGAATAAATGGTCAATAATTATTATTGATATATCATTTAAATTTAAGTAACTTAGAATGAATAATATTTCAAGAGGCCCCTCCCCCTTCCAGACAACTGCAGTATTAAGGGAGGCTAGAATAATTCATGGATCACACAGCCATAATTGGACACCAACGAAAGGAGTCTGTGGGTCACTTCAAGTTGCCACCTGAGAAGATCTATTAGTATAGAAACCTGACCACAGTACATCCAGACCTTGGTGTTCTTCCCAGAGAATCCTGTCCTCCTCCGGTGATCACTGTGCTCTGCCCACACTGGCCTCCTCTCTGATTCTAACAGGCCAAGTTCCTCCCTGGGGGCCTTTGCACATGCTGTTTCTTCTGCCTGGAATGATTTCCCTAGAGAACTTGACATGTTTCTGATATCTGTTTAAATGGCTCTTCTTCTGAGTGTCTTCACTTACTCCAGAATAGGCTAGGTCCCTGTGCTTCATACCCTCCCAATACCCTGTACCTGATGCCTAAAAGCCCTCGTCACAACTGAAATTAGTAGGTTAGGTAATTAGCCCATGTCTATCTCCCCCACTAAATTATCGACTTCATGACAGCAGAAATGACTTTGTATTTATCAAGTCCAATAATATATTTTGCAGGGCACAGTGCAAAATGAAAATTTGGGGCCTTTTATTTGAAATTATTAAAAAATTCAAGATGGTGACAGTAGAACAGTAAACCAAGCACAAGGCTCTCCTAAGCTTGTGGTCTTAGGCAATCGCACAGGTCATCCACCTACGAAGCTAGCTCTGATCTTTATTGTTCACCACTGTATTCACAGCTCCTAGCCCAGGGTTTGGCACATAGTAGGTGCCCAGTAAATATTTATTCATAAGTAGAGTATATGAATTATCTGACATTCTCCTCCTTCTTTGTTCCATCCATCTCCTATAATTTCAAGCCAGGAAACATGATTCCTGCTGTGGTCACTCCATTTCAACCAGCTTTGCACGTTTTTCTTTAAAAGTCAGAAATTTCTCTAGCAGCTTCATCCTCAATCCCTAAGATTGAGATTTCTCAGAAGTTGCAGCTGAGAAATGTATTTTTGTGTTTCCTTGAAGGAGACTCCAGTGCATCCTTCAGTGAACTGTTCTTGAAGGGGAGGGAAAAATCAATGCTTTCAGATAGCATTACCTTGCCCCGAATAATCCTGAAGCTGCCCATGACTTACTGTAGAGGATATAATTGAAGTGAGGATAAACTGCACACCATTTCAAAGTCTACTAAATTGAAACCGTTCTTTTTGTTGACACATGCTTGGGAAGCTGTAGATAATGTGATTTAAAATAAATACACTGGCCCAGTATACTTATATAATTGAAATAAATATGAAATAACCCATAGAGTCCGTGGGCAGTTGGGCAAATTAACCCCTTGTGTACCAGGTAACAGGACCCCTGCCTAAAAAGGAGGACCTGGCAGCAAGTAGATTTTAGAAAGCAGAAGAGGTCACACATCCTCAAATGAGATTGACTCTTTCAAGTATTGAGTTTTTAGAGACTTGGCATGAGTTTGTGTAGAAAAATCTTGCCAAATGATGAATTCTCTTTTGACTCTCCCATCCTGCAATTCTGCTTAGTCAATATTAAGGGCTCCTGATGCCAGGAACAATAGCTACAGAGGAATTTTTTAAAGAGAGAGAGAGAGGGCAAAGAATCCATTCTCCTCCTTCTTCTGATGGTCTCCAGAGAACAGAGAGAAAAACACCAAAAGCTGAATTAAAATAGTTTCATCAGAGTCCTTTGGGGGATATTCCAATGTGTACCTTCTCAGTCTGATGTACCCCCAAGACCCAACAGGGTGTGCATCTATCAGTTCGGTTGCATCAGAGAAGAAGAACCACCATGAGTGATAGAACAGGTTGCTAAAGGATTTAGGTCATCAGAGAACGTGGTTGCCAGTTATTGGTCTGTGAAGGTCTTTTGCCCCCGTGTCTGCTCCTGAAGTCAGCAGACCTGGCCATTGCAAAGGGAAGATGGGCATGAAGCGAAGGTGAATAAGAACAAGATGCAACCAGAAGAACATTCTAGAACCATGAGGAGGAACTGGAACTGGGGTCTGACTCTCACCGCCTCCAAACCTCCAGCGTTATTGATACAGGTGATCTGCAGGAGAGCTGGTGGCCTTCACCCTGGGCCACACACAGGCCTGATCCAAGATTCTGAAAATCTGAGGAAGGACCTGGTGGGGACAGGAGGCACTGTGGCCCCATTGCTGGTCCACCCCAGCAATGGAAGCCAGCAGACAGAGACATCCAGTGTGAGCAGATGCGACAACTATAAAACAAAAGTATCCTAACCACAGCTCTTATTACATAAAAAGGATTATATGACAAAATGCTTTCCCTTTCCTTTCACCTGGGATGTTGGCTACAAATATGGTTGCAGACATTTTGATACAATCTAACCCAGGTATGGAGGACACATATATGAAAGAGGGCAAAGTATTTGTCCAAAAAAAAAATTGAATCTGCAAAGAAAGACAATATTTGTCCAGGGAAAGACAACATTAAATATTTCTTGCTAGTCACAATTTTTAACTTGTAGGATACGTGACATGAAGTTGCATTGACTTATGAAAGAGCTGGCCCCATCAAAATGGCCTGCCTCTGCTAGCTTACATTCTAGATATGTGTATGGGTGTGGGGATAAAGAGGGTGGAAGAGGAGAGACCATAAATTCCAAGCGAAAAGTAAAGTAAAATAAAATGGAGTGTATTAGTCTGTTCTCACCCTGCTGATAAAAGACATACCCCAGACTGGGTAATTTATAAAGAAAAAGAGGTTAATGGACTCACAGTTCCACGTGGTTGGAGAGGCCTCACAATCATGGCAGAGGGCAAGGAGGAACAAGTCACATCTTACATGGCAGAAGTGAAGACAATGAGAACCAAGTGAAAGGGGTTTCCCCTTATAAAACCATCAGATTTCATGAGACTTATTCACTACCATGAGAACACTATGGGGGAAATCACCCCCATGATTCAGTTATCTCCCACTGGGTCCCCCCCACAACACATGAGAATCATGGGAGCTACTATTCAAGATGAGATTTGGGTGGGAATACAGTCAAACCACATCATGGAGTTAGGCTATAGAAAGTCAGTGAGGGCTAAGGGGGCCCCGTCCACTGGGACGGCCACACAAAAAGGTAACTGTGGGCTGGATGAAGAAGAGCCTGCCATATGCCCTACAGAAAGAGTTCCCTGCAGAGGGAAGAGGAAACACAAAGGCTCCAAGTCAGGAAACCACCTTGGTTCATTGCAAGTGTCACTGCATCTTCACAATTCAGGGGGACTGTGGTGTAAAATGTGGCCGGAGAAGTAGGTGGGTGCCAGATGGTAAAGTACCTTACTGCCTGGTTTCATATGCCATAAGGAGTTATGGTTTTACTCCCATTATTATGGGCTGACATAGTGTTACCCATAATACAGGTGGGTTTGGCCACTTGGCAGGTGACAGTCCAATGACCACAACCAAGAAGGTTTTAACAAGGGGATTTTATTACTTGGAACAAGTAAGGAGAATACTGGGGATGGTTCCCAAAGCAGGGCCTACCTGAACCCAGGTGAAAACAGGGCTTCTATTGGGCTGGTGAGCTGAGTCATCCAATGTAAAGGTGGAGTAAAGTCGGTGAGGGCATAGTCATCACTCATGCTCCTACACATGTCACATGTAAGCTGCTCCCCGTGCAGGGATTTTAGTACAGCAATACAGAGAGGTTGCCATGTTTTTGTTTTTTTTAATATTTCATATTTCTTTTCTTTTTTTATTTTTTTATCTTATCTTTTTTTATTTATTTATTATTATTATACTTTAGGTTTTAGGGTACATGTGCGCAATGTGCAGGTTAGTTACATATGTATACATGTGCCATGCTGGTGCGCTGCACCCAGTAACTCGTCATCTAGCACTAGGTATATCTCCCAATGCTATCCCTCCCCCCTCCCCCCACCCCACAACAGTCCCCAGAGTGTGATGTTCCCCTTCCTGTGTCCATGTGTTCTCATTGTTCAGTTCCCACCTATGAGTGAGAATATGCGGTGTTTGGTTTTTTGTTCTTGCGATAGTTTACTGAGAATGATGATTTCCAATTTCATCCATGTCCCTACAAAGGACATGAACTCATCATTTTTTATGACTGCATAGTATTCCATGGTGTATATGTGCCACATTTTCTTAATCCAGTCTATCGTTGTTGGACATTTGGGTTGGTTCCAAGTCTTTGCTATTGTGAATAGTGTCGCAATAAACATACGTGTGTATGTGTCTTTATAGCAGCATGATTTATAGTCCTTTGGGTATATACCCAGTAATGGGATGGCTGGGTCAAATGGTATTTCTAGTTCTAGATCCCTGAGGAATCGCCACACTGACTTCTACAATGGTTGAACTAGTTTACAGTCCCAGAGGTTGCCAAGTTTATCTCCAACTCAGTCATCTCTGATTCCAAACCATTTTTGTTTTTCTATGGCAGAGCTTCTTCCTGGAACTTTTTGAAACCACAAAAAATTCAAGGTGCAACAGTTACAAGTGGGTGCTTCTCCACAGTGTGTACACAAAAGCCTGGGGACCTTGGGTGACAATAGGAAAACTTTTAAGTATTAATTCAAACTAATTTAAATTTTTTTAACGATCAGCCCTAGAAACCATGTAGAGAATGGGCACACAGTAGGGATTGGAGTGGGGCAAGAAGATCAGTTACAGATGGGAAAACTGAAGACCAAGTTTATAAAAGGAACTTGTTCAAGGTCAGGCATCAAGAAACTGGTGCCACTAAATGAAACTGCTTCCCTCCTTTCCCATCCCTTCTTGCTCTAGCTGGAGAGAAAATACCAGCAGGAGCTCGCACCCATGGCAAATACCGAGTTCTCCCGGGTGCCATATAGCCTCTGGGCTGCCAATAAACATTCATGGTTGAATTTTAAAATGTTTTACTAAATGTGCTAAAAGAAGAAGAAGAAGAAGACTCATTTTATTCACAGTCATTTTACAGCTGGTGGCTGCTAATTGTCATCTGTTAGGCTGGGCATCAGAATGTGGCATCAGAAAGTATGTCCATCTGTCCTGGGCTCTGTCAGGCTTCCTTATGTCTCCCATCCACAACCTGCCTCCTTAAACTCTCTACAGAGCCCGCCCCGTGTCTCTTGGCTCTCCAGCCTGGCCTCTCCAGGAGGGGAAGACGAATTCCTATTCATGAGGTTTCATTGGCTGAATAAGTGGAAACAGCTGCATGAATTCAAAATTCAGAGCCTGAAGAAATGAATCCCAATATGGGTTTGTCACTCAATGGCTATGTCAGCCCAACACCTCAAATCACTTTTGTACAGAGGTTGTTAGAAAAAATAATAATAATTACATGAACAAAGAAGGAAATAGACACACAAACACTCATCCTCCCTGAGCCTCATCTTCACCTGAAAATGAGAGTATGAAATATAACTGGGGGAAGATCAAGAAGGATATACAGCAAGGTGTTCACAACTCCTACATCTGCATGACGAGGTGTTTTTTTTTTCCTTTTTTTCACACAGTTTTGTTCTAGAGGAAAAGTGTATCATTTTTACAATAAGAAATAAAACAATAAAAGCTTTTTCATTTTTTTGAAATGGAGTCTCTGTCACCTAGGCTGGAGTGCAGTGAGGCGATCTCGGCTCACTGCAACCTCCGCCTCCCAGGTTCAAGCAATTCTCATGTCTCAGCCTCCCAAGTAGCTGGGGGCTACACATGCATGCCACCATGCCTAGCTACTTTTTGTATTTTTTGTAGAGACAAGGTTTCACTGTGTTACCCAGGCTGGTCTCGAACTCCTGGCCTCAAATGATCCTCCCACCTTAGCCTCCCAAAGTGCTGGTATTACAGGGGTGAGCCACTGCGCTGGGCCAATAAAAGCTATTTTTAAATGAAAAGAGTAAGGACTGTCTTGCCTGTCTCAAAGAGATGTAGTTTTTAAAAAAATGACATCTGTGAACAGGCTTTATAAACAGGAAAGCCCCCAAAAATGTAAAGAATTATCATTGCCCTTGTCAAAGAGCATAATTCTCTTAGCTGCTATGCATAAACTTCATCACACACATTCTTTTCCTTTTCCATCTCTCCTTCTTCTCCTTTTCCCTTCTTCCTCCACATTCTTCCTCCCTTCTTTTTGCCAAGTACTTGGCCAAGGAAAACAGCGTATCCCACGGTCCTGCTCAGACCCGCCGAGATTCAGAACTGAAAGACTTCCGGGTATAGGAGTCTCCCAGTTAAAATCTTACACAGTGGCTGCTGTCTCAGTCTCTTCCAGCTCTGCCTCCACCCCTTATCTCTGAGAATCCAGCGTCAGGACATTTGTGAACCTAGAATCTGCCCTGGTTTCTTTCTTTCTTTTTTTTTTTTTTTTTTTTTTTTTGAGACTGAGTTTTGCTTTTGCTGCCCAGGCTGGAGTGCAACGGCATGATCTCAGGTCACTGCAACCTCCGCCTCCTAGATTCAAGGGATTCTCTTGCCTCAGCCTCCCGAGTAGCTGGGATTACAGGCGTCCATCACCACGCCTGGCTAATTTTTGTATTTTTAGTAGAGACAGGGTTTCACCATGTTGGCCTGGCTGGTCTCGAACTCCTGAGCTCAGTTGATCCACCCGCCTCGGCCTCCCAAAGTGCTGGGATTACAGGAGTGAGCTACCATGCCCAGCCGCCCCAGTTTCTGAAAACCAAGAAAGGTCCATCCCAAAGATGCTATTGCATGACACTCTCACTTGCTTCTTTCATTCATGGATTCATCTGGTATGTTTCGAGGGTCTCCTCTATTCCAAGCACTATGCCGGGTGCTACAGAAGCCATGACAAAAGGATCTCCTGTCCTCATGAGTCTTGTTCTGGCAGGGGAGAACAATTTTAATCAGTTACATGATTATTTAAGTTCACCTGGAGAAAAATAGTACAAAAATTAAGTATGGGGTGCGAAAAGAGTGTGTGTCAGGGGATTCTGACCTAATCTGGGGATTTGAAGGCTTCCTCAAAAACAGTGACATTTAAGCAGAGAAATGAAGGATAATAGAAATTGACAGGTCAGGGGAAAGGGAAGGGAGAATGTTCCAGGAAGAGGAAACAGCCCATGATGCATTTTTAAAAATGAAACTTGTGTAACAAATGAGGGAAACAGCAAGCTGATTGAGAGGGCCGGGAGGCTAGACAGGTTGGCAGAGCCAAAACCTGCAGACCTTATAAGCCACACAAGGGTCTTGGTCTTAATCCAACCACAGTGGGAAGCCATGGCAGGGTTGTAAGTAGGAAGATGACATGGTCAGGTTTTGGGTGTGTGGGGAGGTATGTGTGTTTGTAACAGCTCTGGCCTTTGTTATGAGGAATGGATCTGAAAGCTAGCACACGGCAAACTGCCAATTATCCCCAAATCCTTCTTCTCTGTTACTTGGACACATGTTCACCCAGCTAGAACCTCCATTTCTCATCCTCCCTTGCAGCAACGTGTGGAATGAAATAAAGTCTTGCCACAGCATGTGAGCATAAGCAGCATGAACAACAACATCCGCTCCATGTTTAAAACGGGAGTGCTTGCCCCGGGGCTCCTCTGGCCTTTTCTGTGGCTGGAAGGTGGATGTAGCAGTGACCTGGAATCAACCAAGATGACAAGATGACAAGGAATCGGCAGAGCAACAAGGTAGAAGCCACCTGGGCCCAAGAAACCTCATGGCACAGGCCTGCTCACCCATCCTGTGCTGTTGCATGAGAGAGAAATACCTTTAGAGCTCGTTTCAACAACTGTATTTTGGAGTCTCTGTTACAGCAGCTGAGTGTTTATTCCAACTTATATAGTGAATATTCTGTAAAATTGTGTGGTTGTAAGCAACAGAAACCCACTCAGGTTAACTTAAGTGGAAAAACAAAGGAAAAGGAAGACTATGGGCTAGAGCTCAGAATCAAAGAAAACCTTAAAGAACCTGACTTAAAGACAAAAATTGAAATGAATAATACCTCTGACACTGCCAACAGGATGGATAACTCCAGTCATCCTCAGTCTTTATTATATTCTTCTCAAAATTCAAATGCCTAGGACAGAGAATCCAAACGCCTAACACAGGTCACACGCCCACTCCTGGTCTAGATGAACGTTGATAAGGGAATGGAGAACACCAAGTTTGAGACTCACACTGAGGTCGTCTGATGGAACTGGATGGTTCCCCCAAGGAAAATCATGGTGCTCCAATCAAGAAAATAGGAATGGATGTCTACCCTGAGAGAGCAAGAGTGGGTATGAAGCAACCTGTTAGGAGGCTACTGCAGAAGCCCAGGCAAGCATGGATGCTGTTGTGAATGAAGATAGTCATTGTGATGATAGCAAGAAATAGACAAATGTAAGATCTATTTAAGAGACAGAATCAAAAGGACCTAACATATATTTACTGTGTACTGAGTATCTGTCTTATAACACAAGTAAATTTTGAACTATAAAATCCAAAACCAAGATCACATTTAATTGCATTTCCAGTTCCAATAATTATGGAGTAGCTTATATCAAATTAATCTTCTGGCATACAACACATATAAACTTTGGCTGGGCACGGTGGCTCACATCTAGAATCTCAGCACTTTGGGAGGCCAACGGAAGAGGATCACTTGAGGTCAGAAGTTTGAGACCAGCCTGGGCAACACAGCAAGACCCCATCTCTACTGAATGAGAGGGTGTTGCTCTGATGGAAGTTTGAAATAGAGTCTGAAAAGTTCCCATGTCCATATCTGCCCAGATGACACTTGGACCATTTTCAGAAAAGCATTTGTAGGATTTAGTCCTTCCTATATTAGATCCTGCTTCTTCCATGTGGACCTCTCCATTGACTGAATCTCTTTCTTGTCAAGATCTTTGGTGTGCCCCAAAACTCTTTCTTGGGGGAAAAAACAACAACAACTGATTCGCCTGTCATTCAATCTTGAAAACTAAACAAGGATGAATCAGTTTCTGACAATAAGGCAAGATTAGAAGTATCCATGCTGAGTGCAGTCATACAAAATGCTTGTATTTTTCTACCTGGCACATGGCTAAAATTTTAAAATGAAAATAAGATGTATTTCTATCTATATGTTTATGTATGTCTGCATGTATGATATATATGTGTGACATTTTTCTATCTTCTTATGATATTGCCAAAATTAAATGGTAATGAGCTTTATTTAATTAGTTTAAGGAAAAATAAGTGCTTATATAAATGAAGTGTTTTCTCAGAAAAATAAGAACTAACCCAAATGCTTTTCAAGCATGTGACTTGAGTAATCTTTGGCGAGTAAAAATATTGTTGGTCTGATTAAAACAGATGCAGAACTTTTTCTACCTAGGTTTATTGGTAAAATAATCTCATGTTATCTCTATATTTTAAAATTTGTCATAAAAAATAACATAATGGCTAGTTGCTTATGTCTTATCTTCATGAGCAATCCAAGCATAATTGTTAAAAACCAAGTGAGTTAAACAGATATAAGTAAGATAAAATTCCCGTGTGAAACATGTATCCCCCTAGTCTCTTCAATAAATGGTGGTGGGAAACCTGGATATCCACATGCAGAAGAATAAAACTAGACCCCTGTCTCTCATCACATAGAAAAATCAAATCAAAATGGATTCCACACTTAAATCTAAGACCTCAAACTATGAAACTACTACAAGAAAATACTAGACAAACTCTCCAGCACATTGGACTGGGCAAAGATTTCTTGAGTAATAATATGCTACAAGTTCAGACAACCAAATCAAACATGGACAAATGGGATCATATCAAGTTAAAAAGCTTCTGCACAGCAAAGGAAACAATCAACAAAGTGAAGAGACAACCCACAGAAGGGGAGAAAGTATTTGCAAACTACCCATCTGACAAGGGATTAATAACCAGAAAAGGAGCTCAAGCAACTTTATAGAAAAAAATCCTAATAGTCCAATCAAAAATGGGCAAAAGATCTCAATAGACATTTCTCAAAAGAAGACATGCAAATTGCAGAAAGGTATATAAAAAGTTGTTCAACATCATTGATCATCAGAGAAATGCAAATCGCAACTACAATGAGATATCATGTTACCGCAGTTAAAATGCCTTTTATTCAAAAGACAGGCAATAACAAATGCCAATGAGGATGTGGAGAAAAGGAAACCCTCGTACACTGTTGGTTGGAATGTAAATTAGCACAACCACTATGGAGAACAGCTTGGAGGTTTCTCAAAAAAACTCAGATTGGACCACACACAGTGGCTCATGCCTGTAATCCCAGCACTTTGGGGGACCGAGGCCAGCAGATGGCTTGAGCTCAGAAGTTTGAGACCAGCCTAGGGAACATGGCAAAACCCTGTCTCTACAAAAACTAGCCAGGCATAGTGGTACATGTCTGTAGTCCCAGCTACTCAGGAGACTGGAGTGGGAGGATTCTTTGAGCCCAGGAGGTCAAGGCTGCAGTGAGCTGAGATCACACCACTATACTCTAGCTTTGGCAAGAGCGAGATTATACTACAAAAAAAAAAAAAATTACCATATGATCCAGCAATCTCTTTACTGGGTATATACCCCCCAAAAAAAGGAAATCCACGCATCAAAGAGATATCTGCATTCCCATGTTTATTGCAGCACTATTCACAATAGCCAAAATTTGGAAGCAACCTAAGTGTCCATCAACAGACAAATAGGTAAAGAAAATGTGGCACATATACACAATAAAGAACTATTCAGGCATAAAGATAGAATGAGATCTTGTCATTTGCATCAACACAGATGAGGTGGAACTAGAGGTCATTAAGTGAACTAAGCCAGGGACAGGAAGACAAACTTCGCAGGTTCTCGCTTATTTGTAGAAGCTAAACATTTAAAAAAATTGAACTCATGAAAATAGAGAGTAGAGTGCTGGTTACCAGAGGCTGGGGAGGGTATTGGCTTGGGGGTTGGGGAGATGGTTAGTGAATACAAAAATATAGTTAGATAGAATGAATGAGATCTAGCATTTGACAGCACAACAGGGTGACTACAGTCAACAATAGTTTACCGTACATTTTAAAATAACTAAAAGAGTACATTTGGATTGTTTGTAACACAGAGGATAAATGCTTGATGGAATAGATACCCCGTTTACCTTGACGTGATTATTACACATTGTGTGCCTGTATCAAAATATCTCATGTGACCCATAAATATATATACCTGCTATGTACCCCCCAAGAAATAAAAATAAAGATGTCTTCCCCACATCAGGTTTCTTAAGGAAAAAAACAATTTATTATAAAATAATTATTAAATAAGGACAAAAGTAGCCAGGAAAGCATAATAAACCTATCAGAAGATTTTTCACATTTTTATTAACAGAAATGAAAATTTGAGGCTGGGGGAAATCTTTAGAAATAATAATTTAATTCTCTGGCCTAGAAAAAAAAAACACCTGATGATAGAGAGAAAATTTTTCCTCTTTTACAGTTTCTTATGAAAAAAGAAACCAAATATATTTGAGATTGTTAGTAAACACACACTCTGCCACACTGACAAATTATACTACGGGAAAGCACATTCCTCTAGAAATTATGATTCATAGATTTGCCAATCTACAGATTTCTAGTGTGATAGAAAATTCACAATTGCTTGCTTCCTAGTGTTCACTGGAAATTAAGGTCATGAAGGGTTATAAATTCTAATTAATACACGTAACTAAAATAACTGGAAAGAATAAGGGGAACGATTCTGGGTGCAAGAGTGCTTCTGGTAAAGAAAAGCTATAAGGTATGAGGATGTTTCGTTCTTTTAAAAGAAAAGATAATAAGTTTTGTCCTAAAGTAGAATAATTGGAAGGTCCAAAATGAAAAAAGGAAAAATATAGGACACAAATAGCTGAATGAATAAGGCCGTAGAGGATTTGTGGAAGATGAATTTAATGAGAGGAATATTATGTGTGATCAAGGTAGCTAAGATAAGTGAAGAATTATTATAAGTTTTTCTAAAAATTGAGGATTAATATTAAAGGTACAGTGATGCAAAACTAGAATTTGCTTCCTTGTGTTAAGACAACAAGACTTTCTTAGAGTATTGTTGCTCTTAATAGGAAATTACGAAAAGTTTTTCTTTACCTTTTAGGTAATTGGCCTAGGAAACAAAGGTTCTGTATTTTATCAAGATATTCTCCTCTGTTTTATGTTGTCTTTATTAGGTTTTTATCATTTAAGAAATCTGAGTACTCTCTATTAAAAGGAGTTAAGGTTTTTCTACAACTGTAAGTTTCTGTATTTAAAGTCCTTTAATTAACACTGTTTAAATGAATGATGATTATTTCTCAGTGACCTGCAATACTATTTTGATCAAGTATTTTAAACTCTTGGTATTTTTGACAAACTTCTCAAAATCAAATTCTAAATTGTCTTTTCTTGACCTCAAATTAGTTTTGAGAGTTTCCAGATGGGCCTTTAGAACACATTAAAAGGATTATCTCTCCTTACAGAAAGAGAGATGTGAAACAAAACGGGCTTATTTGATGTATTAACTTAAATTGTCGAATAATAAGTAATGCTAAACCTTTTTGAGTTATATTTGTATAAATGTCTTATTAATGTATGTTCCAGAAATTGTATGAAATTTATATAAATCTAATAGTCTTGTTATAATGCTATTAGTCATAATTCTACTTATTATCTTAAAATGTTGTATGCTACAGAAATAACCAAATCTCCTTATAAATTGTATCATTATTACAATGAATTCTCATCAGATCTTCAGCTATGGCTATTTTAAATCTTACCATCCACAAAGAGTTCATTGTTTTACTCTGGTACTTTCCTAAAAGCTATTGCAAGCAACTGTAAACCTGAAGTATTTTCATCTTCAAGGAGACTCATGGAAAGGATTCTGACAAGTACAGGTTTCTGGTAACTTTAAAATGATACCATTAAACAGGGTGAGAATTCAGAACTCTAATGAATAAACTGATTGGCTTCATAAACTGTTAACTCAACACCAAGCAGAACAAGAATTAATTGAGTACCAAGGAAATGATTTGGCAGAGTTTCATTCTAAATTAGTCAGTACTGAAATTATTAAAATATTCAATGTGAATGAGCCCCATAAGATTGATCCAAGTCACATTACCTATGGTAACCTATTTAGTAAACAGTGTTATGCACTTGAATTAGAGAAACAAAACTGCTATTTAAGAGGATGTAAATCCAATATTAAGCATCGACTCATGAAGAACCTGGACGACTGCCTTGTCCTTTCTGAGTCCTTAAATCTTCCATCATTAAAAGCTCTGGATTCTTTGGTTCATCATGGAGTAGATAAAAAGATACAAATTATGGGAAAAATGGTGGAGTAACTATTCTAAAATTGCTCAGTGGTTTATAATCGACAGTTTGTCAAACTCATAATTCTGATAAGACAATAAATACCTCAGGTGATACATTTCTAGCACCTGCTGGATTATTTGAACACTTTCAGGTGTATTTCATTCAATCACCACCTTCAATGCTTGTTTCTTGGTGATATAGAAGCTTTCCCATGCAGGAAGTCCAGTGCTGTAATAGTAGCTAAAAGGTTATTGGAAAATGTGTTTTTCTTTTTTTTTTATTATTATACTTTAAGTTTTAGGGTACATGTGCACAATGTGCAGGTTAGTTACATATGTATACATGTGCCATGCTGGTGCGCTGCACCCATTAACTCATCATTTAACATTAGGTATATCTCCTAATGCTATCCCTCCCCCCTCCCCCCATCCCACAACAGTCCCCAGAGTGTGATGTTCCCCTTCCTGTGTCCATGTCTTCTCATTGTTCAGTTCCCATCTATGAGTGAGAACATGCGGTGTTTGGTTTTTTGTCCTTCCGATAGTTTACTGAGAATGATGATTTCCAATTTCATCCATGTCCCTACAAAGGACATGAACTCATCATTTTTTATGGCTGCATAGTATTCCATGGTGTATATGTGCCACATTTTCTTAATCCATTCTATCATTGTTGGACATTTGGGTTGGTTCCAAGTCTTTGCTATTGTGAATAGTGCCGCAATAAACATACGTGTGCATGTGTCTTTATAGCAGCATGATTTGTAGTCCTTTGGGTATATATCCAGTAATGGGATGGCTGGGTCAAATGGTATTTCTAGTTCTAGATCCCTGAGGAATCGCCACACTGACTTCCACAAAGGTTGAACTAGTTTACAGTCCCACCAACAGTGTAAAAGTGTTCCTATTTCTCCACATCCTCTCTAGCACTTGTTGTTTCCTGACTTTTGAATGATTGCCATTCTAACTGGTGTGAGATGGTATCTCATTGTGGTTTTGATTTGCATTTCTCTGATGGCCAGTGGTGATGAACATTTTTTCATGTGTCTTTTGGCTGCATAAATGTCTTCTTTTGAAAAGTGTCTGTTCATATCCTTTGCCCACTTTTTGATGGGGTTGTTTGTTTGTTTCTTGTAAATTTGTTGGAGTTCATTGTAGATTCTGGATATTAGCCCTTTGTCAGATGAGTAGGTTGCAAAAATTTTCTCCCATTTTGTAGGTTGCCTGTTCACTCTGATGGTAGTTTCTTTAGCTGTGCAGAAGCTCTTTAGTTTAATTAGATCCCATTTGTCAATTTTGGCTTTTGTTGCCATTGCTTTTGGTGTTTTAGACATGAAGTCCTTGCCCATGCCTATGTCCTGAATGGTAATGCCTAGGTTTTCTTCTAGGGTTTTTATGGTTTTAGGTCTAACGTTTAAGTCTTTAATCCATCTTGAATTAATTTTTGTATAAGGTGTAAGGAAGGGATCCAGTTTCAGCTTTCTACATATGGCTAGCCAGTTTTCCCAGCACCATTTATTAAATAGGGAATCCTTTCCCCATTGCTTGTTTTTATCAGGTTTGTCAAAGATCACATAGTTGTAGATATGCGGCGTTATTTCTGCGGGCTCTGTTCTGTTCCATTGATCTATATCTCTGTTTTGGTACCAGTACCATGCTGTTTTGGTTACTGTAGCCTTGTAGTATGGTTTGAAGTCAGGTAGCGTGATGCCTCCAGCTTTGTTCTTTTGGCTTAGGATTGACTTGGTGATGCGGGTTCTTTTTTGGTTCCATATGAACTTTAAAGTAGTTTTTTCCAACTCTATGAAGAAAGTCATTGGTAGCTTGATGGGGATGGCATTGAACCTGTAAATTACCTTGGGCAGTATGGCCATTTTCACAATATTGATTCTTCCTACCCATGAGCATGGAATGTTCTTCCATTTCTTTGTATCTTCTTTTATTTCATTGAGCAGTGGTTTGTAGTTCTCCTTGAAGAGGTCCTTCACATCCCTTGTAAGTTGGATTCCTAAGTATTTTATTCTCTTTGAAGCAATTGTGAATGGGAGTTCACTCATGATTTGGCTCTCTGTTTGTCTGTTATTGGTATATAAGAATGCTTGTGATTTTTGTACATCGATTTTGTATCCTGAGACTTTTCTGAAGTTGCTTATCAGCTTAAGGAGATTCTGGGCTGAGACGATGGGGTTTTCTAGATATACAATCATGTCGTCTGCAAACAGGGAGAGTTTGACTTCCTCTTTTCCTAATTGAATACCCTTGATTTCCTTCTCCTGCCTAATTGCCCTGGCCAGAACTTCCAACACTATGTTGAATAGGAGTGGTGAGAGAGGGCATCCCTGTCTTGTGCCAGTTTTCTAAGGGAATGCTTCCAGTTTTTGCCCATTCAGTATGATATTGGCTGTGGGTTTGTCATAGATAGCTCTTATTATTTTGAGATACGTCCCATCAATACCTAATTTATTGAGAGTTTTTAGCATGAAGCATTGTTGAATTTTGTCAAAGGCCTTTTCTGCATCTGTTGAGATAATCATGTGGTTTTTGTCTTTGGTTCTGTTTATATGCTGGATTACATTTATTGATTTGCGTATATTGAACCAGCCTTGCATCCCAGGGATAAAGCCCACTTGATCATGATGGATAAGCTTTTTGATGTGCTGCTGGATTCGGTTTGCCAGTATTTTATTGAGGATTTTTGCATCAATGTTCATCAAGGATATTGGTCTAAAATTCTCTTTTTTGGTTGTGTCTCTGCCCGGCTTTGGTATCAGGATGATGCTGGCCTCATAAAATGAGTTAGGGAGGATTCCCTCTTTTTCTATTGATTGGAATAGTTTCAGAAGGAATGGTACCAGTTCCTCCTTGTACCTCTGGTAGAATTCGGCTGTGAATCCATCTGGGCCTGGACTCTTTTTGGTTGGTAAGCTATTGATTATTGCCATAATTTCAGTCCTGTTATTGGTCTATTCAGACATTCAACTTCTTCCTGGTTTAGTCTTGGGAGAGTGTATGTGTCGAGGAATTTATCCATTTCTTCTAGATTTTCTAGTTTATTTGCGTAGAGGTGTTTGTAGTATTCTCTGATGGTAGTTGGTATTTCTGTGGGATTGGTGGTGATATCCCCTTTATCATTTTTTATTGTGTCTATTTGATTCTTCTCTCTTTTCTTCTTTATTAGTCTTGCTAGCGGTCTATCAATTTTGTTGATCCTTTCAAAAAACCAGCTCCTGGATTCATTAATTTTTTGAAGGGTTTTTTGTGTCTCTATTTCCTTCAGTTCTGCTCTGATTTTAGTTATTTCAGAAAATGTGTTTTTCTTAAGGCGTTCCTTGAAAAATCTTCAGTTATAGAGGCACTTGTTTCACTCAATAAGTTATAAAACATTTAAATAAGGTATTACAAACCAAATGGCATGAAACAAAGCTAATTAAATTGACTGAATTGCCTTGGCCAAAAAGTATTATTGTTGACCTTGATGATAATTAGATCTACCCCCAGTGGAAAACACAGATTGACCCTTTGTAAAATAGTTACTAGAAGCCCAATGCCCCTAATAATAAAACCTCATGTACAAATTCTGACATGCTTTTATAAACTCTGACACGACTCAATATTGCAAGGCTTTAACACATTATGCCAAAATATGTTTTCACCAGGTAAAAAAGCCCTTTATGACCCACCAAGTGATAACAACCAGACCTTTTACAATCTAGAACCCAGAGATCAGGTCTTTTAGAAAAGACACTAATGGAAGACTGCCCTTGAACTCCATTGGAAGGTACCATACCAAGTCCTCCCGTACAGCAAAACTTCAGAGTTGGTCAGAAATGGTGGCATATGCCTGTAATCCCAGCTACTGGAGGTGGGGGCGCTGAGCCCAGGAGTCTGAAGCTGGCCTGGGCAGCACAGCAAGACCCTGTCTCTTGAAAAAAATCAAAAACTTCAGGACCTCTTGTCTTGGATCAACATCTTTCAACTGAAGAGGGTTGTCTTGGTTTGTTCTCTGTTGAAGAACTGAATACCTGAGACTTGGTAATTTATAGAGAAAAGAAATGTATTTATTGCAGTTCTGGAGAAGTTGTGAAGTCCAAGGGCATGGTGCTGGCATCTTGTGAAGGCCTTCTTGCTGCATCAAAACATGGTAGAGGATATCACACCCTGAGAGGGAAAGATTATGTCAACTCAGGTCTGTCTTCCTCTTCTTATAAAACCACAAGTCCCATAATGGGGGTCCCATCCTGCTAACCTTATCTAATTCTAACTACCTCCTGAAGGGCTCACTCCAAATACCATCAACATATGAATTTGGGGATTCAGTTTCCAAATATAAAATTTGAAGGACACATTCAAACCACAGCAAGGGCTACTCCAGACTCTTGGGACTGTACACCCTTTAATATTTTCAAGGCAAGCTGACCAGGAAATATTTTTCCCCAGAAGCAGATAGCATCCTAGACACGGAAAGCTTTCCCTAGGTCATGGATCAAGACGTCTCTCCTCTGTCATCATGAAACCTTTGTCCCCTTTCCTATTTTCCCTGCGTTTCTGTTGGGTTTATTCATGGCAAGATAATCTGATAATTAAGATTTCACGATCAATAACTTCTGCAGGGAATTTAACTGAATGTTGGATATGTCATGTTAAATTTATATCCCTACATGATCTTAGAAATTCTCTGATTCACCCTGTAACAAATTTCACTAGTATCCCAAGTTTGACTATTTGTTCAAATTGCACATCTGGTCCTTTCTGTGGGGTTAGGTTTTTAGATTCATGTATTCAGATTCCTTGTTTAAATCTGTGAGTAGATAAAACTGACAGGATTTTGCAGTAAAATTATGCCAAAAATTGAATGAGAAAACAAAAAAAGGATAATTTGACAGTTTATAGACAAACTTAGAATTCTAAACCCTTAATTGTCAGTTGCCTGCAGCCATGTAATGATTCAATAATGGAACCTTAGACAAATATTACTAGTGCTTCCCACTTGGTGACCACCTAATGCACAAGTATCCCACAGGGGACTGTCTGTTGTGCGCCTCTAGGATGTACTTTTATCTGTGCGAGATTTAACAACCAACCATATAAGTGGGTAACTTCATGTCTCAATAAGTGGAAAATAAGGGGCCAATGTGGATTAGGAATTCTAACAGTATCACTGTCATTCCATAATCAACTGAAGACCAAACATTGGTCCGCACCTTTAAATTTGCACTATAGAATAAAGAGAAATTTGCCAGCAGGTGTAAGTTCCTCAGGAGCTGAGGCAGGAGAATCACTTGAACTCGGGCAGCAGAGTTGCAATGAGCCGAGATCGTGCCACTGCGCTGCAGCCTGGGTGACAGAGTGAGCCTCCATCTCAAAAAAAAAAAAAAAAAAGAAGAAGAAGAAATCCACATCAAAATTTAGGATTATCTACAACAATGAAAAAGTGTGCATAAGAACTTATAGAATAAAGTAAAAACAGTGTTCTGGGGAAAATCAGAGCTTAAAATGCATATATGATTTTTATTATTATACTTTAAGTTCTGGGAAGAATTTATTACACATGTGCAGAACGTGCAGGTTTGTTACATAGGTATACATGCACCATGGTGGTTTGCTGCACCCATCAACCCATCATCTACATTAGGCATTTCTCCTAATGCTATCCCTCCCCTAGTTCCCTACCTCCCGACACGTCCCAGTATGAGATGTTCCCCTCCCTGTGTCCATGTGTTCTCATTGTTCAACTTCCACTTATGAGTGAGAACATGCGGTGTTTGGTTTTCTGTTCTTGTGTTAGTTTGCTGAGAATGATGGTTTCCAGCTTCATCCATGTCCCTACAAAGGACATGAACTCATCTTTTTGTGGCTGCATAGTATTCCATGGTGTACATGTGCCACATTTTCTTTATCCACTCTATCATTGATGGGCATTTGGGTTGGTTCCAAGTCTTTACTATTGTGAACAGTGCTGTAATAAACATATGTGTGCATGTGTCTTTATAGTAGAATGATTTATAATCCTTTGGGTATATACCCAGTAATGGGATTGCTGGGTCAAATGATATTTCTAGCTCTAGATCCTTGAGGATTCGCCACATTGTCTTCCACAATGGTTGAACTAATTTACACTCCCACCAACAGTGTAAAAGTGTTCCTATTTCTCCACATCCTCTCTAGCATCTGTTGTTTCCTGACTTTTTAATGATCGCCATTCTAACTGGCGTGAGATGGTATCTCATTGTGGTTTTGATTTGCATTTCTCTAATGACCAGTGATGATGAGCTTTTTTTCATATGTTTGTTGGCTGCATGTCTTCTTTTGAGAAGTGTCTGTTCATATCTTTTGCCCACTTTTTGATGGGGTCATTTTTCTCTTGTAAATTTGTTTAAGTTCTTTGTAGATTCTGGATATTAGCCCTTTGTCAGATAGATAGATTGCAAAAATTTTCTGCCATCCTATATGTTGCCTGTTCACTCTGATGATAGTTTGTTTTGCTGTGCAGAGCTCTTTAGTTTAATTAGATCCCATTTGTCAGTTTTCACTTTTGTTGCCATTGCTTTTGGTGTTTTAGTCATGAAGTCTTTGCCCATGCCTATGTCCTGAAAGGCATTGCCTAGGTTTTTTTCTAGGGTTTTTATGGTTTTAGGTCTTATGTTTAAGTCTTTAATCCATCTTGAGTTAATTTTTGTATAAGTTGTAAGGAAGGGATCCAGTTTCAGCTTTCTACATATGGCTAGCCAGTTTTCCCAGCACCATTTATTAAATAGGGAATCCTTTGCCCTTTGCTTGTTTTTGTCAGGCTTGTCAAAGATCAGATGGTTGTAGATGTGTGGTGTTATTTCTGAGGCCTCTGTTCTGTTCCATTGATCTATATATCTATTTTGGTACCAGTACATTGTTGTTTTGGTTACTGTAGCTTTGTAGTATAATTTGAAGCCAGACAGCATGGTGCCTCCAGCTTTGTTCTTTTTGCTTAGGATTGTTTTGGCTATGTGGGCTCTTTTGTGGTTCCATATGAAATTTAAGCAGTTTTTTTCTAATTCTGTGAAGAAAGTCAATGATAGGTTGATGGGGATAGCATTGAATCTATAAATTACTTCGGGCAGTATGGCCATTTTCATGATATTGATTCTTCCTACCCATGAGCATGGTATGTTTTTCCATTTATTTGTGTCCTCTCTTATTTCCTTGAGTAGTGGTTTGTAGTTCTCCTTGAAGAGGTCCTTCACATCCCCTGTAAGTTGTATTCCTAGGTATTTTATTCTCTTTAAAGTGTATATGCTATTAAACTAGAAAGAATAACAATACGTTATATAAACTTCCCAACTTTTTTTAAATACACAATAATAAACAAAATAAGGAAATCAAAGCTAAGGAGTAAGTAGATATACAAGCAAAAATTAGTCATTTTAAAACATAAAAAATATTATGTTTTTAAAATGTATGTTTAAAAAACGACAAGCAAACGAATTCAAGAGCTAGTTCTTAGAAGAAAATAATAAAATAGACACACCATTAGCAAATCTAATAAAGAAAAGAGAATAAAATATATTTAAAAATAAATACAAAATACCAAGTGATGGTGAGGAAATAAAGAGATAATTCAAAGAATCATCATCATTTCAATTAATTTGATGTAAAGACAGGAATGAAATAGGTAATTTCCTAGAAAAGCATCATCAGGCTGACCCAGGAAAAGGCAGATTCTACACACACTAATTTTAGAAGTAATTCAGAAAGTAATCAAAAAGCTAGACACCCAAACTGTAGAAGACTCAGATGATTTCACAAAGGAAAATTACCAAACCTTCCCAGGACAGATAACTACTACTATTTAAACTATTCAGAGTCTAGAAGAATATTTTCAGCTTCTTTTTACAAAACCAGAAAAACTTTGACACCAAAATCTGAAAAAGATAGCATAGGAAAAAAAAACAGAGCAAATCTCACTTATGAATAGTAATGCAAAAGTCTTGAATAAAATATCAGCACTTAGAATCTGGCAGCACACTAAAAGAGTAATATACCAAGATTTAAAACGCAAAGATAGTTCAACATTAGGACTCACTACAGTCACATATCAACTTAGAAACACAACATGATCATCTATACATTTTTCTCCCTAAACATTGCTGGTAAAGGTATTGAATAAAACACAATATTCAAAAATACAAAAATTAGCCAGGAATGGTGGTGGGCACCTGTAATCCCAGCTACTTGGGAGGCTGAGGTGGGAGAATCTCTTGAACCAAGGAAGCAAAGGTTGCAGTGACCTGAGATGGCACCACTGCACTCCAGCCTGGGCAGCAGAGCAAGACCCTGTCTCAAAAAAAAAACCTATGTAAAGAAAAGTCATTATCATGTATAATAGTGAATCACCAAAGCATTCCCATTAAAGTCTGGTATAAAATAAGATGATCACTGCCACTACTACTATATAACATTGTTCTAAATGCTTTAGCAAGATACAAAAATGTGATAGCTAACACTGTTAAGGGGAAGAAAAAATCATTATTTGTATATTGTGTGATTACATAACTATGAAACACAAGAGGATCAATGAAAAAGCTATTAGAAAAATAAAGAGAATGTAGTAAAGTGTATATTTAAATTTTATATTCAGATAACAATATCTTTCTATATACAAATAATTCAATTAGATCACATAATGAAAGAAAAATCTCATTTGTAAGCAGGAGTTTCAAAAGATAAGCTATCAATAGGAATAAACTTTAAAAGGTGCAGAATCTATAAAAAGAAAACTTTAAGGCACTAAAGAGGAACATGAAAGAAAACTCAAATGAATGGAAATACAACCCTGTTCTTGGAAGGAGAATTGTGCATTGTAAAGACGTCACTTCACTCTAAGTCAACCTATAAATTGCATATAATCTCAATAATGTATCAATGGAATATTTCTTGAATGAGTAAAGCTCATTCTAGAGAACTATGAAGCTACAGTAATTAAAATAATTTGGTCCAGGTGCATAAAACAGACAGAAAAGAATAGCGAGCCTAGAAATGAATCTAAAGACATATGAAAATGTATTATGTGACAAAGGCAGCAGTTCAAACACTGGAAAAAAGATGGATTCTTTTCAGTAAAAGGTAGTATGACAACCACCTTGTCATGTGAGGAAAAAAATTCAGATGCCTAATTCACTTCTTACCCCAAAATAAATGTTGAATAGACGAAACATTAAACCAATCAAACATTTAAACATTAAAAATAAAGTTAAAACACTAGCAAAAAACATCAGGTAATTTATTTCTTTAACTTTGAAATAGAAAAGACCACTCTAAGCATGCTAGAAAGCCCAAAACCCACAAAATTTTTTTTCTAATTTCATCTCATAAAAATATAAAATGTCTGCACAATAAAATGATCACCATAAACAAAGTTTAAAAACTGGAAAAAGGATTTGTGACACATATGCCAAATGGCTAATGTTGCCTAAGAAATTCTTATAACTTAATGAGAAAAGTTCAATAATCCAATAAATACATGTACATGAAATATGAAATACGCAATGTGGTTCACAGGGCAAATATATATAAAACTTTTAGGTATATACAGAACATGACATATAATTATAGAAATGTAAATTAAACCATTAAAAAATACCATTATTTTCACCTGTCACATTGACAAAAATAGAAATGCTGCCAGGGATATGGAGGGAAACTTCATCCTCAAATACTATCAACAAGTGTTTAAATTGATACAAATGCCATACAATTTTCCAAAAGTTTACATGCACATAACCTTGACCTAGCAATTGCACTCTAGAAGCATATCCAAGAATTCATCCTAGAGATATATTCACACATATGCTCAAAGATACATACACAAAGATATCTACTTAAGAATTCTTCCTAATAGCAAAAACTGGAAACAATCCAAAGGTCTTACTACGGAATTTTTTAAGGTATAATATAGAACTACAATGTAAGTAGCCTTTACAAAGAATGATATATTTCCCAGTATGCTGATATAGAACTATCTCCTTGATATATTGAATTTGAAAGAAAAAATAAAGCAAGGTGCAGAACAGTGTATATTCCATATCCCCATCTGTTCATATGTCTTTGAAAGGTATCACAAGAAACTAGCACAGATGATGGATTCTGGGAATGGTAGAAGGCTGAAGATCAGGTACAGAGGGAATCTTATGTTCATTCTACATGCTATCATACTGTGTGAATTTTTTACTCCATGCCCACATAATTTTAAAAAACTAAACACTGTTTAAGCAAATAAATAACAAAAGAAAGTCTCTTTGAATGATCTGCAAAGTAAATTAAGAAAACAGTTCCATTTACTGTACCATCAAAAGAATAAAATACCCATGAATAAACTAGACCAAGGAGGCAAAAAACTTAAGCACTGAAAACTACAAAACATGCTGAAAAATTAAAGACCAAATAAATTGAAAGACATTCATCTTCATGGGTTGGAAGACTATTGTTATGTTGTCAGTACTACCCAAAACAATCTACAGAGTTAATGCAATTCCTGTCAAAAATCTTAATAATATTCTTTACAGATACAGAAAAGTCCATTCTAAAATTATATAGGATCTCAAGGGACTCTGAAGCATCCGCACAATTTTGAAAAAGAAGAACAAAATTGGAGATCTCACAATTCCTAATTTCAAAACTTATTACAAAACTACAGTAATCAAAACAGCATGGTACTGTCATAAAGACAGACACATAGACAAAGGGAATAAATATAGGACTGATAAGTAAACTCTTGTATAAATGGTCAAATGTTTTTCAACAAAGGTCATTCAACAGGAAAAGGACAGTCTCTTCAACAAATGATGTTGGGAACACTGGATATCTACATATAAAACAATGACGTTAGACCCATATTTTACATCATATATCAAAATGAAGTCAAAATGAATCAAAGACCCAAACATAAGAACTAAAACTCTAAAACTCTTAGAAGAAAATATGGAGGAAAAGCTTTACGACATTGGATTTAGCAAGTGTTTCCTGGATATGATACCAAAAGAACACAGGCAAAAAAAAAAAAAGTAAAAATAGATAAATTGTACTACAACAAAACATAAAATTTCTGTGCATCAAAGGATATAATCAAAAGAATGAAAGGGCAAACTATGGAATGAGGAAAAATATATGCAAATCATATATCTGATAAGGGACTAGTATCCAGAATACACAAAGAACTGCTACAACTCAATGACAATCAAAAAGAAATAAGCCAATTTAAAAATAGGCAATGTTATTTATGGGACCTAAAAATCAAAACAATTGAACTCATGGAGATACAGAGCAGAAGGATGGCTACCAGAGGCTGGGAAAGGTAGTGGGAGGGTCAGGAGAAAGTGGGGAAGTTAATGGGTACCACAAAAATAGAAAGAATGAGTATGACCTAGTATTTGATAGCACAATGGGGTGACTATAGTCAATAATAATTAATTGTACATTCTTAAATATCTAAAAAAGCATAGTTGAATTGTTTGTAACACAAAAGATAAATACTTGAGAGATAGATACTCCATTTTACGTGATGGGATTATTATGCATTGCATGCCTGTATCAAAACATCTCATGTACCCCATAAATATAGACACCTACAATATACCCACAAAAATGTTTTAAATAAAATAAAATAAAAATAGGCAAAGGATTTGATAGACATTATTCCAAAGATGATATCCAAATGACCAATAAGCTTATGAAAAGATGTTCAACATCACTAATCATTAGGGAAATGCAAATCAAAACCACAGTGAGATATCACCTCACACCCATTAGGATAGCTACTATTTTTTAAAACCCCATAGAAAATCACAACTCTTGGCAAAAATATGGAAAAAAATAGAACCTTGTCAGTAGAAACATACAATGGTGCAGCTGCTGTGGAAAACAGTGTGGCAGATCCTCAAAAAATTGTGGTCCTGTAATTCCACTTCTGAAGATATATCCAAAAGAAGTGGAAGCAGAGTCCCAAAAATATCTGCACATATATTCATAGCAGTATTATTCACAATAGCCAAAAGGTAGAAGCAACCCAAATGTCCGTGAACAGATGAATGAATAAACAGTGTGGTATAGTCATAAAATGGAATATTATTCAGCTTTAAAAAGGAAGGAAATGCTGACACATGCTACAACATGAAGGAAACTTGAAGTCGTTATAATAAATGAAATAAGCCCACAACCAAAAGACAAATGCTATATAATTCCACTCATATGAGGTACCTAGAGTAGTCAAATTCACTGAAACAGAAAGTAGAATGGTGGTTGTCAGGGGCTGGGGGTAGGAAGTTGTTGTTTAATGATAGTTTAATAAAAAGAGTTTCAGTCTTGCAAGACGAAAACGTTCTGGAGATCTGTTGCACAGCAATATGAATACAGTTAACACTATTGAACTGCACATTTAGAAATGGTTAATATGTTAAATTTTATGTCGTGCATTTTTTTACCACAAAAAGTATATATTTTTAAGTAAGTCTCCAGATCCAAGGGTATTGTAAGTAATTTCCTTTCTTTCTAGGTCCAGCAAAATATCATTGTTGCCATCATCATTATCACCATCATTTCTTGAATACTTACTACATATGTATTACCTTATTTAATCCGTTTAACTGCCCCACAAAGTTATGTGGTTTTTTTTATGGAAGTAGAAGTCAGATGAGTTACATAACTTGCCCCAAATCAACAATTAACAGTTTAGAGGTGGGCCCAGCTCTATCATTCCAAAACTTAATGCAGCCAAACAACCACTGCTCCTATTTGACCACTCCTCCTTCTCTGGTTCCCAGGAATTCGGATGTGGGGTGGAAATGACAGCAGGAAAGGCAGGCAGGAAATATCCAATTGTTTTTGTTTTTCAGGAACTTCCATTTTCAATGGCCCCACTGCACCTTAACCCTGCCCATCCATGGGAGGTTTCAGGTGAATTAAATCAGACACGTGTGGCAGCCCTGGGGAATTAGATGAAGGTCTTATTGTATTAGTCATTTTTCCTGTCATCTTGAATTAGTGTCATGTTAGCTTAATGCAATACTAACAGGATACAGAAATGTTAGCATATTACAGACTACTCAGTGTGTCAAGTAAGAACTTTATTATATTACTCTGCCACTGATATTTCAAAGAAGGGAGAAAAACATGGGTGTGCCCGTAAAATAGAGTCAGTTAATGCCAAATCCAAGGAAAACCCCCACTTTAGAAGCTGAACTGGAGAAAGGGTGAGAGAATATATGAGGTTATCTGATTCTAAGACCTCTAATAGAATACATATTAAGGGAATGCTAACATAAGTATCTTCTGATAATGCAACAAGGAGAATAAATTCCTTCTTCATTGATATTTTCAACTTGGTGCCCTCTTCCCTAAATCATTGACAAAGAGCAGTTCCCTTGAAGGAAGCTGATGGGTAGTGAACCCCTACTTTGACCAAATAATGTTAGAGCTTCAGTTCTAATATAAAGACTAAACCTCTGCTAGGTGGATAACACGTTACTGCTGGGTACATGGCAGGGGTTCTTATCTTTTTTTTTTTTTTTTGAGACGGAGTCTTGCTCTGTCACCCAGGCTGGAGTGCAGTGGCGCGGTCTCGGCTCACCGCAAGCTCCGCCTCCCGAGCTCACGCCATTCTCCTGCCTCAGCCTCCTGAGTAGCTGGGACTACAGGTGCCCGCCACCACACCCGGCTAATTTTGTCTTTGTATTTTTAGTAGAGACGGGATTTCACCGTGTTAGCCAGGATGGTCTCGATCTCCTGACCTCGTGATCCGCCCACCTCGGCCTCCCAAAGTGCTGGGATTACAGACATGAGCCACTGCGCCCAGCCAATTTTTTTATTTTTAGTAGAGACGGGGTTTCACCGTGTTAGCCAGGATGGTCTCCATATCCTGACCTCGTGATCCGCCTGCCTCCTGCAGGCGTGAGCCACCGCGCCCAGCCGGTTCTTATCTTAATAGATATTCCGGGTTCTACCATTGACTTTCAAGCGGTGATCAAATCCCCTGAATTTGTATGTAAAATTGTGTATGTCTAAATGGCTTTTTTTTCTTGACGAAAGTCTGAAGATTCTTGAAGGTGAGCCCTAATAGTGAGGTCCCTCTGTATTAAAAGTGGATCAGTGAGACAAGCTAAAGAAAGCTAAAGTGAGACAAGCAGTTATTCCAGAAGGCCTGGGTTCTAGTCCTAACTCTGCCGTTGACTTCCTGGGTGACATTAAATCACATCTGCCTTGAGGACTTCGTCCAAGAAGTAGGAATAATTGTAAGTGTGTTATATACCTCACAAGGTTTTGGTGAGAATTAATGGGATATTGTATTGAGAGGAACTTCAAAAAGGACAAATAATCCCTTCTAAAAAGCAAACTATTAGGCCAGGCACAGTGGCTCATGTCTGTAATCCTAGCACTTTGGGAGGCCAAGGCAGGCAGATCGCTTGAGTCCAGGAGTTCAAGACCAGCCAAGCCAACATGATGAAACCCCATCTCTACTAAAAATATAAAAACTTAGCCAGGCGTGGTGGCACATGCCTGTAGTCCCAGCTACTAGGGAGGCTGAGGCAGGAAAATCACTTGAATTCTGGAGGCGGAGTTTGCAGTGAGCTGAGATTGTGCCGCTGTACTCCTGGCTGAGTAACAGAGCGAGATCCTGTCTCAAAAAAAAAAGTAAACTATTAAGACTTCCTTGAAAAATTATCATCAGCTTTCAAGAAGGAAATGTTCTCATGTACAGATCAAATAGATTTCTTGTTTGTTTTGTGTTTTGTTTTTCAGGGGTCTCTATTGACCAGGCTAGAGTATAGTGACATGATCCTAGCTCACAGCTGTGTCAAACTCCTGGGCTCATTCAATCCTCTCACCTCAGCCTCTCAAGTAGCTGGGACTACAGGTACATGCTACCGTACATACAGGCACATGTACCATGCAGCATATGCTACATGCTAAGTTTTTAATTTTTAATAGAGATAGGGTCTCACTATATTGCCCAGGCTGGTCTCAAACTCCTGGCCTCAAGTAATTCTCCTGCCTCAGCCTCCCAAAGTCCTGGATTACAGGTATGAGCCACTGCGCCCAGCCTATCAAATGCATTTCTATAAGGGCCCTCTTGTTTTTCTCAAGGTAACAAGTCTTTGGTTTTTCTACCTGTGGGAGCATAGACACAGCACTGAAACTAATTCCTGATGGAATAACCTAGTCTAAGATCCAAACAGAAAAAAACAATTATCAGCCACTTTGGCCAAGAGAGATCAAGGCAGTTTTTCAAAGTGAGCCCAAGGCTCCACATGCAAGCAAGGGAAGGATATTGAACAGAAGGCAGTGCAGCTCTACTACAAATGTGCAGTTCCCCTTAATTAAAAATCTATTAGCAAATTTCCTGATAGGCCGTTGGTATTTACAAATATAAACTAATAGCTATTTATTAGAATGTTTATTCTAAGGCCTTCAAATGAGTTTTTCCTTGTAGTGTGATAATTGTTCAGATGGCTTCTTGCTGATTTAATTACTTCAATTAGCGAGGATTCTCTGAGACGAGTTTCCCTTGGCTTTGGATCCTCTGTGTTGTTATCACAGGGGCCTCATTGATTGTAGCTTGAGGGCCAAGCTATATCTGTGCCACCCACCACCAAATATCAATGTTGAAAAAGTTAAGTCAGTACAAAGAGAAAGAAAAAAGAAAACAGGCCTGCACGTTTGTTTCCTAGCCCCTACTTCGGAGACAGAGGATGCTACAGATCCCATACCACTAGGCTGAGTCTGTTTTGGCTCGGAAAGCTCGAAAAGTCTCTTTGAGCTTGTTGGGCTCATTGTGTTTAGTCATCTGTATTTTCACCTCTTGCCATGTTGTCATCAATGCTGTACTTTAAAAGGTTAGAAGCCCGGTGGAGAAGTATTATGGCTGACCAAAAGAGCACTAGGCTTAGTGCCTGACAACCTGAATGTGGTGGTTCACATTCAGGTCCGCCAATTCTTCAACACACGAAGAGGTGGTATCTAATTGCCCTCCCCTTGAGTACGGGCTGGGCTTAGTGACTCTCTTCTAACAAATAAAATGTGGCAAATGTGACCTAATTCCTCTACCTTCAAATCCCAACTTATATTTAAAACAAACAAACAAAAAACAGGCCAGACGTGGTGGCTCACACCTGTAATCTCCACACTTTAGGAGGCTAAGGCGGGAAGATTGCTTGTGACTAGGAGATTGAGAGCAGCCTGGGCAACATAGCAAGACCCCATCTCTACAAAAAAAAATAAATAATTAACTGGGTGTGGTAGTATGTGCCTATAGTCCCAACTACTTGGGAGGCTGAAGCAGGAGGATTGCTTGAGCCTGGGAGGTCAAAGTTGCAATGAGCCCTGATTGTGCCACTGCACTTAGCCTGGGTGACAGAGTGACACCCTGTCTCAAAAACAGAAAAAAAAAAGAAAGAAAAAATATTGCAAATGTGACAATGTATAACAAGATCATAAACAACATCACAGCTTTCCCCTCATACGCCCTCTCTCAGGTTACCTGTTCTGAGTGAAGTTAGCTTCAGTATCATGAGAAACTCTGGAAAGACTCGAAGCCTGCTGCCAATAGCCATGTAGCATGCCATCTTGGAAGCGCATCCTCCAGCCCTAGTCAAGCCTAAACCCTGACCAACAGCCTGACAGCCACCCCATGAGAAACCTTGAGCCAGAACCACCCTTCTGTTCATCAGCAAACATTTACTAAACTCTGGCTACGTGCTAGACAGTGTTCCAGGTTCTAGGAACACAGCAGGGACAACTCAAAGAAGGTGCCTGCTTTCATGGCAATAACATTTTAATAGAGTAAACTAATAAACAGATAAAAGCAAATGGAGTAATTTTGGAGAGTGATGGCATTGGAAAAGCAATTAAATAAGATAGGATAGAACCTACACGGGGAGGCCAGCAGAAGTCTTTCCAAGGGGTAACACCTGAATTGAGATTTGAAAACATATAAGACCTAGAAAAGAGCATTCTGGATAGAGAGAACAGCAAGGGCAAAATCCGTGAGGCAGGAAAGAGCTTAGGAGTTAGCACTGTGGTGAGCAAGGAGATAGTGCTATGTCATAAGGTCCAAGAAGGTGTTAGCGGGGACCAGAACCTGCGAGCCTTCATACACCAACAGAAAGAGTGACTCTAGTTCCAGGGGAAGTGGGAAGTCCATGGAGGGTCTTAAGCAGAAAGGTGACAGAACCCAGTGTGCATCTTCAAAAGGTCGCTCTGACTGCTGTGTAGAGGTGTGTTGTAGGGTGGGTGTATTAGTCTATTCTTGCATTGCTATAAAGAAATACCCGAGACTGGGTAATTTTTAAAGAAAAGACTGGGTAATTTTTAAAAATTTTTAATTTTTAAAAGCCTGTGGTTCTGCAGGCTCCATAGGAACTCCTGCCTCTCTTGAGGGTCCTGGGTACATTTCCACCTGGAGCAGGGGCAAGTGCTATGTGACCTCTGGAGGACACTAGGTTTCCAAAGCTCTTCTGAAAACAAAACATTCTTGCATTTCCTTTAATATCCTCCCTCCCTCTGCTTCCTTTATATTATGTTGCTTTTGAAAATGTTTGCTCTCGGACACTTTGAAACTCCCAATAGTTGGTGCCTTGGGTTTGGTCTGCACAGGGTCTGAGTTCCATTCCAGAGCCAGCTGTGAATGGTCTGTCCCTCCTGGACCTGCCTTTTTGTCCTCAGTTGTGTCCTTGATACCCATTAACTTCCCCACACAACACAAGTAGCTACCAGGCCCCACCTCCAACGTTGGGGATGACATCTTGACATGAGATTTGGTGGAGAGACAGAGCCAATCCATATCAGGGGGCAAGAGTGAAGCCAATCCATATCAGGGGGCAAGAGATTGGTTAGACTCAGTGGTTCACTCAGGAGATCAAAGGCCACAGCTAGCCTAGGGTGGAAGTAAGGAAGATGGGGATAAGAAACAGATTTGGGCGAAGTTTTTAATGTAAAATGGATATGACTGCTGAGGGATTGGACTCTGGGGATGAAAGAAAAGGAAGAATCAAAGACAGTTCTGATTTGAGACTTGAGCAACAGGAAGGAGAGTGGAACTAGTGCCTGAGATGTTGAAGATTCAGGTAGGCACAGGTTTGACTTCTACCTGTACGACTTGGGCCTCAGCTGGTTCCAGCACCGTGGTCAGTAAGGCCAGGCTTATGTATCCCCAAGGACCAAAGAAGGTCCATATGCCGTATAATGCTTTATAATTTGCAAAAAGTGCTGCAAAATACATTACTTATTTGAAACCCACAACAATCCTATGGGTTAATCAGGCTAATGTTTTCGTCTCCATTTCACAGATAAGGAAAACTGAGGTTCAGAGAAGCTATGTGGCTTGTGTAACATCACCAGCTACAAAGAAGCCACACAGGGATTCTTAAAGAGGGAGCTGCATGTTGTCTCCTGCATGTTCAATGTCCTTTGATCCTGTGCACTAAATAGCAGCGGAGACTCCCTCTCACTCATCCATCCACCCAATCATTTTGACAACCAGATGCATTTCCAAACTCCTCTGGGGACGGGAGTGGTAGGGAGGGAGAAAGGACAATAACACACACACACACACACACACATACACACACACAATTTGAAAGAAAAAATAACCTATCCATCTGCTCCCTCCCTGAATTAATTTGTTCATGGAGCACTTCCTCTCGGCCGGGCACTTGCTTGATGTTGAGGATACAGAGAAGAATCAAACCCAGTGTCTAACCTCAAGGACCTCCTAGTCAGGTAAGGAGCTTGCAATCCCTGCAATATCTGGAGAAAAAATTTACAAAGATTTCCGAGGCCTGCTCTCATGCAAAAAACCTACAATGTGTCACATGAATTCCTTCCCGCTGATGATAAACAAATATCAGAAGTCTGAATACACAAACACACCATACAGAAGAGGCTTCTGGAACCTCGGGCAAAATATTATAATATTTTCATGGGCTGCCCAAATTCTAAGCATTAGATTTGATGAACAGCTTTATTGAATTTTGTGGATAAATATTTAAAGCCTTCAAGGGCTTGTGTAAATCACACCTAGGCAGACGCACTTGCTCACAGCACCATCTGCTGGTAGCTACTTGTGTTGTGCAGGGAAGTTAATGGGTATCCAGGACTCAACTGGGGACAAAAAAGTAGGTCCAGGAGACAGGCCATCTGCAGCTGGCCCTGAAACCCAGACCCCGTACAGGCCAACCCCCAAGGCACCAATTTTCAGAAGCTTCAAAGCATCCGAGAGCAAAAATTTTCAGAAGCAACATGAGATGACGGAAGCAGAAGGAAGAGAATATAAAGGAGATGCAAGGATTTCTTGTTTTCAGAAGTTTGGAAACCTAGTGCCCTCCAGAGGTCATATAGCCCTTGCCCGTGCTCCAGGTTGAAATGTACCTAGGACCCTTAAGAGAGGCAATCCCCCAGGGTCCAATCTCCCAGGGTCTTTTGTTACATGGCTTATAATTCTTTCCTGACACTTATCATATAGAGAAATATTGCACAGCTCTTTTAAAATTATGTCCTAAAAGCATATTTAATGGCATGTATAGTGGGAAAAAAAAATTACAAAACAGAATGTGTGTGTGTGTGTGTGTGTGCGCACGTGTATGTCTATGTAACCAAAAGGGTATGCACCAAAGTATTCACAATGGTCATCTGTAATAGAATAAGGATGATTATTTTTCTTCTTTGTGTTTGTCTATATTTTCCAAATTTTCTCTAACAATGCCAGGCACAGTGACTCATGCCTGTAATCCCAGCCTTTTAGGAGGCTGAGATGGGAGGATTATTTGAGTCCAGGAGTTCAAGACCAGCCTGGGAAATATAGCAAAACCCATCTCTACTAAAAATTTAAAAATTAGCTGGGCATGGTGGTAAATGCCTGTAGTTCCAGCTACCCAGGAGGCTGAAGTGGGAGGATCACTTGAGCCCAGGATGTTGAAGATACAGTGAGCCATGATCTCACCACTGCACTCCAGCCTAGGGGACAGAAATGTCTTATAAAATAAAAATAAATAGCAACAACAAAAAAAAAGCCCTAATGAGCATGTATCAGTTTGCTGAGAAGAAAAAGAAATTTTAAGGAAAAAATACTACCCCAAGAATAAATTATTTCTTTTCTTTCTCCAGCTGTATTGCAAGTTTATTTCCTTTGGTTGTATACTTGGAGTAACTAGGGTGATATTAATAGCAACGACAATAATAATAATAATGATACAAGAAAAGAGCAGGGTCTCTGGTGAGGGCTCCACCCTTGGGCCTGTGCCCACAGATCTGAGTGAAAATAGGCACTCCTGTTTTTGCACCCAAACATTGCATTTTCCAAGACCGCTGTGGTCCACCACACCCCCCATCCTGTACCCATATAAACCAAGAGATCTTAGCGGGCACACACACAAGTGGCTGAATGTCAAGACCAGCAGACCAGCAGACCAGAAACAGTGGAATGATGCAGCAGAGGAAGAGAGAAGAGGAGGAACGTCTGGACACCGAGGGGAGTTCAGCTAGGGGAGGTTAGAGAAGAGTCCAGCTGCTGGGCAGCCCGATTCCAGGGGATGACCACCTTCCCACTTCCATCCCCCATCCAGCTCCCCATCTGTCTCACTAAGAGCCACCTCCACCACTCAATAAAATCTTGGACTCATCCTTCAAGCCCATGTGTGATCTGATTCTTTTGGGATACTGGGCAAGAGCTCAGGATTCTTTCAGGATACAGAAGGCTGTCACACTGGCCCTCTGCCCTTGTGATAAGGCAGAAGGTCCATTGAGCTGATTAACACACAAGCCATCTGTAGACAGCAAATCTGAAAGAGCTTTGTAATACGTACCCACTTGGGCTTCAGGAGTCACAGACACCCACCCCTAGAAGCTGCCATGGGGCCACAGCCCAATAGTGCTCACCTCAGTCTCTGCACTTGCCCACCTGCATGCTCCCCCTAGGGGTTTGAGCTGCTGCGGGGTGACCAGGAAGGTGAGCCACACCTCTGTCATACACCCTGCAAGGGGAATCAGGGAACTCTCCTGTTTCAATAACTCTCAATGGAGCATTTATTAGTAAATGTAGTGGATATGAAGCTCCTAGTTCAGTGTCTGGCACATAGTAGAAACTGAGCTATTGTTATTATTACTACAATGTATCAATAGCCTTCCCTAAAATATATACAACACTGACCTCAAAAAGCTCACAGTTTTAAGTGGAGAGAGAAAAATAACACATAGAAAGTATCTAATAATACAAGAAAAAAAGTGACATTTATTAATCAAACAGAAACTAATGCCCCTCAAACCTCAATTCTAGGTGGACTCTTTTGGTTGCGAGAAAAAGATCCACTCAACCTAGCTCCACTGAGAAATGGCCTCAAAGGTATCTCAAGGAACACAAAGGTAAGACCCAAAGCAAAGTAGGCCCCACAGGAACCAGAATTGGGAAGCCAGGAAGAATCAAGGTTCCCCTTTTTCTCACCCTCAACTCTGTCTTTCCTCACCTCAACTACTTTCAATGCATCTGCTACATCCTACTCTCTTACTATACTGCATCCTGTTGCACAGAGCTTGTAGTTGCCACTCCCAAGCTGTCCCTACTACTCTCTCCCTGTGCACGAAAGCTAAGCAGCTCAGTTTCTGTCTTCCCATTCTAAATTTTTGAGTGGAGAATGTAATTGACCTGGTTCATCACATTTCTGCACCAGAGGATCCAAACCGCTTATTACTGGCTACCCCGTGGATGAATTATCCCTGGATCAGGTACTCAACTCTGGTGCAATTGACTTGGTAAGAGGAATTGGGTCACATGGTACGAAACATGCCACTGCAAGCATTCAGCTGGGGTTATGGGTGAGGGTATGGGCAGAGAAAGCAATGGCATTTCTGGAATGACATTTCAAGAACAGCACTCATTGATTTCCATTTGTTTTTCAGGGTTTATTGCCTATCTGTCCTCATAGATCTGCTCTTCTGTGAATGTTTGATGCTTGATTAGCAATGAAGAAAAAGTCTTTTGTCACAGGTCGGGTTTCCCAGGCACCAGATTAATCTACTTAACTGGTTTTTTTTGTTTGTTTGTTTTTTGTTTTGTTTTGTTTTGTTTTGTTTTTGACATGGAATCTCGCCCTGTCTCCAGGCTGGAGCGCAGTGGCACAATCTTGGCTCACTGCAACCTCTGCCTCCCGGGTTCAAGCAATTCTCGTGCCTCAGCCTCCCGAGTAGCTGGGACTACAGGCGCACGCCACCAAGTCCAGCTAATTTTTTGTATTTTTAGTAGAGACAGGGTTTCACCATGTTAGCCAGGATGGTCTCAATCTCCTGACCTCGTGATCCGCCCGCCTCGACCTCCCAAAGTGCTGAGATTACAGGCATGAGACACCGCTCCCGGCCTAATCTGCGTAATTGTTAATCTGCTCTAGCAAAGGTACCATATCTGGTATAGTGGCTGCAATGAGAGCTACTGCATGGTTGAAGTGGCAGTAGTCCTCTGCCATCATCCAGAATCCATCTAATTTCTGCAAGGGCCAGATTTTGCAGAGGCTGGACTTTTGCATTCATGTAGATTGAAGATATGGCAGTGACCACCACCTCTGCCATCCTTCAGTAGCACCAATTTCTTCCATCCCCCTTGGGATGAGATATTATCTTTAATGGACTGGCTTTACACGGGTTAGGAAGTGAGAAGCAGTTTCAAAGCATTCCACTTGCCTTTCCCCACTATGATAACTCCTACCTTATAGGCCAAGGACCAAAAGTATGCGTTAAACAAGTACGAAGAATGTCTGTCCCAATTACACATTTGAGAACCTGGGACATGACTGGGTGAGTCCATGGACCTCATAGAACCATTGTGAGCTGAATTGTGGCCAGGACTTTATTTATCACCTGGTTTCCCCACTCTAACAGGGGGGTTATGATGGCACTTTGGGCCTCCAGGTGTCAATGTCAATTAGGTTCCTGTGTCCAATAATCCTAGAAATATTTGGGCACACTCCATTTCCCAGTATACAGCTACTCAAGTAAGTGGTAGTCAGTTCATGTGGGAAAAGCCTGGAGGAATCATTACTGTTTGTACATGCTGTGATGTTGCAGGGTCTTTCCTCCTGAAGAACTGGCCTGTCACTGGGTTTCAGGTTTGAAAACTGGCCCACGTCTAGCAAACATAGGCAAGGGATTGATTCTTATTATTGGGCGTGATTGTTCTCAGCATCCTGATTATTCATTCTTGATTCCTTTTGATTGTACAGATTGAGCAGCACTCTTGTTGACTTGATGCCATTTTCCATAACCATTCAAAACTCTCTGCAGGAAAGGACTTGCTCCTGGTTGCTCCTCCATACTTCCCAATCATTACGGTAAATGTCTATCCGATGGTTAAATGTCACCATCTGGCCTCTAAAATCCCAGAGTGCTAACTGCCCCATTGCTATTTGTAAGCCCAATTCTGTTATGGCCTTTCCTACATTTAGCCTTGGGCTGCCAAGGAGCCAACACTGGGCTTCTAAGTGATACTGGTGTCCCTCTTGCCAGCACATTTAGTTTTTTATTTTAGTTTCAGAGGGTACATGTCCATGTTTGTTATATGGGTAGATGGTGTAATAGTGGGGCTTGGGCTTCTAGTGTACCAATCATCCAAATATGGAACATTGTTTCCAATAGGTAATCTTCCAACCCCCACTTGCCTCTCTCCCTCCCCCATTTTGCATTTCCCAGTGTCTATTGTTTCCATCTTTATGTCCATGTGTACCCATTGTTTAGCTCCCACTTATAAGTGAGAACATGCAATATTTAATTTTCTGCTTCTGAGTTAGTTCACTTAAAATAACGGCCTCCAACTCTAACCATGTTGCTGCAAAAGACATGATTTCATTCTTTTTATAGCTGCATAGTATTCCATGGTGTATATGTACCACACTGTCTTTATCCAATCAACTGTTGATAGACATGGGTTGCTTCCATGATTTTGCTACTGTGAATAGTGTTGTGACAGACCTACAAGTGCAGGTGTCTTTTTTATATAATCATTTATTTTCATTTGGGTAGATATTCAGTAATTGGATTGCTGAGTCAAATGGTAGCTCTATTTGCAGCTCCTTGAGATATCTCCATGGTGTTTCCCATAGATATTGAACCAGTCTACATTCCCACCAACAGTGTATAAGCATTCCCTTTTCTCCACATGCACGCCAACACCTGTTGTTTTTTAACTTTTTCATAATGGCCATTCTGACTTCACCAGCACATTTCTCATTTCCTTACTAAATAGTGTATCTTCCAAGCCTTTCCATGGCACATAATAACCTGCGAGACTTTCTGGCCTTAGTCTGAGCCTTTCAATCCTATTTCCACCATCTTGCACATAAATCCTGGCATTTCCACCTCACTTACCGTGGGTCATCACTTTTTCCATGTCTCTAAAAATCATCCTAGTAGCAGTTCCACACCATCTCCTGGGTAACCTCATCATCTTCTGTTGCCTTCTCAACAATTCCATTGTCTACATAATCATTTTTTGCATTAAATTCTCTCATTTTAAATACTTAGAAGTGTTTCTGCTTTCCTGGTTAGGCCTAAGTGATTCTCCATTCCATATCTCCAGATTGAAACTCCCTGAGGGAAGGAACCATCTGTTCTCCATCTTTGAGGCATTTAACTAAGCACCCGACATTTAGTAAGTGCTTAGTAGAAGTTTGATTAATTTACTGGCCCATATTAACATGGAGGATAATTTCTCTAGCTACAAATGTCTGCCACTTGTGTAGTGAAAGGTAACTTCTTTAACATAAAGATGGTAAAGCACTACCCCTTGAAAAAAAATTTAGAAATATCCCTGTTTTCAGTAGAAAGGAGCATTTTAGAATACTTTTAAAGACAATGAAGTGGCAAACACTCCTTCCATTACAGTTGTGTTTCTATGCCTGTTTTAGTCATTAGCAGAAAGTTTCTTGTCAAAACTCCTGAAAATGGATTACCAAAGTCACCCCACAATATAGGCACAATTTCCTCTTCTCTCCTATCCCTGTGACTATTTCACAATGTTTTTCTTTTCATCATTAAGTCTTGAACTACAGAAAACCTTAGTCATTGATTTCCAACCCTTTTATTTTATAAGTGAATATGCAAAAAGATGCAAGGAAGATAAATGATTTGTCCAAAGTCACAAAGTTAGGCAAAGCCAGGACTAAAACTTAGGTTTCCTGACTCCTTGCATGGTTTTCTTCCCACCACCCAGCCCGCCCACCTTCTTAGAATCACCAGAAAGCGGTTACAGTATTGCAGCTTAGTGAAACATCAAAGAAGACAATCTTTTCATCCAAGCCTCTGGAAGTCCAAGCTATGTCAGTGACACTTTGAGAAGTGTAGTTTTTATCTGTTCAATATATATTTATTGAATATTTCAATTACTACACATTGTGGTAATTCACTTTGGATATAGAGTGGTGAAATGGGGGCATTGTAAATAATAGTAGTAGTAAAAAGAAGAGAAAAATAAGAAAAGGAGAAGAAAATGGAGGATGAGGAGGAGTGGTAGAGGAAGAGGAAGAGAAGCAAACGTGGTTTCTACTCTTGTGAAGCGTTGAGATTAGAGCTTATGTCTATAGAAGCATTTGGAAAGTAAAACTTACAAAAAAAAGTCACGCTAGAACACAGAAACTAAGGGTCAGTCTAATTCAGGGCTCAGCAGTCTATGTCCCACGGACCAAATCCAGTTTGCAGCAGGTTTTGTACAGCCTACATGGTAAGAAGGTTTCTACATCTTTAAGGAATGTAAAGCACACACACACACACACACACACACACACACAGAGAGAGAGAGAGAGAGAGAGAGGTGACACAGAACCTGGGTCGCCCACAAAGCCTAAAATACTTATTATTTTGCCCTTTTACTGACTCCTGGTCTAACGTCAAAGAAATACAGATTGAGCATTTCTAACCCAAAAATCTGAAATCCAAAATGCTCCTAAATCTGAATTTTTTTGAGCACTCACGTAACATCACAAGTGGAAAACTTCACATCTGACCTCATGTGATGTATCACAGTCAAAACTTTGTTTCATGCACAAATTACTGAAAATATTGTATAAAATCATCTTCAAGCTATGTGTATAAAATGTATATAAAACATATGTGAATTTCGTGTTTCGACTTGGGTTCCATCCCCAAGATACCTCATTATGTATATGTAAATATTCCAAAATCCAAAAGAAATTCAAAATCTGAAACACTTCTGGTCTCAAGCGTTTCAGATAAGGAATGCTCAACCTGTATTGAGTATTTGTTGGATTTGCCTTCCCAGCATGCATTTCCCTCCCCCACTCTCAGACGTATCTTCTAGATGGGGCTGGCCTCGCCTCTACCTCCAGTGTTAGGTATGAGTCGTATTTAAACAAATTCTCCTTCCCTGTTGTGATGTTCAGGAATAGGTACATGGCTCCACTCTGGCCAACATACTTCTGAAATCCATAGAGGGAAAGAAGCTCTCTTTCTCTCTGGAATTGGAACCAGAAGGGTGTAAGCCTGAGCCCCTGGGGTCCATAATGTGGAGACAAAAGGGCTGAAAAGAGGAAAGCAGACCAGTCCTGGTAACATTGTTTCACTTTTTTGCTTGTAGGTTCCTGTCACTTGCAACCTAAACGGTCTTCAGAAGGTCAAGAAGAAACCATGATAAATAGTATCTATTCCGTCCCTTAATCAAAAAGGAATACTCAGAGTGCTTTCCTAAATCTTGTATTATTCTGGAAATGTTACCAACCAATGGACCCACTGCATAGAAGCCAATACTATGGCACCAGCTTTTGAAAAAATAAAAAGCTTTATTGCAAGTCGACTGGCAAGGAGACAAGAGGCAATGCTCAAATCTGTCTCTCCCAGCTGGGATCTGGGAGCAGACTTTATAGGCAGAGCATAACTATGCAGGAGACAGGAAAATGCAACAAGATGTGATCGGATGGGCCATGCAAAGAGGCAGTGTTGGGACCTTGGCTCATAAGTCTATATTGAAACAACATCGGAGCCCCCCTCGTTTCTTAATTTGGTCCCTGTTCCTCGATCTGAGCACTTAGGTTCCACATGTGATTGACTTTTTTGTTGCTGCTAGTTCTGAAGTCATGAACTGGGCATGCTTTGTTTATCTGGCTTGCACACCTTATGTGACTTGCAACCTGGAGGTCCCCTGCACTTAAAAACTGTTCAGGCCGGGCGCGGTGGCTCACGTCTGTAATCCCAACACTTTGGGAGGCCGAGAAGGGCGGATCACGAGGTCAGGAGATCGAGACCATCCTGGCTAACACCGTGAAACCCCGTCTCTACTAAAAATAGAAAAAATTAGCAGGGGGTGTTGGAGGGTGCCTGTAGTCCCAGCTACTCGGGAGGCTGAGGCAGGAGAATGGCGTGAACCCGGGAGGCGGAGCTTGCAGTGAGCCGAGATCGCCCCACTGCACTCCAGCCTGGGGCACAGAGCGAGACTCCATCTCAAAAACAAACAAAAAAAAAACTGTTCATCGCTTTGCTGCATTTCATTACTGACAAAGCTGAACAAGATTGAACTGGTTCTGCAGTTCCAGAAACTGCTAAGTCGCAAACCAATGGAACTACAAGGTCCAAGATTTCTTTCCTTTGTGTTACCTTTATACACCTCATCATGGCACACCTCCAAAGCCTGCTGATACCTCAGAAGCTGCACCATTAAAAACACTCATCAACCAACCCCTGGTTCCAGTGAGTTTTACTTGGATCCTCCCCAGTGCTTACGTAACATTTGCAAAGTTCTTTGAAATGGGAACAATTCTGAGGATTTTATTCAATTCTCCAAGGCTTATTTTGTAGTAGTAGCAGCATTTTCACATAGTAGCAATGAAGCACTGTCTTCTCTCCTGGTAATTCGTCCTGTTATCTAGTGTTTTCACGGCCAGACACGTCCTCATTTGCAACAAGATTTTGTCTGTCTTAATTTCTGACAACTTTAGAAAATTCAAGCTGGAAAAGACTAGCAACCATCAACTCCTGTGTTTCCCAAAGTGTGGGACACATAACACTGGCGGGTGTCAAGTTAATTCCAGGCATTACGCAGACATAGACACGACATTAAATACTTCTGAAATGTCGTGTATCAAAGTTATATTCCCGCCTCAATTTTCTTTCCCTCTGTTGATTATAAAGACAAGGAACATCTTGGCCTGGTGTTAATATATCTTTAGTGACTCTAGACTTATTAATCTCCCTTTTTCCCATATGGAGAGCCAACCTCAAACCTCACCTTCAGCGGGCCACAGTACCTCCCTAGAACTTCCTCATTTTGTTCCCATGTAATTACTTTCACACTTACATTCTATTTACAGAAAAATATACTGGTTTTCCATTTATCATCGTGATATAAAATTCTTTTTAAATAAAATATTTGTGTTTTAAATGAGGCTATTTAAAGAATATACTAAGTACATTGCCCAGGTGTTTTACAAATTTGACAAAAAATTAACATGAGTAATTTAGTTTTTGGAATCATTGATTTAACGCAACTCCTTGCTTTTTTTAGTTTTTTTATTTTTTAAATTGTTTGTGAGTACATAGTGGTTGTATATATTTATGGGGTACATTAGATGTTTTGATACAGGCATGCAATATGAAATGAGCATATCATGGAGAAAGGGGCATCCATCCCCTCAAGCATTTATCCTTTGAGTTACAAATAATCCAATTACATTTTTTATTTTGGAATATACAATTAAGTTGTTAATGACTATAGTCACCCTCTTGTGCTATCAAATAGGTCTTATTCATTTTTTCTGTGTTTTTGTACCCATTAATTATCCTCGCCTTCCCTTCAACCCCCACTACCCTTCCCAGCCTCTGGTAACCATCCTTCCACTCCCTATGACCATGAGTTCCATTGTGTTGATTTTTAGATACCACAAATAAGTGAGAACTTGCAATGTTTGCCTTTCTGTTCCTGGCTTATTTCTCTTAACATCATGATCTCCAGTTCTACTCATGTTGTTGCAAATAACTGGATCTCACTCTTTTTTATGGCTTCATAATACTCCACTGTGTATGTGTACCATATTTTCTTTACCCATTCATCTGTTGAGTTAAAACACTTTATCATCAGAGGGTCATATAAATCCTTGTCTTGTTTTACTTCATTTTAGTATGTTTTGCCTTTCATCATGATTCCTTCTCCCATTCCCTTCCACCTCATAATGGCACCCACTTTAATGTGTTTGGTAAATGTACTTATATTCGTATGTACCTTTGGATAAATAAATAGCATTGTTTTATGTACATTTGTATGTACATACATGGAATTTTGCTATAGATCCGATTCCAGTGCTTACTTTTTTCTTTCAATGATGTTCTTATGAATTATTTACTTTCATTGCTTGTAACTGCAGCATAATATTCTACAGTGTGCATCTATCATTTTTTAATCTAGTCCCCATTAATGAACATCTAAGTTGCTTCTAATTATTTCCTGCCCCCAAACAATGCTGTAGTGAACATCCTCATGTATGTTTCCTTGCACACTTATATGCCAGTGTCTCTGAAGTTTTACCCAAGAATGAGATTGCTAGATAATACAATGCTTAATTTTACTAAATGCTACTGGTTTGTGCTAAGAACATCTGGATATATTTAAACTATCAAAGACGTACATACAATTTGCTGATACTAACATTCTTGCCAACATTTGTTATTCTTTAAATTTTTAATGTTTACAAATCTTACAGGCGTAAGGTGGTGTCTCCTTGTTGTCTTAATCTGTATTTCTCTGATTGCAAGTGAGGTTGAGCATTAGTTTACGTACTTGTTATCAATAGAGATTTCCTCATCTGAAAATTACCTGCTCATAATTTTTTACTTTTCATCTTTCATGTTTCTTGTTCATTAAAAAAATAGCTCATTGTATATTCTAGATATTGACATTGTAAAAATTATCTGTCAACCAGTGTCCCTTGGTTGGCTATGTATGTGATATCCTTTGTTAAACAGAAATCCTTAATTTTGGTTTCTGCTTTCCTACCCTAAATTTACAAAGATGTTTTCATAGGTTTTCTTCAATTATCTTAATATTTCACATTTCACATTCAGGTCTTTAATCCATCTGGAGTTAGGTCTTGTTTATGATGTGAGTTAGAAATCCATTCTTATTTTTTTCCACATACAGAAGTCAACAAGTTTCCCCAAAACACCTATTGACTGATCCATCTTTTACCATTTATTTGTGGTATTATCTCTGTCATATAAATTGTCCCATATATATGTATATACATATATAGCAATTATTCGTAAGTCAGAAGAGAGTAAATGTAAAGTGTTTTAATGTCTTTGTATTATCCTAGAGAAGAACAAAATAATAATTTTCAGATTTTAATAAATTAAAAATTCATGATATAACTGCAACATATTGCATAAATACATATAAATTTCAAACTAATAGTAGGGGTAAAATAATAAACTACTCTATAGAGCCAAAAGAATATAAGAAAGGAGATAAAAATACACATCGACCATATGGAATAAATGGAAGTCACATAGTAAGATTGTCAATCATTACATTAAATACAGATGTACTCATCATTCCAATTAACGACCAAATCATTTCAACTGGATATGGTTTTAACTGACAAATAAAAATTGTATACATTTATAGTGTACTGTATGGTATTTTGATATATGTATACATTATAGAATGCCTAAATCAAGCTAATTGACGTATGTATTATCTCACATACTTTTTTGTGTGTTCAGAAGACTTAAAATCTACTCTCATAGTAATTTTTAAGCGTACAATACATTGCTATTAACTATAGTCACCAGGTCATACAAGGAATCTCTTGACTTACTCCTCTGGTCTAACTGAAATTTTGTACTTCCTGACTAACATTTCACCAATCCTCTCCCATTTCACAGCCCCTGGTAACCACCATTCTACTCTCTCCTTCTATGAGTTCAACTTTGTTAGATTCCACATATAAATGAGATCTTGTGGTATTTTTCTTCTGTGCCTGGCTTACTTCACTTAACATATGTCCTCCAGGTTTATCCATGTTGCTGCAAATGACAGACTTTCCTTCGTTTGTGGCTGAATAGTGTTCCACTGTGTATACATACCATGCTTTCTCTATCAATTCATTTGCCAGTTAACACTTAAGTTGATTTCATATCTTGGTTATTGTGAATAACACTACAACGAACATGGGAATGCAGACATCTCTTAGACATACAGACTTCATTTCTGGTAGATATATACCCAGTAGTGGGATTGATGAATCATATGATAATTCTACTTTTAATTTTTTGATGAAACTCCATAGTGTTTTCCATAATGTCAATTGGATATTTTTAAATTAAGTTGTTTACAAAAGAGATATCTAAAACTAAGAATAAAGAAAGTTAACATGTTTTTCTGCCCTTTATTTTTAAAAGGGCAGAAAAAATACATCATACAAGCATTAAATTTTAAAATACATTAGGATCAGACAAAGTAGACTTTAAGGCTAAAAGCCTTATTATAATAAAATTTTCAATTCTTCCCAAAGATATAGTAACTAGAAGTTTGTGTGCACCAATAACATAGCCTCAAAACATATAAAGCAAAATTTGACAAGATACAAAGGAGACAAGTACACAATCACAGTGAGAGCTTACAGAACAAACAATTGAAAGAATAAGCTTTCAGTGATAGCTTACAGAACAAACATACAAAGACCAGTAGAAATCTAGAATATTTGAACTATACAATAATAAAATTGACTTCATGGACTTCTATAGAACACTGCACCCAATAACTGCAAAAAGTGCATATTTGATATGGTTTGGCTTTGTCGCCACCCAAATTTCATCTTGAATTGTAGTTTCCATAATCCCCATGTGTGGTGGAAGGGGCCCAGTGGGAGGTAATTGAATCATGGTGGCAGTTTCACCCATGCTATTCTCATGATAGTAAGTTCTCACAAGCTCTTATGGTTTTATATGGGGCTTCCCCCTTTGCTCAGCTGTCATTCTTCTCTTTCCTGTTGCCATATGAAAAAGGATGTGTTTGCTTCCTCTTCCATCATGATTGTAAGTTTCCTGAGGCCTCCCCAGCCATGCGGAACTGTGAGTCAATTAAACCTCTTTCCTTTATAAATAACCTAGTCTTAGGTATGTCCTTACAGCAGTGTGAGAATGAACTAATACTGTATTCTTTTCAACACCAATATATGTATGCTTTTTTGGAATATTTACAAATACTGACAGTCCATAAAACAAGTTTCAAAAAACTTACTATGACTTTAAATCATTATCATATGTTTTCTGTTCCTAATTCAGTCAGGCTATACGTCAAATGTAAGTGAAGAAAGAAAGGAAAATACATCTATTTGTAAATCTAAAAATACACTTTTATAAACATCCATAGGACAAAAATTACAACAAAAAGTTATACACATTTTAGCTGAATGATAAAATGATATAGTTATGAGCTTCAGATAGACTCATGCCTTAAGAAAAATGTATAGCTTTATTAGAAAAAGAGAAAGATGGAAAAAGAGCTAAGTATGTATGTCAATAAGATTCAAAAATAACAGAGGAAGTCTAAAGACATATAGAAATGGAAGTTAACTAAATAAAAATTAAACATCAACAAATAAAACTAACGAATCCAAAAATTAATTCTAGGAGAAGCTACTAAAACTAATAAACCCATATGAGACTCCAAGAAAAGTAGATAGAAGGCACAAATAAAGTCAGAAATTAAAAATCGGATGTCACTACAGACCCTATTAAAGTTAGAAAGATCATAAAGGGATATTATGATTTTATGCCAATAAATTTAATTGATGCAAAACTATGGAACCAACCTAAATGCCCGTCAACCAATGAGTAGATAAAGAAAATGTGGTATATACATCATGGAATACTACTCAGCCATAAAAAGGAATAAAATAATGGGTTTTGCAGCAATTTGGATGGAGCTGGAGGCCAGCATTCTAAGTGAAGTAACTCAGGAATGTAAAATCAAATATCGTATGTTCTCACTTATAAGTGAGTGCTAAGCTATGAGAATGCAAAGGCATAACAATTATTAATGGACTTTGGAGACTTGGGCAGAAGGATGAGAAGGGATGAGAGACAAAAGACTACATATTGGGTACAATATATACTGCTCGGGTGACAGATGCACCAAAATCCTAGAACTCACCACTAAAGAACTTATCCATATAATGAAAAACCACCTCTGCCCCAAAAACTCTTGAAATAAAAAATAAAATAAAATTTTAAAAAATAGGCCGGGCGCAGTGGCTCACGCCTGTATTCCCAGCACTTTGGGAGGCCGAGGTGGGCGGATCACGAGGTCAGGAGATCGAGACCTTCCTGGTTAACACGGTGAAACCTCATCTCTACTAAAAATACAAAAAATTAGCCGAGCATGGTGGTGGGCGCTTGTAGTCCCAGCTACTCGGGAGGCTGAGGCAGGAGAATGGCGTGAACCCGGGAGGCAGAGCTTGCAGTGAGCCGAGATCGTGCCACTGCACTCCAACCTGGGCGACAGAGTGAGACACTGTCTCAGAAAAATAAATAAATAAATAAATAATAAAATAAATAAAATAAATTTCATTGAAATGAACAAATTTCAACAAAAACTAACATAAAAAGAGATGGAAATAGAAAATACGGATAGTCAAACATTCAATTACAGAAAATATTCATTTTCAGATGGAGCCTTTAGCCTAAATCATAGAGAAAGGACAAACTGGTGATCTCTGGGCTAACTCCTGTTATGGACATTTTTTATGACCCTAATTTTTTATTAGCTCTGAATGACTTTACACTAGCATATGTTCCTCAGTTCACCACAGATTCCATCTTCTGTTTCACTGATTGAAGTTACCTTCTGATGCCCTTATGTATTTAGGTTTGTAATCCCAGAAATAACTAAAAATCATTAAAATTGTTCTAATTTCAAATGGTTGCATAAAAAGAGATCTACCTAAGTAGGAGCTGAATGATAAGAATACATAGACACAGGGAGGGGAACATCACACACCAGGGCCTGTCAGGGGGTGCGGGGCTTAAAACCTAGATGATGGGTTGATAGGTGCAGCAAACCACCATGGCACATGTATACCTATGTAACAAACCTGCATGTTCTGCACATGTATCCCAGAACTTAAAGTAAAATAAAATTAAATTTAAAAAAAAAAGAGAGATGTAGCTAATGCTGCTTTTCTAAACTTACCAAATTTAGACATTTACAAGTACCTCCAAGGGAATTCTCTCATTTGGGGGAAGTTTTGAGGTATGACATAATTATTATATGTAACTGTACCCATTTGCATGTCAATAGATTCCTTCCAGTTATGATACTTCACCATAGTTAGCCAAACTGCAGTGATTAGAAGGAATAGTCTTCCAAGATTCCCTTTATTTCTTTTTTTTTTTTTTTTTTTTTGAGATGGAGTCTCGCTCTGTCACCCAGGCTGGAGTGCAGTGGCACAATCCTGGCCCACTGCAAGCTCCACCTCTAGGGTTCACGCCATTCTCCTGCCTCAGCCTCCCGAGTAGCTGGGACTACAGGTTAATTTTTTTTTGTATTTTTAGTAGAGACAGGGTTTCACCATGTTAGCCAGGATGGTCTCAAACTCCTGACCTCGTGATGCACCCACCTCGGCCTCCCAAAGTGCTGAGATTACAGGTGTGAGCCACTGCGTGCAGCCTTCCCTTTATTTCTAACACCAACTATAAGTTTGGGAAATTCCAAAACTAACCTCAGTTTTTATAATTCCCCAGAAGGACTTAGAGAACTCATTGAAAGCTACTATATTCATGGTTATGGTTTATATGGAAAGGATACAAATTCAAAACAGCAAAATGAAGAGATACCTAAGGAAGAATCTGAGGGGGTTACAAACATGAAGTTTCCATTGTCAACTCCATGGAGTCAGGATGTGATACACTCCCAGTATTGATATGTGTCAATATGCAAGGAGTATTGCCAACCGGGGAAACATACCCAAGCCCCAGAGCTCAGAGTTTTTGTTGAAGCTTCATTACACAGGCATAATTGATCAACTGATTGCCCAAGTTGCTGAGTTCAGTCTCCATGTCAATTGATAACACAGGATCCAAACCCCTACTATCAATCATATGATTGGTCTTTCTGACATGGCCCACCCTTACCCTAAGACTATGGGTATGGTTGGCCCTACTCTAAGATCTAGTGTGGCCGCCTACCACTCTGAACAATTACGCTCCTGTCAGGTATAACATAGAATACCTCCCAGAAGCTGAAGGCAAAGCCAGACCTCTCCTTAGTCAAGGCCAAATTCTTTACTACACAGTACTGACAAATAAATGATGGTCCTTAATTTGAACCCTCTGGAGTCAGATCTATCAACCCATTTATATATAGACAGGACCACTTGCAAAGGGGCCAGTTTCAACAAAGGGGCTATTAAAAAAAAAAAAAGACAGAGAAACTAAAATGCAAAGTATTATCATCTTATTGTATTCGACAGGAGACTTTGCCTCATGATTCTTAATATTACATCCCTGAATAACTCACTTGAGATCCCAGCTGATTGGCTAAGATAATATCAGCAAAATAAAAAGGTTAGACACACTGAAAACTCACTCTGCCTCTTCCTATTAGCTGAAGTTTTAGTATTACTTTCCTTCCCCAGCAATCTATGTGGGGAACTGAAGAGATCTTCACTACAGAATAAGCAGCTTTATACCTTTGTTTTGTGTCTGACACCTTTCAGAAGAAAAAAATAATAATTTAACATGTCTCTTCTATTTAAGTTGCTTGACAACCAGATTACCCAACCACAAAGAGATCGTGGGCATCACAGAAAGAAGCCTTGGGATTTTTTATGGTACTAGTCACATAATATCCTTCAATAAAGTGGTCATTTGCCTTTTAAACATCGAACTTAAAAATTCTTATTTGTCAGTGATTATACATTCTCTGGAAACACTATTATGAAATTCTTTGAACAGGAAGCACTCTTTGTGAATTTAAAATATGATTTACATATGGGATTTTTAGGTGCATAACATAATACACAGTAAGATCCACCTTGCTGATTTGTTTAGCAGACTCTTTTTTTCATAAATGGTATAATGGTAACATTTAGCCCAGGCTGTGTTTGAATTATCACAAATTGTGAATTAATGGCATTTCTGTTTGGCATAGTATCTTATGCACAGTGAGTGATAAATAAATATTTGTTGTATTGAATTGAATTTGTGCATGCTCTATTATACATTCTTGTTAAAGCTCAAAGAACTTGAGATAAGAGGCTAATGGGCTGAAGGGTAAAATGAGTTCAATTGTTCAAATCCAGGAATCTACATGAAAAGATACTAATTCATCTGCCATGTGTTTTATTGAGGAAAAGCACATTTGATCAGCACTGATAAGACAATAGAACAAATCACAGAGCCTGTGTCACTTTTTTTCCAAATCCACAGTAACATATATATTCATCTTGTCAGATTGCTATATAAATAGATGAGGTAAAACAACATGGCATTTGTTGTACTTCAATTACTTTCTTGTATAATGTCAAGAAGTAAAAGCTAACAAACCATAACTTTTCTTGACATTTCCTCCCTCAAGTGACCAATGATGGATTTGCCTTTAAAAAGCATTCATCATTTTAAAGAAGGGTAGAGACAGTAGATTTCTTTGTGTTATTTTTTTTTCCATTTTTTAAGCCAGTGGTTAAATTGAAAAGCCCAGCTCTCCTGCAGACGGGAACCAAACCTGGTTGATAAGATTACATGTTTCTAATCCTGGGGGATGTTTGAAGTCATCCAAGTAGAGAGGGCATTTGCTGTCATAAATGGTCCAGAGATAGAACTGAATTCCCACAGAGGCCAAGAGGCCACCCTCACCATCACAGCCCCCTCCTTCCCCCTGCCTTCAACCTACATTCCCATTAAACAGTGTACACTTTGCCAAGCAAACCTTTTTATGTGGCCAGATCTGACAGCCCAGCATGATTGTTAAGAACACTGGCATTTAAGTTTGAGGTGCATAGTTTCAAATACCATTTCTACCGTTTACCAGCTCTGTGACCTCGCTAAAATTACTTACGTTCTCTAAACCTGTTACGTCTTCTGTAAAATAGCGACAATAATATATTATTCACAGAATTATTGCAAATGATAAAACGAGATAGCATGTTTAAAGTGCTCACTGAAAAGGCTGCTCAAAAAAGAAAATGCACCTATTAGCAAATACATTGTAAGCTTTATGAAGGCAGGAAAAATGCCAGGTCTAGTCACCATTTCTATCCTCAGAGCCTAGTACAGAATTTGGTCCATAGGTGCTCAGTATTTGCTGAATGGATGAATATATGTATATTATTATAACGTTGATTTTTATCACTAGTGTCCTTGGATGCCAGGGATCGGTGTATTAAAATAATAATTATAGTTACCATTAACTGAGTATTAAGTCTAGACACCTGTGATTTTATATTTGTTAAATCATTTAATCATCACAACTACCCTAGGAGATAGGTGCTATTATTGTTACAATTATATAAATGAAGAAACTGAGACACAGAGAGGTTACATAACTTGTCCAAGATTACAGAGCTAGTGTGAAGTAGAGCAGGGATGTAAGCCCAAGTGCAAAGCATTAAATTATACTCTGCCAGGAACTAAAGTATGTCATTGTTCAAATAATAGTGGTAATGTACTTCTTCTTGTGCATTAGAAGTGATAGTTATCTCAAGTTTTTGTTTTATTTAACATTCACAAAGACCCTGGGAGATAATCATAATTACCCTCATTTTCCACATAAGGAAAATGAGGCACAAGTTGGTTAAACAAATACCCAAGAGCTCAGGTTAGAATGTGGCCCTTCTAGGATTCAAACCCAGGCCTGTCTGGTTACAGAAACATGCTTTTTGAGCCCTGTGTTTTAGAACACAGTAGGATAGTTTGAGGATGAACCTTGAATTCCAGTTTTTTTCAGATTTTCTATTGTGCTAAATATGGCTAAGATTGCCACCTGTTCACCAATATGTTTCCTTTTCTTCCTAGGCAAACAGTTAGACTACATTTCCCAACCTCCTTAGCAACTGAGTCTTGCCAGGTGACTGATTTCTAGCCCATGAAACATGAGGAGAAGTGATGCATTTTGCTTCCAGGCTTGACCTCTAGATTCCCTCCACACTTGTTTCTCCTTGCTCCTTCCCTCTCTCTGCTGAATACAGAAGAGTATGACCAGGTTTTGGAGCAAGGGTCAGCAAACCATGTCCCAAGACCCAAATTCAACCTGCCACGTCTTTTTGTAAATGATGTTTTACTGGAACAAAGCTAGGCCATTAATTTATGTGTTGTCAATGACTGCTTTTATGGTACAATGGCAGCATTGAATAAAGGTGACAGAGACATTATAACTTGCAAAACCTACAGTAATTATGATCTGGTACTTTCTGCTGTTAAAAAAAAAAAAAAAAGAATGTAACTTCAGCTCTAGGGAATGGCAGAGCCACAAGATGGAAGGAGCCTGGGTCCCTGAATAAACCTACCAACATGAACCAGTCACTAAGTAAGAAATAAATTTCTATGATGAGTCATTACATTCCTGGGTCTCTTTATGAGAGCAGCTGTCCTACCATAACTTATTTGCAGGACATTCTAGTTACAGAAATAATTATTTCCTTCCACATTCAATAGGAATAACCTATTTGCTTTCCCAAAATGATCCAAACTGCTTCTCCATATCATGCAATTCTTATTTCTCACCACCACACTCAGTAATGCAGCCACTTTCCCCCTTTCTGAGAGTATAACACACAATCATCCCCATTGCACCCAGGAGAGACCTGCCAACGTCAGCGTTCTATCTGGTATCCCAACTTATTGGGTTTTTCTTGGTTTGTTTGGCTTCTTTTTTTTTTTTAATTTGGAGTTTCAAAATTCCAAAGAGAAACAGAATTGCAGCACTTATCCAATAATTCTGTCTGTGTTGAGAAATAGGATTCTGGCAAGCATAGAAAAAATATATTTTTATTAGTATGTCCAAATCTAGAATGCAATAAAATACAGACCTTTCAGAAGAGGAGGAAAAAAAAAAATCCTTAGTAAAGGGAAGGAAAGCCAAGAGCAGATTACTTACTGCTACAGAATCCAATATTGCAAAGCCCTTTTTTTCTTTTCCTATGCCACATTTTTAATGTCTCTGTGAGCTCAGTGTGCTGTGACTATCAATCACAGGAAACTACTGACATTGTGAAACCGCTTTTAAGATATACAGAGTTTTCAAAGCCAAAGTTGTCTGAAGAATAAAAATCTTCAGAGATCATATATTTTCAAAAATATCTATTTGCACACCAAGCTGAGTAATGACCAGCTGTCCTTACTCTGCAACTGCTTGACAGAATGCATGAATATTGTTTTGTAGAAGACATTAAATATGGGAAACAAAAACTTTGTATGAGAATTGCCAGTTCTGCTATGGTCAATGCTATGGCCTGAAGGTTTGTGCTCTCCCAAAATTTATATGTTGAAATCCTGACCGCCAAGGTGATGGCATGAAGAGATGGGGTCTCTGGGAGGTAATTAGGTCATGAGGTCAGAGACCTCATCTATGGGATTAGTGCCCTTATGAGAAGACACTCTGAGAGCTCATTCCCCGCTTCTGCCTAGTAAAGACACAGAGAGATGTTGGCCATCTGCAACCCAAAAGAAGGTTCTCACCAGAAATGACCATGCTGACATCCTGACCCTGGACTTCCAAGTTTCAGAACTGTGAGAAATACGTTTCTATTGTTTATAAATCGCCCAGTCTATGGTGATTTGTCATAGCAGCCCAAATGGACTAAGAAGTCAGTCTTTCTATCTGTGGGAAGCAGAGTCCATATTGATGCTGAGGCACTGAGAGTGGACAAATCAGAATCAAATAAATTTGGGAGTAGACAGAGTCCTCCAAATTCTACTTGGATGCTCAGGAAATTTTGATGTTTGTCAGGCACATATGGACGTAACTCCATATGTGGATATGAAGCCAAGTCTGCTGATATGGACCAGAGCCCGCGGGAATTTGTGTTCTCTTCTTGGTGGTCCAGGAAGACCACCTAGAAAAAATATATTCTGATCATCAAGGATTACCATCAATATTAATCATTGTTTCATTCAATAAATGTTGAGTTACTACTATATGCCAACCATCATTCTATACACTGGGAACATGATGGTGAATTAAACAGAATAAATTCTGTTCTTCACATGAATCACATTCCAGCCAGAAAATATAGAAAGTAAATAAATAAATAAATACATAGATAGATATATTATAGATACTGAAACAGAGTAATATTATACAGACCACAGCCTCTGACGACAATACAATAAAATTCAATAATGAAAAGAAAACCAGAGAAACTTTATCTGTTTGGAAATTTTGAATTTATAAATATTATAAATTCATGGATCCAGGAAGAAATTGCAAAGGAAAGTAGAAAACATTTAAAACTGATCGACAAAGAAAAAACACATACATATATATATACACACATATATAAAATGTATAAAATTTAATGAACTAAGCATCCAACATACCCCAAAATGATATTAGGAATAAAAAGGAGGCCATAAATACAGATATAGCAATACTAGACATTAATAAGAATATGCTATAAAAATTAGGCCAATAAATTTGAAGATTTAGATGAAATGCGTAGGGCATGATGGCTCACACGTGGAATCCCAACACTTTGGGAAGTCGAGACAGGAGGATGGCTTAAAGCCAGGAGTTTGAGACCACCCTGAGCAACAAAGCGAGACTTTGTCTCTACAAAAACTTTAAATATTAGCCAGGTACAGTGGTGCACGCCTGTAGTCTCAGCTATTCGGGAGGCTGAGGCAGGAGAATCACTTGAGCCCAAGAGTTAGAGGCTGCAGTGAGCTATGATTGCACCATTGCACTATAGCCTGAGCAAGACAGTGAGATCCTGTCTCTAAAAAAGAAAAAAAGAAAAGAAAATTTAAATTAAATGGACAAACTGCTAGAAAAATATAACTTGCCAAAAGCAAGTCAAGAAGGAAAAAAATAAAATCAAGTAGATTAATGACATTAAAGAAATTGAATAAGTAGCTAAAATATACCCACAGAAAGAAAAACGTTAGACGGTTTTGCAGATGAATGCTACCGAACTTCCGAAACTTATCATACCTTTCTTATATAAATTTTAGGGACTGCAATAATAGTAATAATAGCTAAAACTAAAAGGTTGGTTGCTATGTTATGAATACTGTTCTAATTGTTTTACTTATTTTAACTGTTTAATCCTCAAAACATATGTTTAATGTTGGTATTTTCATTTTCCTCATTTTCAAATTAAGAAACTGAGGCGGGGGAATTCATGTGGAGGTCAGCGTGGAAGCAGGTGTGAGAGGGTCCAGCAGAAGAAAACATGGCTGCCAAAGTGTTTGAGTTCATCAGCAAGTTTGGCCTGGCCTTAGCTGTTGCAGGAGGCCTGGTAAAATGAACTCTGCCTTATATAATGTGGATGCTGGGCACAGAGCTGTCATCTTTGACCGATTCCGTGGAGTACAGGACATTGTGGTAGGGGAAAGGACTCACTTTCTCATTCCATGAGTACAGAAACCAATTATCTTTGACTGTCCTTCTTGACCACGTAATGTGCCAGCCATCACTGGTAGCAAAGATTTACCGAATGTCAACATCACACTCCTCAACCTCTTCTGGCCTGTCACTAGCCAGCTTCCTTGCATCTTCACCAGCATCGGAGAGGACTATGATGAGCAGGTGCTGCCATCCATCACGACCGAGATCCTCAAGTCCGTGGTGGCTAGCTTTGATGCTGGAGAACTAATCACCCAGAGAGAGCTGGTCTCCAGGTAAGTGAGCAACGACCTTACTTACAGAGCGAGCAGCCACCTTTGGGCTCATCCTGGACGACGTGTCCTTGACACATCTGACCTTCGGGAAGAGTTCACAGAAGCGGTGGAAGCCAAACAGGTAGCTCAGCAGGAAGCAGACAGGGCCAGATTTGTGGTGGAAAAGGCTGAGCAGCAGAAAAAGGTGGCCATCATCTCTGCTGAGGGCTACTCCAAGGCAGCTGAGCTGATTGCCAACTCACTGGCCACAGCAAGGGACGGCCTGATGGAGCTCCGCAAGCTGGAAGCTGCGGAGGACATCGCGTACCAGCTCTCACGCTCTTGGAACATCACCTACCCGCCGACTGGGCAGTCCGTGCTCCTCCAGCTGCCCCAGTGAGGGCCCACCCTGCCTGCAACGCCGTGGGCTGACTGGGGCACAGCTCCGATGATTCTTAACACCGCCTTCCTTCCGCCCCCACCCCAGAAATCACTGTGAAATTCCATGACTGGCTTAAAGTGAAGGAAATAAAGGTAAAATCACTTCAAATCGCTAATTAGTCTATCAAATGAAACTCATTCTTCTCACATCCATCTACTTTTTTACCCACCTCCCTACCAAAAATTGCCAAGTGCCCATGCAAACTGGCTTTAGGTCCCAATTCGGGGCCTGCTGGAGCTCTGACCTGGGCACCAGCATTTGGCAGCATGCAGGCGGGGCAGTGTGTGATGGACTGGGCAGCACAGGTGTCCGCCTGGGTCCACGTGTGACCTCCGTCCTGTCGCTGACGGAAGATTTGCGGATGAAGGCACATGCGGCTCAACTGAGAAGGCAGGCCTCCGTCTTCTCAGCTGTTCCTGCGCAGATGCAGCTGAAGAGAGGTGCCGGGGAGGGGCACAGAGGAAGTGATCTGTCTCTTACCATAAGGCTGATTCTCTTTAACTGTGCGACCAGCGGAAGCAGTTGTGTGTGAACTGGGCACAGATTGAAGAATCTGCCCCTGTTGAGGTGGGTGGGCCTGATTGTTGCCCCCCAGGGTCCTAAAACTTGGATGGACTTGGATAGTGAGAGAGGAGGCCTGGATCCAGATATGAGTCCTGTCGAAGACTTCCTCTCTACCCCCCACCTTGGTCCCTCTCAAATACCCAGTGGAATTCCAACTTGAAGGATTGCATCCTGCTGGGGCTGAACGTGCCTGCCAAAGATGTGTCCCACCTGAAGGTTCCCTGGTTCACAGACTGCCCTTCTCCAGGGCTCTGTGCCTGTGCTGGGAAGGAAACAACCATGGGAAGGAAACAAATGTGTATAAACTGCTGTCAGTAAATGACACCCAGACCTCCTGGCTCAAAAAAAAAAAAAAGAAAAAAAAGAAAAAGAAAAGAAATTGGGGAAAAAGTTTAGTTGCTATAAGTAGTTAAAATAGAAAAGAAAAAGGGAAAAAGCATCATTTCACAAGACTAGCAGATAGAACTCTGACATGAAAACTAGACAAAGACAATACAAGAAAAGAAAATTATAGCTCAAACTCATTTACAAAAAGCATTAAAATTCTTTTTTTTTTTTTTTGAGACAGAGTCTCACTCTGTCACCCAGACTGGAGTGCAGTGGCGCAATCTTGGCACGCTGCAACCTCTGTCTCCCAGGTTCAAGCAAATCCTGTGCCTCAGCCACCCAAGTAGCTGGACCACAGGCACGTGCTACCATACCTGGCTAATTTTTGTATTTTTAGTAGAGCTGGGGTTTCACCATATTGGCCAGGCTGGTCTCAAACTCCTAGCCTCAAGTGATCTGCCTGCCTCAGCCTCCCAAAGTGCTGAGATTGCACGCGTGAGCCACCACATCCAGCCACAAAAATTCTAAATAAGACATCAAACCAAATCCAGAAATGAGTAAAATATTTATTCATATTATGATCAAATAGGACTTATCCCAAGAATGTAAGTTTGGTTTAACATTTTAAAAATCCACTAGCATAATCCATCACATTAACAGACCAAAATATATGATAATCTCAATAAATGCAGAAAGGAAAGAACTTTTAGCAAATTTGAAATATTAAATAGAAAGAAAACTTCCTTAAATTGTAAGACATCTGTCAAAACCCTACAGTGAACATCACATCTAAGGCTAAAACATAATACACATGTGGTCTCCTTAAAAGAAGCAACAAAGGTGGCTGTTATCCCCTTACACTTAGTATTGTACTGAAGGTCCTAGCCAGAATAATATAAAAGGGAAAAAATGTTTTTTAAATATAAGGAACAAGAGAATGGGAAGACAAGCCACACACTGTGACAAAATATTTGCAAAAGCCATATCTGATTTTTAAAAACTGTTATGCAAAACATGCAAAGAGCCCTTGAAACTCAACATTAAGAAAATGAACTACCAATTAAAACATGGCAAAAGAGCTGTACAGACACCTTACCAAAGAAGATATACAGATGGCAAGTAAGCATATGAAGAGATGCTCCACATCATATGTCACTGGGGCAATGCAAATTAAAAGAACAATGCGATGCCACTATACACCAAAATCTAAAAGACTGACAACACCAAACACTGGCCGGGATGTGAAGCAACAGGAATTCTCATTCACTGCTGGTGGGAATGCACGATGATGCCGCCACTTTAAGAGACAGCTGGGCAATTTTTTATAAAACTAAATATGCTGTTACTATATGATCCACCAATTGCACTCATTGGTATTTACACAAATGAGTTGAAAATGTAAGTCCACACAAAAATCCACACATAGATGTTAATAGCACCTTTATTCATAATTGTCAAAACTTAGAAGCAACCAAGATGTCCTTCAGTCGGTGAATGGATAAATAAACTAGCATATCCAGATAAAGGAATATTATTCTATGCTCAGAAGAAATGAGCCATCAAGCCACAAACAGACATAGAAGAACTTTGAATTATATTTCTAAGTCAAAGAAGTCAATGTAAAAAGCCACACACTGTATGAGTCCAACTATATAAAAGGCATAACTATGAAGACAGTAGAAAGATCAGTTGTTGCCAGGGGTTAGGGAGGAGGGAGGGATGAATAGGCACAGCACAGAGGATTTTTTAGGGCAGTGAAACTATTCAGTATGATACTATAATGGTGGATACATGTCATTAATCATATGTCTAAACCCATAGAGTGTCCACCACCAAGACTGAACAGTAATGTAAACTATATAGACTATGGGTGATAATGATGTGTCAGTGTTAAGCCCACAGATTGTAAGAAATGTATCCCTCTGGTGGGAGATGTTGATTAGTGAGTGATATGGTTTGGCTGTGTCCCCACCCAAATCTCATCTTGAATTGTAGTTCCCATAATGCTCACATGTGGGAGGGACCTAGTGGGAGGTAATTTAATCATAGGGGCAGTTATCTTCATGCTGTTCTCATGATAGTAAGTGAGTTCTCGCAAGGTCTGATGGTTTATAAGGGGCTTTCCTGCTTTTTGCTCAGCATTTCTCCTTGCTGCTGCCATGTGAAGAAGGATGTGTTTGCTTCCCCTTCTGCCATGATTGTAAGTTTCCTGAGGCCTCCCCAGCCATGCTGAACTTTGAGTCAATTAAACCTGTTTCTTTTATAGATTACCCAGTCTTGGGTATGCCTTTATTAGCAGTGTGAGAACAGACTAACACAGTGAGGGAGGCTGTGGGTGTGTGGGAGCAGGGGAAGTATGGGAATTCTAGACTTTCCACTTGGCTTTTCTGTGAACCTAAAACTTCTCTAAAAAATAAGGTTCATTTAAAATATATATATATATGTGTATGTATATGAGATAAACAAACTCATTGTTCATAGACAATATGATTATCAAGGTAAAAAATCCCAAGAGAATACACAAATTATTGGAACCATTAAGAAAGTTCAATAAAAATATTTGATACAAGGTCAATATTCAAACATAAATAACATTCCTATTATAAGGTACAAGAAATCCATGTAACCAATAAGTGATTAATATCAAGACTATTGACCAGGCATGGTAGCTCACGCCTGTAATCCCAACACTTTGGGAGGCGGAGGCAGGTGGATCATTTGAGGTCAGGAGTTTGAGACCAGCCTGGCCAACATGGTGAAACCCTGTCTCTACTAAAAATACAGAAATTAGCTGAGTGTGGAGTCGGGTGCCTGTAATCCTAGCTACTCAGGAGGCTGAGGCATGAGAATTGCTTAAACCCGGGAGGCTGGGGTTGCAGTGAGCCAAGATCGTGCCACTGGCACTCCAGCCTGGATGAGAGAGTGAGACTCAGTCTCAAAAAATAAACAAAAAAAGACTATATATTGATGCCAATAAATCAATAAGAATACAACCCAATAGAAATCATCACAGTATATGAATAAGCAATTCAGAAAGAAACTTAAATGACCAAGTCTCATTATTAATCAGGCAAATGAAAATTAAAAATAAAATGAAATATTTTCACATGTATCAGAATGAAAAAAATCTAATATCAAATGTTGGCAAGGATATGGGGAATTAGAAAATCTCATGCAGGGAGTAGATTGATAGATTTTTGAAAGTAATAATTGTTAAAAACCAGAAATTTTGCATCGAGGTGTTTACTTTAGAGAAACTCTTGCACAGCTGCAAGGATATAGTTTACAGTATGTACTAAAATTATTGCCTGACATATCAATCTTCTCTACATCATGATATGAAATGGATAACCCAGGCTTTCCTTGCCTTCCAAGAAAATGTTCTGTGTTTCAGTTGCTTCAATTATTAGTTTTTCTTATAGTAGGATTAAATCTGTCCAAAACTGATGCCCGGGTTCTTTCTGCTTTCTCTCTTCCATAGGCCTTCTCC